>NC_081840.1:148377409-148691900 GCF_963259705.1 Myotis daubentonii | reverse complement strand
GGTCTCGGCCCATCCTCCATACCCTAACCCGGCTCCTCCGGCCACGGCCCTTGGTCCCCTCTCTGCTGGCAGCCTTGCTCCCACATGCTGACAGAGCGGAGCAATTGGGGCCAGCGCCAGCAGTGGGTGCGAGCAGTCGCTGCTGGCCTTGATGGCCCCTCAGGGGCAGGGGGAGGTGGGGAAGCCCTGAGGGGTGATTGGGCTGGCAGCCGCTGCTTTCACCCACTAACGGTGTCGAGCAATCAGGGCCAGCTGACAACAGGTGCAAGCAGCTGGTGTAAGCAGGGCCAGTGCTGGCAGCAGGTGCAAGCGCTGGGTGGGACTGTGGTGTGGGGAGCAAAGAATTTTCAGTAACCACCAGAGGCTTGCCCCGATGACAGTGACCAGTGCCCTGCCTTGGTCTGGCGCCCCCGCTCACCTGCTCCACCATCCCACTGTGGCCAATGCCCGCCATGTTCCATGCTCTGCCGTCTGCTGCAGATGCCTGTCATGTTCGGCGCATGAGTGCGCCCCCTGGTGGTCAGCGCACGTCATAGCGACCAGTTGTTCAGTTTTTCTGCAATTCAGTCTATTTGCATATATATATATATATATATATATATATATATATATATATATATATATATATATGTTTTTATGAGTTAGTATCTAAGATAAAAGGTTTTATTTTTAAAATATATTCTCTAGTTTATAAATACTCTGCTTTTTGTCTCTGAAAAATAGTATTTTGGTGAACACATGCTCAGAGCACTGTATATAGGGATGCTTTTTAGAAATTAAACTCAACTGAGCCTCCCAACCATGTTAACTAACATTTTCAAATATCATATAATTAATCAGATGAAAACCTACAAAGCATTTATCTAATACATAAGATGAGCAGCATAAAATATGCCCTTCCTTGTGTGTTGATTATTTTAAAAATATAATTCCAAGTTTTAAATAAGTTTTTTGTAAAAATAGATTTTCAATTTAAAAAAAGAAACTTAGAGTCTATTCATTACCCTAGAAGCTTCGGAGTATTAAATAACTCCTGTTCTAGCTTTCTGGATACTAGTCAAGTTGTGTGTTGTTTTAAAAATATAATGATATGAATAGTGTATAGAATAAGGCTTAAATAATAATCAGAGAACAGTGTATATCTTAGTTCATGCAGCTACTTGACCCAATATTTAACTATTTTGGGAATTCTAATTATTCAAGGAAAAGTACAGGTTAAGACATATGATGCAGAGAGCAATAAATTTTTAAGTAATATATATCCTAATGTATATACTTGAATAACAGAGTTTATTAAACCAAAAATGGCAAAATAAAAGTAATATGCCCCTTAGGGGTGTAGCAAGCAACTCAATTAGTAATTTATAAAATGACCTTAATAAACCTGAAGTGGTAAAAAAGAGCAGAGGGCCTCAGAATGTGAAACCAGGTCCTTGTGCGTTGTAGATGAGTCTGTTTCCTGGTGTGCACATACGTTAGAGTCCGCTTCTATCTTTCAGGCAAGGGTGGTGAAGGGATCACTTCCGAGAAAGCCATTGGACTTCAGGGCATGGGTTAGGTGGTAGTGTTTCTACGCCCGGTGCTATTGCAGCGTGTTGGGGTGGGCAGTCGGGAGGGAGGGTTTGTGGATAGGTAGTGTGGTTAAGTTTATGTGTTACAGATGCAGAACACCTTTATTGCTCTGTTCAGTCCAAAGGCTTAATGTAATCCTAAGGATCCTAAGATATTTACTATCTACAAGATTTGTGACTGCTGATGTTGACCTTAATCATTCCGTATATGCTGTTTCCCTCAGAGAGAGTTACTTTTTTACTAAAATAAAAATAATGCCATAGCATGAAAATAAGAGTAGCAATATTGAGGACTGGGATTTAGCCATGCTCTTGAATTACTTGAATGTTGTGTCTCCACTAGCTTCTTGGAATATTTTTCCCACACCAGTGATTGATAGGCAGGTCATATTCAGCCTTCATAATACACTCTGAATAGGATTCCACACAAGCTAGGTGACTGCAGGTGCCATTGTTTGCTATTTGTTAGATCCTTTCATTGTCCCTCCCCTTCATTCTATTATAGTAGCACATATACTACAGCACTCTGTGTCACAGGTCCTCTCAGTGAACTTATTTGTTACATTTTAATATATTTAATATGCTTTATTGTTTAGAATAGTTTTAGATCTACAGAATAATTGAGGATATAGTTCAGAGACTTTCCATATACTTGGACTCCACACTTTTTCCTATTAGTAACACCTTATATTGGTATGGTACACTTGTAGTAATTAATTAACTAATATTGTCATAAGAATATCAACGAGAATAATATTATTAAAGGAACTTACATTTCCTTGTTTGTAAACCTAGTGTCCTTTCTGTGTTCCAGGATCCCATCCATGATACCATGACACATTTAGTAATCAAGTCTCGTTAGGCTCCTTTTGTCTGTGACAGTTTCTCAGAGTTTCCTTATTTTTGATAACTTTGACTGTTTTGAGGGTTACCTACCGGCCACATATTTTGTAGAATTGTGATTTATGACTACTGATGTTGACCTTAGTCACCTGGATGGAGTAATGTTTGTCTGGATTCTCCATATTTGTGGCGTTTTGATAATGCTCTAGGCACTTTTAAGAGACAAATTAACTCCTTTAATGGAACCCAGTGCACTGAAAAAAAGCAGCTCTCATAGGCTCCTGTGAGTATGGAGGGACTCTCCCAAGAAGAGTTAACAAGAATTTTATTTGAATAGCCAGGGGTAGGTAGTATTTATTAAGAGTCAAGAAATAAGCCTGGCCAGTGTTGCTCAGTGGTTGAGCATTGACCTATGAACTAGGAGGTCATGGTTCAATTCTGGTCAGGGCACATGTCCAGGTTGCAGCTCTATCCTTAGTGTGGGCCATGCAGGAGGCAGCTGATCAGTGATTCTCTCTCATCATTGATGTTTCTATCTCTCACTCCCTCTCCCTTCTTCTCTGAAATCAATAAAAATGTATTAAAAAGAAATAATTCCAATGGTCAAGCATTGAAGTGTATAATATTGATTTCTAATGTAGAAGTCTTATAATGACAGAATTAAGAGTAACAGTTAGGAAACAGCTAGCTTGTTTATTACACTTTTTTGTTATTCACGTTCCTGAAGTTTGGATGGAAATGACAGGGGAGGGAAAAGAAATGCTGTCTGCCTGCATGTATGTGAGAAAAATTAAGATCTGTGTATTTAAATGTCTCATGGTTCAAATCCTATTATAAAGATGTCATCACAAAACATATCTCAAAGCAAAGATAAGAGAGAGATTATATGTAATAGAGTCATTTTAGGGCTGATTTTTCCCACTCTTCTTCCCACTTTATCATTATTATTAGACAAATTGGCATCTGTTTCTTCAGTTTTATGGGTGTTGAAGTCAAACAGGCAACATATGTTTTGTTTTACCAAGTAAGATTCCTTTTTTCTTTTGGTACCAGAATGTTTTTGAGTTGAACGTTTAGTATCCTTGGACTAGTGTGCTAATGATGCATTATTCATAGTGAAAGGTTTAAATTTGTTATGCTGCAACTGTTCAGTCCTTGACAAATGACTCTGATAAGTCACACCCACTTTTAAGTAAATGAGGAACAGCAGGAACTGAATTTCTTCTAGAAAGTGTGTAGTACTGGGAGCTTCTTTGGCAAGTTACCATTTGCCCTTTTACTTTTGCCTCGAAAACTCATGTGCTTTCCAGCAGAGCTAAGGATATTTTCAGGGGAAGGGTCCTCCTCAGGCTTCCTGAGTAGCTTCCACTCCCATTACTCCTTTGGCTTACTCTGCATTTAGTGACGTTTAAGGTATCTTCTACCTTATTCTTACAAATTATACAGGATGTGTTTTCAGGGTAAAAGACTCTTCTCTGCTATCATTTATTCTCTTCTCAACTATTTATTGAGCATTTTTATGTGGCAGGCAATGTTCTTGGTGCTAGCAATGTGCAGATGAACACACTCAGTTGGAGCACTCACAAAGAAGATTTAGTAAGTCGGTTTTGCTGAAACGCCGAATACCCAAAGGGAACCAGGGGAGATAAGTTTGGAAAAATGGTAGATATTGTGGAGGACCCTGACTGCTGGACTGAAGTTTTTGCATTCTATCCCTTGATGGCGATTGGCACAGTGGAAATATGACATGTCCTTAAGGAAGGTTCTTTTAATAACAATATGTTTATTGTATTGGAGAGGGGAAAGACTGGAAGCTAGGCATTCGCTTGGAATTTTACAATTGTCCAGGTGAATGGAATTGAAGACTTAAATTGAGATGGAATAAGTAGGATCAGAAGAAAGAATGGGTACAAGATAGATTGCAAAATAGATAATGGAGAAAAAAATTAGTCCGTTTATAAGATTGGAACCTAAGAGACAGTATATAGTATGGCTGTCAACAGAAATGAGGTCCAAGGAGTGCATCTGAGGAGAAGATAAATTTTGTTTTAAAACATTTGTATTTGAGGAGTTTGATGGTTGTTTAGGTGGCCACACAGGACAATTAGAAAGGCAGGTTTGCTTCTCACATTGGGCCCAGAACTGGCATGTCAATGTAGGACTAGATCAGGTAGATGAGAGAGTAGACAGGAGATAATGGGACAAGGACAGAGGCGTGGACCAGGCCACTGATATCAAACAGAACTGAGAAGCAGTGGCCAGAGAGGAGTGGAATGAAAACCAGGATAATGTGAAGTCACAGAAGTGAAAAGGAGGAGAAATGCCGCACGGTGCTGTGAAGTCTAAGGTTAGGGACTGAAAATAGAAACATTGAGCTTGGAAAGTTATTGGTGGAATTTTAGAGACCTCTTTTAGAATTGTAGGGCTAAAAATAAAAATGCAGGGAAGAATAAGGCATATGTAAAAATATTCTTGTGATTTGAGAAAAACAGAGGAGCACTAAACAACATGGCCCAGAAAACAAAACAAAGTCAAATGAAATGAAACCATATGAAAACCAAGCAGGTAGCTGTCAGATGTGAAAGCTGTTGATTTATACCAAGTGAGAGGTTGGTATTGCATTATAAGTGAGCCATGCTGGGCCCACAGAACATAATGGAATATGGGCTTGGATATGGGGCATGAAAACCTGGTATGTGGTTCTTGGTATAGCATTGCTTGTATAATAACATACCAGAATAAATTCTCAGGGAATTCAATTTAACATAAAAAGTGGTTAGGCTCCCCTGTAGTGTTAGAGAGATTAAGTGGGTGATGTGAAAATAAACATACTTCAACCATCTGGGTCACCAGGAATTATCATATCTTGAATATTTACAGTTGAAAATGTGTTTTTTTCTACTTTATATTGCTGACTTTCTTCTTTTTGAGAAATAATTTGTAAGCAGTTGCCTTCATTATATTTTTGGTTTTTAAATTTCAAGTTTACAAAAATAATATTGTGGCCTTAATTAGGGGAAGGCATACTGATAATTTGTTCATTTTAAAATTGTACTTATTATTGTTTTCTTTCAGCAAACATTAGTTAATGAAGTCCCTTCCAAACTCTCTACCAGGGAGTCAAAGCTGAATAAGACATGTCATTTGGTCTTAAGGAACTTCCAGCCTCATAGTGAAGACAGATAAAACAAATGAATGCAATAATCTGTTGTAGCCGCTAACATATCTGTACATGATTTCACGAGGATGCAAAACAAGGGAACTCTAAGTTCAACTTGGGGGCAGGGTCATCAGGAAATAGCTTTGGAAAGTTGGTGACACTTAAGCTGAGTTTTGAAATGTGAGTAGGTGGATTATTCTCTCCTTAAACAACAACAACACCTACAGGTAGTTTTCCCCTCCTTTAATTTAAATTGTTTTTCTGTTGCTGAACTTAACAGAATAGACAATGGAGAGAAGAGGATAGATAGACGGGAAATCTATATGAATAACTGGGGAGATGAGATGACAGCTAATATTTTTTTGTCCCTTTATTTTATCTTTCTTTGTGGATGATTATTACAGAAACCTGTCTGCTCTGCATGAAAGTATTTTATTTTAGTATGAAAATTATTGATGTTGCTGTATTTTGGTTGTACTAAATATATAGTTAAAAAAGAAATGAAGCAGTCTGGATGTATGGAATAATACAAATTGTTATATTTCTTTTTGGAAGCTGTTTTCCAGTTTCAGACTTTCTTTTTTAGTTTGTCACAATCACATTTTTTTTAGAAGCCAAAACTAAACAAGCTAATTTATATCAGGAAATCAAATATCTGACTATTATGGAGTTAGACTAGACTTCTTAGGCAAATCCTTGAATATTTTTTCTCAAAAGGTTCTGATATAGATGAATCCTTCTTTGTTTAGAAGTCCTATTAAATTTTCATGACAATATCAGAGTTTTAAAAACATTTGTTTCCTTTAGAAAGTTTTGTTTTTAGAAATGGCTGTATTAGACTTATTTGATACACTGCAGTTTTAGTTTTCTTCTCTTATCATATTGTATTTCTCATCCAATAATATTGCATGAGAAATATTTTTCTTTAGGAAAAAAGACATTATTTTGTTGAAAATATCAGTCCTAAACCATGGTTCAATTAGATCAGTTTGGTTTCATTCCTAATGCTTACTAAATATTGTAATAGGAAGAAATGAAAACAAATGGAATTTATTTCCTCTCCATCTTTCACGCCTAAAGCCATTTACCCAAATGTTTATATATTTCTCTCCTTTTTTTTTTTTTGAAAAAATCTGGATCATAATAGATGATCCAGAACATATCTGATAAGATGCAATAACATTATGGTGGGCAATAGATTATTAAAAGTTAAGCCATAATGGTTTAGACCTTGTGAATCTTTACTATTATACACCAAACATGTGTTAATTCATATGTATGAGACAGAGGAAATGCACAGTAAATGAAGATGGTATCTTGGGAGAGATATGGGACATACGTGAAAGAGCGTGACATTCTCCAGCAGTGTGAGGTTGGCCAAGTTACTTAATCTCTGAAGCTTTTCCTTACTTGTTAATGTGGATACTGCAACCCTGCTTACAACTTTTATGAAGATCAAATGAGAGAAATATATCATGCTTCTAACACAATGAATGACATATAGTAGGAGCTCAGTAATTTAAGGGAGTTGATCACAATAATTCAAGTGAGATGAAAGCTGAAAGGAAAACCTTATCATGAAGATGGGAAAGAAGGTATATAATTAGGAAATATTCATAAAACTTAAGAGATTAAATCTAATAGGTGTACAGTTGTGAAAGAATAGTAATAAATAGGAGGCAGTTTGAATGTGAGATGCCTAAAGAACATAAAACATGTAGGAATCCCATATGATACTCATTGGAACCCTGGTTTCAGCATCTTTTGATAGTTACATAAAAAGTATAGCTGTTCTTTACTGCCCTTAAGGTAAATTTAATGAATTGCATATTCTAAAGTTGGCTTTATTTAGATGAGGAAAATAGAAGATTTTTTTAAAAAAAAGAACTGGTCAAGTTTTTTTGCAGTGGACATATTTGTATGAGGGTGTCACAGAGTTATGAACACCTAGAGGTGGTTTATCCCTTGCTTCCTGAATATAAACTTAGCATTATTTTCTATTGGCATTAACTCTCTTGGGTATTATATTACTGGATTTATCTTTATTGCATTTTAAAAAGCTGTAGAGAAACAGTTTAGTATAGTGGTTAAGACCTAAGACTCTGGAGCCAGACTGCCTGGGTTCATTCCCCAGCTTTACTTCTTACTAAGTAGTTAAGAAGTTACCTAATGCCTCAGTTTTCTTATCAGGAAAATGGGGATAACTATTGTACCTAGCCCATAAAGTTGAGGTGAGGATTAAATGAGTTAATATTTGTAATAGAACAGTGTTTAGCACATTGGCTTCGCTACATATGCGTTAGTTGTTGTTAATGTGGTGGTGGTGATGATGATAATGACAACCCAGTTTAGTGGTGATGATGTGCAAACCAAAGCGGCACAGTCCAGTGTTTTTGAATAAAGCAAGCAGTCACCTGCTATGAGGCTAAACACCTCTATACTGACTGGAGAGATTCCTGTTCTACATTGCTTTAATTGTTTCTTCTCATTTCAGTAGATGTGATAAAATTATCAAAACCACTAGCTTCAACTCCTTGAAATGTAAAATATCACATACTTCCAATCAGGAGCATTGGAAGTATGTGATATAAAAATTAGTGCGTCAATTCCAAAATGTAGAAAAATCTGCTCTAAATACATAAGAACATTGCGTTTTATTTTTTGCAGTGAAAAGACATACACTTTTCCTATCCACTGTTCCATAAAACAGATTAATCTCCCTTTATTTGTGTGCACCTTTTAGGTCTCTGACCTTGAATTTTTTATGGCTCTTATTATTACCTTATCATCTTAGCTTTTTTTTTTTTTTTTTTGCGTCCCTCGACATACTGGAACCCTCCTTCAGATAAGAGCGATGTGCTATTTTTCTGCTTTCCATCCCCAGTGCTTACCAAAGTACCCCGCCTGGAAAATGTCAACATTTCCTGTTGAATGAATGGATGTATGAATCAATCCAAAAGGATTGCCCAAATAATTATAAAGTTTTCAGTTATACTAAACATTGTCCTGCTCAGTTAAAGTGGATTAATACTGAATAATGGAGAATAGTCTTCACTAGAACAATGACGGCATTCAACTGACGAGCAGGGAAACTGGACACCAAGAACAAATGACTGCGAGGCTTTGCTTTAGTTCAATCTGAGTTTCGGATTATTACAAAAATGTATTTCAGAATGGCCTGTCTTATTTAATGCCATTCTTTCACTCACCTCCGGAAAACAACAACAACAAAACCAAACAAACTAACCCACAGTAACCTAGCTCATCAGTCTGTTTCCTGGAGTGTCAGCAGAAATGGTGAGAGCCCTCTGACCGCGAGGCTCTGTAAGCTTGCCAGTGAAAACACGCATGTTGTTCTTCTTGCCTTTTGTATCTGGTGTGCCATGTAGTCAGCGGAAACAAGTCAGGTTCCAAAAGCCCTGTCGGCAGCTCGTCCCCCAACGCTCAGTCCCAGGAGCCATGTGCTGCAGCTGCTGACCACACCAGGGAAGCCAGCAGGATTGATGACAAGGGCAGACAGGAAGAATCCCCCCAGGATTTCAGCACAGGGTTCTGGCTCCACGTGACCTGTGGGGCTGTTGCCGGCACTTGACAGTGTTACCACTTCCATCACAACACAGGCCACACTCTACTCCTGCCTTGTGGATCCTCTGGTGCTCGCCCCAACGGATTGGAACATTTCACCTAGAAATAACGCTCCTAATTATCAGCCCTGTTTACACTTTTGAACGGGTTTATGGTAAATGGTCTCTTTTCCCACAATCCATTTGAATCTTCATCCACTGTTTCAATAAACGTGTACGTTTAATCTGATGCTAGAAAGCTGTGACAAGCAGCTTTACAATAAATACTTTTTAAAAAATGTACTTTATTATTTTTTTTTTTTGAGGAAAGCTTGCTTGTCAGTTCTGATAATGCAAACAAATGCTTCCTGTCTTTTATTCAATTAGAAAAGGCAGATTTTAGAGTCTTTGGCAATATATGATAATTAAAGTAATGCTAAAATTCCCCAAACCAGCTTGATTGATTTCATTGCACTGTGATAAATGCTCTATAGGAGCATTATAAATATCAGAGGCTACATTGAAATAGCACCAAGATCCCCGATTCTTGTTTAAGAGGTCAAGCAAAGCAAAAGCTTCCATATCATTGTAAGGAATGAGTTATGGAGGAACTTATTCTGATGTTTCTTTGAGTTGTGGAAGGTATAGGAAAATACGTAGAAAACTAGTTTAATAGAGAAACTCAAACATTGCAAAAAGCTTCTTAAAAGACAGAGAAATCAAGAGGTAGCCCCTGTAATGGTGACCTTCCAGGATCAGCCAAGAAGAAAAGACAAGAAAACAGCCCGCCGGCATTATACTAACAGGAGACCTGCCCATCCTCTCTGCCTCCCAGAATTATCCTCTGTGGGATAATAAATGGCCATAGAATTAAATGTATAGCTACTACACTACTGGACATGTGAAAATTTCAGTCACCTAAAATGCAATGAGTGGGCAGACGACCTTGTCAGAGTTATAAATGACTTCCTCACATTGCAGATTTTGCTTTCTCCTTCACTCTTTTCCTTCCCCACTTGATCTTAGTACAGCTTTCAACACCACTGATTATGACATAGTTTGAAAATGCTTGAGGGAGTTTGCCTTTTTGTCTGTTTCCGTTTTTAAATGGTTTCATTCTTGCCCTGCAGACAGTTGTCATCATGTATCAATGGCCGCCCATTGTTCTAGGGCTGAAGGGCTTGAGGCTGGTGCTCAGTGGCCTAACATGGGCCTAAGGATATTGAAACCCTCAGGCTGCCAGTGGGCCTGGCCTGCTAGACAGAGTAGTAGCTGTCAGAGGTAGCTTTAACTTTCCAGATGCTACTGCTACTTTTGTTCCTTGAGGAGAGATGAGGGAAGAGGCAAGAGGTCAGAAGCTAGTTTTGTTTTTAATGCAATTATGGAAATACAGGTCTGGAAAGAAATTCTACAAGCTGATAGTTTATCTTATGTTCCCTAGAGCATTGGCTTGGCCTAGTGCTTCAGTATCCTCTATAATAAAAGGCTAATATGCAAACTGACTGAACAGCAGAACGACCAGTCGCTATGATGCGCACTGACCACCAGGGGGCAGATGCTCAATGCAGGAGCTTCCCTTGGTCATCAGTGTGCTCCCACAGCGGGAGCGCTGCTCAGCCAAAAGCTGGGCTGAGTGGCAGTGCTAAAGATGTCTGACTGCTGGCTAAGGCCCACTCCCTGGGGAGTGGGCCTAAGCCCGCAGTTGAACATCCCCCAAGGGCTCCCAAACTGCGAGAGGGTGCAGGCTGGGCTGAGGGACCCCCATCCCCCATCCCAGTGCACAAATTTCATGCACCAGGCCTCTAGTTGTCATATATATCAATTCCACAATCTGTTGTTCTCTGCTAGATTTCTGTTCTAAAAATTTCTTGTTTAAAAATCTTTCCTAGATATAATTTTAATGCTGCCTAATTTTGTTTTCCATTTTCACTTAGCCCATGTGTAACTGGACCATCAAAGGGTCCACGTTGCCTGTTACCATTTGAGCCAATTAATCAGAGACAGCGTTGAATCATCTGTGAGCATTTATTCCAATATTGCCAGCAGTATGGGAGAGCAGCAGGTCATCCACAAAAATCTGCTGTACACCCCACCATAAGCCAGCTGCTTATATTGGGTGGAAGGACAAAGATTACATGGGGAAGTAGGCAAAAGGTAATGCCAAGGGGACAGTTTACAGGCAATGGGGGCTGGAGATTTGAAAGGCCTGCGGGTATGCAAAGGGCTGGGGATCTTCAAAGGGCTGGCGGCTCTGGTATCTGCAACAAATCGTTAATCTTTCCATGATAATAGGCAGCTCCTGGATGGGGAGGATGGGCCACATTTCCAGGTGAGCTCACAGGTCCCACATGCAAATCCCAGCCAGATTAGAATGTGCCTTCTTTAATCAGAACAACACAATCACAGTTAACAGAGCATGATTAATATTTCTTAGAATCATAGCCGGTCCCCAACATTCAATTTCTGCCCCTATCACTTGTTTATTTAAACTGCTCACTTAGTGTGCAGTAGTTTACCAATGACTTTACCTCATGATTTACTTTAAACCCAGTAAGAGCCATCCCTGCAGGGCCCTCTATTGTACTTACTAACATAACAAGTATTCTTACTAGGAATGATTTGCAAAATTTTGTCATTTTTCTCAATTAGGAGTCTACAGAACACCAAGGTGAGGCACATAATAAGCACTCAAAAATGCTAAATTGATTAGTAAATGAATAAGTTACTGGGGTTAATAAAAGTTGATAGTGAGGTAAGAGAGCCAGTTTTACATAAGTTATACTTTTACTGCAAATTACAAAGCAGGTATTACTTACCAAGTTTTTTTAAAACACCTGAAAAAGTGTATTTCCCTTCCACTTAGGGAATTCTACTAAATGCTTAGAACATAGATATATTTATTGTGAGTTTAAGCATTTAAGTTTATTTTTTATTTATTTTGTTTTATCCCCCACTCCCTCCTCACCACTGTGATCCTTGCCCAGGAGCTCTGTCTTTTTAAGCATTTATATTTCCATTGCTAGCCAGGCTCCCAGGAAACAGGTGGTTGGTTTTTTTGGCATTTGTATGGGCTTTCAAGTGAACATAAGGCTGGGGCAAAAGTAGGTTCACAGGTGTGAGTGCATGAAACACAGAGTTTATTCTTGTGTTATTATTTAGTAATTATTGTATTATTTTTTCATAGAAACCTACTTTTGCCTCACCCTGTATAAGATTGTGCAGATTGTTGATTTGACAGTCTGAATGGATTATGTGGAACAAAAAATATACAACATAAAAAGTGAAATATACTTAAAATTCCTAATGTGTTTGTTTTACACATTGTGTTAACTATTTTTCCTTTGAGGCTATGTGTTTTTCAATGTTAATGGAAGTCTGAGGGAAATATAATTTTTATATAAATATAAAAGTGTGTGTTCTACAATTTTATGAGATCTAATATATGAAAAATGAGGTTTTTTAAAAAATATTCTTTTATCTTTTGTCTACTTTCTCATTTTATCTTTTTCAGGCCCCAAAATACCAATTCTTGTTTCCCTTTTAAACATGATTCTGTCTAAAGTCTTGACTTTAGTCTCAAATTTATGGAATAACTTAAACTTTCTTCTTGTCAGTGTATAAACCTACTTTTTAAATGTTTCCTGTTTTGAAGTGCACAAAGACAATTAATCTAGCAATTGAATATTTTCCTACAATAGGAGAGAAAATACCTCTAAATCAATTGAAAATTAAAATTTGAAGAAATTTTGAATGTTGAAACTAATAATGATATTCTGTTCTGGTTACTGAAACTGCCACCATAGATACTAGCACCTCACTAAATGTTGGTGTTGTCTGGATTTGACTTGATATTTGACTATCATATTCTCATAATAAAACTGTGAGGTGATGTTGTTATCTGGGGAATCTTTCCAGCCCTTAGAGGACCTAATATCTGTTACTGAGATACTCACTCACCTATTTTGGTGAAATCACATTTTTTAAAAATCTTTTTGCTTTTTTGGACTGCTGATAAGAAGAAGTTCTCTTTAGCATTTTGTTTTAGGAAAACTACTTTGGGTAGAATTGGATGGGTCTGGAGGTCACCATATTTTTAAAGTCATGTGCATAGTTCTTTCAGCCTTATTCGGAAAGCAAGCTTGTATGTGCTTTATTTACTAGGGCCTGAGTTAGTATCAATGGCATGACACAAGCTCAGTTTTCTTAAATGAAACATCTGTGATTTTCTTGAACTATAAGATTCCATTGAATGCCTAAGTGATGGCACTATTGGAGTGTAAATCATTTAATCATATTCTCATAATTAATGAGACTAATCCACAGAATTCCCTTTGGGTCTAATGTTAATTTCATTACTTAAAATAAGTCACATCATCAGGAATCTGCCGATAAATTAGATTTGGATGCAGTTTAAGTAGCTTGGGAGAACACTTTGGATTTTACACATTAGCTAACCCTGTTTAATATGTTATATCATTTGGCACATTTATGTTGTATGCATTGTTTTCTATGATAGCAGTAGGAATTTTTTATTTCATCTTCAAAGCAAAGAAAGCCATGCTATGTGTGTACTGAGAGAGGGGGCTAGAATTGGCCATATTGTCTGAAGCCACTATGATTCTTTTTGTAACTTGTTCCAATAGCCACGTATATATTGATTGTTGAACCTGCCTAGATAGTCTACATCTTACTTTTTTAGTGCATTGAATTCTTAGGGTCTGGGCAAAAGGACAGTGTTTGCTTTTTTTCTTTTGATATGTTAAACTGCCACTTTTAGTTGTGGCTATTGTGTCATGGAAATGACACCAAAAAATTAGAATCCCAGGGTGAATAGCAAAGTGGTAGAGGCTTGAAGATATCGTCTATGAGAGGATATTAAAGAATTGAGTGTTGCCAGCCTTGATGGAAAGCAACAGGGAAAGATATGAGAGCATCTAAAGCTCTAAATTAATGCTAGGATGAGTAGGGAAACATTGATTATCAGTGGACCACAAAAACAAATAAAACTATAGTATTCCAAAGTATATATTGCATTGTGGTTTAGAGTTAAACCTTAGGTATCTAGCAATCAATAGTGAATTGTTACATTATGAAGCTGTAATTCCAAGGGACACTTATTAAAGCAGATCTGCTGCAACTGTGTTATTATTTTTGAACAAATGCACACCAGCTGAGAGAGCCAGCTCAAGGGTGAAGATGAGTTTGTCCACATGGCATCTCTGCTCCAATAGCTTTCGGTGTTCTCATGATGCATATCATGGAGGTTCTCTCTAGAGTCGGTTCTAAACCTTCGAGGGATATTAATAGATTAGCAGCAGAAATGATGTTCAGGAGTTAAAAGATGTTTAGCGTCCTTGTTTATTCTGAGATAAGAGGCTCAGATCTTGGTTTCTCTCCTAACAACAACAACAACAACAACAACAACACACACACACACACACACACACACACACACACACACACACCCCTTTTCTGAGAGAGCCCAGATTGTGTGTAGCTGTATAGTGATCCCATCTGGATACGTAGAGAATAATGCTAAATCTGTCCTCAGAGAAAAGCTTCAACCTGATTAAACGGGATTGCAGGTACTAGCCCAGGACACAGTGGAGGGATGGAAGAAGCCATTAAAGCCTATACTGTGCTTCAGGGTCAGGGCAGCTCATGTTGGTGGTTGGAATGGGGTGGTGCTGAGCAGTATAAAGTTTTATGTGGGCCCCCTATAGAGTTATGTGACTGATTCAGCACATCTGGGCAAGGAATAGCTTGGCAGCGTTAGTGCTGATTGCAACATTTGTTATTGAGAAATCAGGCATCTTGGTGAGGCTGGGGCTCTGCAGTGGTCATGGTGCCTGTCATTTCAGAGTAATCAAAGGTTTCAGAAAGAAGACAGAAAACTTGCAGACTGTTTTGCAAGCGTAGGATGTGGGCGAGTCTATAGTATACACTTCAGGAAAGACAGAAATGGTGAAATCACTATCCACTACCAGGGCTTGAGAGATCCTTATTGATCCTATAGTTGCAGGAGGAGCAAAGTTCCAAAATCTTTTAGACGGGTAATAAAACGTCAGTGATACTAACCGTGAATAACATTCTTCAGAATAACACAATGAACTCTCATTGTGTCACTCTCAAAACTCACCCTTGCAAAAAACATCAACTGAGTTTAAAAAAGAGGAAATGTAACTAGTAAATACAAAATGTTCACCCTAATTAGTAAAGAAAGAAATGTGAGTCAAACTGTGGTAACATCTTTCATCTATTAACTTATAAATTTCAAAATTAATGAGATTATCCCGTACTGGCCTAGATATGGGGACTAGAACTATCATATCTTTCTGGCCAACTTCCACAAAGGATCTTTGACTAACCTTAAGCTCAGGAGTCTTATTTCTGAAAGTCCATACAGGGAAGGAACAAAACCAAAAATATCTCTTTTAGTCTATTCAGGCTGCTATAACAAAATACCATAGACTGGGTAGTTTAAAAACACCAGAAGTTTATTTTTCACACTTCTGGAGACTCAAAGTCCAAAGTCATGGCACTGACATGGTCAGGTTCTGATGAAGGCCTCTTCCAGGTCACAGACTGCTGACTTCTCACTCACCGGGTCCTCACGTGGTGGAAGGGGCAAGGGATCTCTATGGAGCCTCTTTTATAAAGGCAGTAATCTTATTCATGAAGACTCTTCCCTCATGCCCTAGCTAGTTTGGCTCAGTGGATAGAGCATCGGCCTGTGGACTGAAGGGTCCCAGGTTCGATTCCGGTCAAGGGCACATGTCCAGGTTGTGGGATTGATCCCCAGCAGGAGATGTGCAGAAGGCAGCCAATCAATGATTCTATCTCATCATTGATGTTTCTGTCTCTCTCTCCCTCTCCTTCCTCTCTGAAATCAATACAAATATATTTAAAAAAAAAAAAAAGACTCTTCCCTCATGACCTAATCACCTCCCAAAGGCCTGACTTCCTAACATGATCACTTTGCTGGTTAGGGTGTCAACATATGAATTTTAGGGAGATACAAGCATTTAGACCAGTGGTTCTCAACCTGTGGGTTGCAACCCCTTTGACAGTCGAACGACCTTTTCACAGGGGTCGCCTAAGACCATCCTACATATCAGATATTTACATTACAATTCATAACAGTAGCAGCATTACAGTTATGAAGTAGCAACGAAAATAATTTTATGGTTGGGTCACAACATGAGGAACTGTATTTAAAGGTCAGAAGGTTGAGAACCACTGATTTAGACCATGGCAAACCATATGCATAAAGATGTTCATCATGATATTTGTAGTTAATAGAAGAAAAATGTGTGGGAAACCAAAATGTTCAACAGAATCAAGGATTATGTCATTTACTCTAAAATTAAACATCTTCTTTACTAAATATGATTAAAGATCATGATTATGCAGACTGCTGCAATATGGAAAATGCTTATTATGTAAGATTAAGTAAAAAAGAAAGATTTAAAAATGTTATGCACAACCAAAGAACTTGTATGCATGTCTGCATAGCCCATGGACACAGACAATGGGGTGGTGAAGGCCTGGGGTGGGGAGAGGGTAGGAACAGACTAGAAGAGGTCACTGGGGGAAAATGGGAGACATATGTTAAACTTTCAACAATAAATATCTTAAGAAATTAAAATGTTATATTCATAAAACAAGCATATCAAATACACCAGTCAAACAATAGCAGTGTTAGAGAAGTAAGGGTTTTTTAAAAATTGCTCTTCTTAATTTTCTGTTATATAGTTATCCTACTTTTATTTCTTAAAATTGCATCTTTTAAAATTTAGCTATCCAAGGTAATAATGCTATTGCCTAGTTTACAATGAATAAATAAAATGAAATTTTAAATGTTTAAAAGCTAACAGCTTCTACATCTTCTAGGCCAGTGGTCGGCAAACTCATTAGTTAACAGAGCCAAACATCAACAGTACAACGATTGAAATTTCTTTTGAGAGCCAAATTTTTTAAACTTAAACTATATAGGTAGGTACATTGTTATTAACTTAATTAGGGTACTCCTAAGGCGTAGGAAGAGCCACACTCAAGGGGCCAAAGAGTCGCATGTGGCTCGCGAGCCGCAGTTTGCCGACCACGGTTCTAGGCAATCCCAGTTTTCTTCCCCCCTCCCCCAAGAAAATAGAGCCATAGATAGATATGAATATTTCATTTGCACAGAGCCCAGAAAGTGTGCTTGTTTTGTTTTGTACAAAGTGCTCTGGCCCATCCTCCCCCCGTCTCTCCCTCACTCCCTCTCTCTTCTCCTCCTTCCCTTTTACTCTGTCAAAAATGATAAATCTGTTGCATGTGCACCAGGCCCTTAGACTAAATATCCTACTTACCCATTACTAGTGTTTCTTCATTGCCTTTATTTTTTTTTCATTCAAATATAATGATCTAAATGTCGTGTTGAGTTTGGGGGGCCTATGATATGTCATTAGGAAGACCTTGATAAAAGAAAAGGGCAGGTGTTCCACCTGTGAAAAAGCAATAATAGAGGGGATTAGTTTTCCAAGTCCAGCATGGGGTTTAGTCCACTGGCCAGCTTCCAAGTTACTGAAGAGATATGCACAGCTGGCCTTGAGGAGCCACTGAAAGCAGCGGCACGTGCCCCAGTAGACTTCTGGGTATTTCGTAGAATAAGACCTAAACTTAGAAGACAGGTTTTCAGTTTTAGATTATTGTGGGACCCATTGACATTCTTTTAGTGCATCAGGATAAAGAATATCCAGTGTTGTTTACATGATGCAGACACTATCCCAGTGTCTTTGGTTTTATTTGAGATCTGACTCTCCTCCCCATTTCCTAAGACATACTTTAATTGAGTTGAATTCTATTGGGAAAAGTTTCACCTCTCTAATATCTTTCCTTCCAACTTTTTTCCTTCTATTCCATTTTGCTTCTTTTCCTCTTTAAATCATTACCATAATCTTGGCCTCAAAAAATCAGCATAAGCCAAAGACAGTCTCATGAGGGAAATATTACTTTCATGTGTGGCCTAAACATAGCACATAAACTACTCTCTGGAAAAGAAAACAAAAAGTGTTCACCAGGAGATGGAGAATATATTCTTCTGTAAAGAGATTTTTCCACCGTGCTTCCTGATATCCTAAATGGTCTACAATGTTATGAAACAAAATTCAGGTTCCTATTTGGCACCAAAGCATTAAAAAAAAACATGGTGACTCTAATTTTAAAATGCTATAAAGTTCAAAAACATTTTCAGTAGTTTTTTCCTCTGAAAGTCAAAGAGTTACACTGTGTTTAGATGATGAGGCTGGCCATTAAAACAGGGGAGGTGGGTCTGGGGGGCTCAGGAATCTCTCAGGTGGAATCTCTCAGGAATCATACACATTCAGAAAGTGTAGATATTTGAAGAAAAAAATTTGAAAGTCGATTTCTATAGTAAGTCAGATAAAAGTTGGTTTTAAATTTGTTAATACTTTTATACTCATAGGATGGTTTCATATACCTTATTACACTTCCTGGAAAGTGACAGGAGTAAGATAAAAAGCACAACTAACTCAAAACTGTTATCTCTTGGGATTTTTAGTTCATCATTACTACCTACATGAAAGCCAAAGAAAATTTAGAGGTCACAGGGGTCTATAGGGAAATCCTTATAAGAAATCACAAATGCTGTTTGAGAATGAGAATAGTTTTATCTGTAAATGTTATACTCTCACAGTGACATGATGAAGTTTGATTTTTATAGCTCATTCATTCATTGACTCACCAAACATCTATTAATATTATATCATTCTCCAAGGCACTAGGGCTCAAAGATGAATCAGACTGATCCTCTGTTCTCAGGTGCTTGACAATAGGAGATGTACAGGAATAATTATAATACAGCACAATAAGTGCTATAGTGATGATGGAGGTGGGCAAGATAGTATTCAAAATATTGATCAAGCAGTATGGCACAGGCTCCAACAAATCAGAATAGTCACCAGCCTCGATGCTGAAATAGAGTTTGAGAGATCACCTGCCGGGCCAGGTCTTTCCTCCTTCAGTGTGGAGATACAGGAGGCTTCAAGGTAGGAGCCTGGATGGTCAAGGTATTAAGAGGAGTGGTACTTGGTTGGAGGATGAAGGTGGGCGCTTCAACACTGGCTAACAACCAATGTGGTAGTGCTGATGTGTACCCGCTGCAAACCAGCGCTGCATTTGGAGTGTTACGATTTATTAAAAATGAATGTTCAGATATTTCTGTCACTATTATTCTAGAATGTTGTCTATTTTAGATTTATTGAGCACATTTCTGCAGCTGTCACTAAGCTTTGCTTCAAATGATATATGTATCACCCTCGGGCAGGTGGGACATGTGAGGACTTTGATGGGACTCTACTCAGCTAGAGGTTCTGGATTTAAATGACTGATAGCATGTGTGGGTTCACCAAAGATACGACCATTACAAAAGGGTAGCTATGTACTACCTTTAATCTGACCATATTGCATTTCATCATTGGTTGCTGCAGTGAAATAAAAAACCTTGCCATATAGTAAGTACTTTAATCTATCGTCATAAAGAAGGCCTTGTCAATCTTGGCTCAAAAAATCTAGACTTAATGACCAAACTGGAGACAAATAAAAATAGAGGTCATTTACTATTTATCTTTATATGGTTTCTTCTAAATCACCATTAGATATTTTTGGTTATTTCATCCAATAGAACAGAAGTTAAGAAGTAAAATTGAGAACAAACTTATTCTTTAAAAATACACGTATATTCATAAAGCACAAAAAAAGGTATTTATAAACCTGGCATTATTCGGATTACTGCATCAATATTTTATAGCACAAAGTGTTTCTAGACTTTTAGAGAAGACAGTTCTTTACCTTCTTCTGGGATGTATAACTTTATCTGGTTAGATTATAATTGACAAAGGTAAACAAAGACTGGCTGTTGATTTATTACAGCTTGTGTTGCAATTGAATGGAAGTGCTCCTACTTCCGAACATTTCTTCACCAGGGAGGCAGGGTGTGTAGCAAGATCAAACAACTGTGCTTCAAGGTTGTGTGTACTCGGGCAGAATGGTTAGGACTCCAGAGGGATTTGTTTGCCTGCATCATGCCCTGGGCACTTCCCCTCCTCGATCCCTCTGGAATTTCTCAGCTGCAGCCATCAGTCCTAGGGGTTAGATGTGACTGAAAGAAGCAGACCACATTGCTTTCATTCATTACCACTGCCTAGTTCTTGCCAAGCTTCTGAAAAGTCAATGAATTGTGGCTCTGGCTGATCTTCCTACCATTGCACTTGATACAGCATCTCTCTACCTCTATTTTCTACTTTTTCAAGGCAGGACCTCCACACTTGATACGAAAATATCTGGCAGTGGCTGCTATCATTATACCCACTTAGCGATATATCTGCCTGTTTGACATGAAATCAATGAACTAAACTGGCATTCTTGCATTTACTTTGGGAGACCTACTAGGCAGTGCCAGGGCATCACTTTTGTAGGGAGAGCGGGTGTGGCCATAGTTAGGAAATTAATTATATTCTTTTGTTTCTCATAAAAGCATATTGTTGGAAGGAGCTCTAGTATAGTCTTTTCATATTACAGATAGGAGGGCTAAACTTTAAAACGATGATAACGAGGCGTAGGAGGCCTCTGGTTCTCCACCCATTAATCCTGCTGTTTCCTTATTTAAGGGATAATTCAAATCAATATTTTACTGGTAGAAATCTAGAATAAACTCATTGTATGAGAGTGGAAATATTGGAAATAATTTCACAGACTTTAAAGGGAATCAATAAGTTTGGCCTCAGTTTTGTGATTTGTTGTTACAGATTCTGAAATATCTTCATTAAGTTATTATTCATTTCACTTGAGTGGGACTTTGTAATTATGTCTGTGAAACTGACCCTGAATGCTATAGATGTTTAAATACAAGAGCAATGTCTTCCAAGTTTTGGACTTGCACCTTCAATTGTAAAGTTCTGTGAATCACATCTTGAAAGAAAAAATATGGAATGCAGACCTTGCTGAGAATTTAATTCATAATAATATGCCAATATTCTGATGCTGTTTCCAAGGATGACATCTGACTATGTGTTAAAGATAGGGGGACATTTTGATTTATTTATCCAACATGTATAAATAGTACTATCAAGTTTTTATTCTATAAACTTTGGTAACTCCTGCCAGGTTAGCCCTCTCCAGATACCACCTTCTTCATGTCATTATATTACTACTCAATCTATAATGGGCTCCTATTACCTATTGGGGAATTTCCCAACTTCTCCTATCATTTGAGGACTGCCATAATCTAGACCCACCTTACTCATCCAACCTTTTTCTAAACAGAAATTCCAGTTCCAATAAAGGTGTCTCATGCTTAGCTGGAGTGCACCTAGCTAGCTGTGTTATTCACAACTTACTAGTACTCTATATGCTGTCTCACCCTCTTTTTAACCTACTTTTTAAAGTCAAGCTAAAGTTTTACCTCTCTGAGAATCTTTTCCCAGTTCTCTTTTCTGAGCTTCTTTGGTATAACAAAAACCATATGCAGTGTAATACCATATTGTATACTGGCTAACATTGCTCTTTAATTGTTTTTGTTTTAGGGCTTGTATCTCTAACAAGATTGTAGATCATGAGATCTTTCCGGGAAGAAACCATACTAGCAGAAGTCATCATTGCCTATTCTTTATATTAAAATACTTTAAAATTCAACAGCTCTTTTAAATATGCCCACCTTTATCTCAGCATAAAATATTCAGAGAACAATCAAGTTCAATCAGGTATCTAGGGCATTTATTTTATTTATAGGAACCCCCCCTATTTTTTTTTTTTTACTAACTTCAAAGCTACCAGTAGAATTTGAGAATTTCTTAATAATGATTGTGTAATGAGTGCGTTGAATATGGAGGATAATGAGTGCTGCATGTCCTGATTAAGTCACCCATTTAAAAAAAAATATGATGGAATATAGGTAGTGTCAAAATGGACTAAGATCCTGATTTCTTCATTTTGTTCACACTCAAATACAGATATTGAGAATCACGATAAATGAAAATGTATTCTATTGAACATTTTACAAAAAGCTCTATGTGTAAGAAATATATTTTACTTATATTGTACAATTGTCATATTCAAAACACCTTCTTTTGTGTTTCAATGAGGCCAAATATGGGTACATTAAAAATATGAGTCATTTTACTAAGGAGCATAAAAGAGATTTCATAGAATCAATTCCATTTCTGAGCATCATGGTTCCTTCTATGTTTACTACAGTTTATATTTCCCTTGAAGGTTTTCCCCCTCATGCTACCTAGTATCATAATAAAATGCTATACTTTAAACTATTTTATTTTATGAAAAACTCTTATGGGAACAAGTTGAAAAAGAAAAGAACTAAAACTCTACTTTGAAATTACCCTCTGCGTCATAACCTGAAGTTGTAGCTCTTGAACTTTCACCCCAGATCGTTAGTTCCAGGGTTCCTGCTCTACTTTATTGGGGTCTTTCATAAGTCCTTTAAGGATGATTGGCATTTGTCATTAGGGTTTAGACATATTACTTATTGGCCTCTGACACACATCCAAACCTTAGCATGCTTTGAGGTTCCCATCTTGGTTAGAACAAAGGATGCCTGATAGACAGCCAAGTTTTTGGGGTGTGTTTTCTTTATTATTTAAGGCTCTAAGAATGTATGTCTACTGAAAAAAAAGCTTTTCTATTTTTTAAAACTTTTTATTAGTTTCTGTACAACATAGAAAAGAAACTCAACCCCAAAGTTAAAATCATATGTCTTGCAGTTTCATTGCATAATGTTTGCTGGCCATGTGATGGATAGAGCAGCAGTACATTGCCAGAGTCATTATGAAATCATATGGGGAAGCATTTTATTCATAGAAATCTACTCATAATGGTTTTGTATTCTAGGGAATTTGCCTGTCAGGATGAATCCGAGATTAAACTGTAAGAAAACAACTGCGTATATTTTGAAGGCAGCACTGAAACTCTGTGGGGTGGTTAGGAGATTTCAAGTATCTTTCTTAATGGCCAGATGGGACTTGATTTTCTGGGGAAGATCATGCATGTTAGCATTTCTGTAGGAGGCCAACCATTACCCTAACCTGCACTATATTTTGTCTTAGTTTAACAAGATAATTTGGCATTTTGGAGAGCACTTTTCATATACATGGGCATTTTAAATACATCATAGCATTGAACAAATTAGTTCTGTATATAGGCAAACAGCAGCTCCTCCTTAAACGGTGGTTTGGAGTTTGAAATGCCATTCCTATTGCTATTTAGGAAACTAAGAATAATGGAAAAAATGGGTGTTTTTACTTAACAACTCTATTAAAATGTTTATTAAACTGGTAGTGATACTGCAATACAGCCAAATCTATATCAATTCATGGGTATGTTGGATAAAAGTTTGGAGAAAAATGGGCCAAATACATGTCAAGGGAGAAGGGATTGTCACGTCTATATTATATCTTCTTGAAATTAAATTTAAGTAAGGAGAGGACAAGAATGATGAAAACCGAGGAATGATGAAAACCATATAGCACAGAGACGTGGGGACTAGGTTTCCCTGGTGGGAAAATCTTCTAAGTACTCCCTCCCATATTCAATGGAAGCTAATCGATCATAGGAATTGCATGATGAAAAGACATTCAAATGATTACCCTAGTAAGTATATGCAGATGAATTTGAGAGAGAGTAGTAAGAATTTAGAGCTGAAGAGAAAAGACCTAAATGGTCTGGAGTAGGTATTATCTCCATTTTGTAGATGTAGATGTAGAAGCAGGTGCTACAACGTTCATCTGCATGAAGTCACACAGCTAATGTAGAAGAATCAGGTTCAAACATATATCCATATGGCTGATTTCAAAAATAGCATTCTTCTATTCTTTTATTTTTTAATCAGAAGAAATACTACAAAAGTGTCATTGTTTCAGTGTTTTAAAAATAGTTGTCCATTTAACTAACATTTAATTATGTGCCAGGCACTGAGAGCATAATCTGAACAAGACAGACACTATTCCTCATTTCTAAAAGGCCAATTTTTTTTTGTTTCATTCTGAACTTATATATAACAGACTTATGAAAACTGGTGCATATGCTATAGTTAACAATACTGTATTGTTCACTTAAAATTTTGTTAAGAGAATAAACCTCATATCAAGTAGCCTTACCAACAATAAAATTAAAAAACTGGCATGCCTGGTGTAAGAGGGTATTCACTGAGCATGTACATAAATATGTGCTAACCACATTCCCCTGGATTAACCATGAATGTTTTCAGTGTGTGAAGAGAGAATTGTTCATTTTTTAACTTTGTAAAAATAAAAGCTTATTAACTTTTGGCCAATGATTTCTCGTGATTATTTTACATTTAAAATGAAAAGCTAAAAATAAGTCTATAAACTAGAATTGTATACAGAGGCCTTCAGAAATGCTCAGGAACCTATTCTTTCTTAAGTTTATTTAAAGCTCCCGTTTTCCTCAATGGCAGCACTGTGTGTTTGTATCAGAAAATATGGAAAACCATAGTGTGCTCAGCAAATACCAAGTCTTCAGTTATAGAAATTTTAGTTCAGGAGTCAGACTGTCTGGGTATAAATCCCTAACCAATCACTTTCTAGATGTGTGATGTTGAGCAAGTCCCTTAACCTCTCTCTATCATCACCTTCCAAAAGTGTATTGCGATCACATAGTTAGTATAAATAGTGAAATGATGCATAGACAGTGCTTACCAAATGCCAGAAGCGTGGTGAACACTCATAAATATTAGCTGTCATCATGATCTCTTTTATTATGTCCAAGTACTTTTGTGCCCATGACACTATGTGGTCACCAGGTTTGCTGGCCTCCACAGACAGCCTTATTCTAAAGTTCCCACTCTAACTGCTTTCATACACTCATGCCTTCATGCTTTTTCATCACGTCGGACGTCCCTGGAGCCCTTTCCCGCTGAAGCACCCCTACTCCTATTCTGGTGTTCATCTCAGCTTTTTGTTTACTCATTCTCCGTCACTAATTTCAGGTTTAAACCACTTCTATTGTGATTATTTTTCCTACTGGCGACTAATTTAGGCAATAGACATATTCAATAATTCATTTAACACTAGCGTAAAGAAACGTGTAAATGGTGTCTGTGCTGCTACCGTGAACAATTCATCCATCAGCAATTTGGCAAAAGCTTGCGACATTGCAAAGCCATTAATGAAAACAAATCCTATTTTCCATTAGCCCACATTATTTTTCCATTTCCCATAGGAAAGACTGTATCAATCTTGGATAAATTAAGAATTAGTGTTATTTAATTTATTGAGTGTGTGACAAACTATATTCAGCCATTATCTTGGTTTTTTTTTCCTGTTACTATAAAAATTCTATTTATCTTTAAAAGATATTTTTACCATTCTCCTTTCTGTTAGAAATGTGGAATCTAGAGAACTCATTAAATTTTTTTCTGCAAGCTTGGGAACTAAACTTTTTAAAAAAGATTAGTCTATTGCATTGCATGTATAATAACCACTCTTGTAATAGAGCATATAATCTCACAAAGAAACATATCTTTCCTGTTTCTCAACCCCTACTCTCTGACATCTTGCACCCCCCTCCCCTGCAAATCAGAATAAAAAAAGTTGTCATGACAAATCTCCTGTAGGATCCCGGGGTAAAACATTCTAGTACCATAATAATGAAACACTTCATGTGTGGGAGAAGTATGATAGAAATAACAACTGTGCCACATCAGATCTTGTTAGAATCATTGCACTGCAACACCGAGTTGTGTGTAGTCTTGAACAATATGCTGCTATATGTATTATCTAAATATTGAAAACAGCAACAAAGACAATTCCTCATTTGCTGCCATTATTTTTGAAAACAAACCATCTACGTAAAGCCCAGAAATGTTTCTCTGCACTTGGTTTAGAAATCCCTTCCTTTACTGTTTACTAATAAGTGCAATACTGGAACCGATCCTTCCCAGTACGTTCTTGTGATAGCCTCCAGTTGTCGCGTAAATATGGCCATTTCCCCCTTGCTCTAAAATGTTGATTAGTACTTGGGTAAACTTGAAAGGCTTCATTTAAACTTAGCACAGGCTGGAACTGAACTTACATCAAGATAACTGGGAAGAAGGGTTACAAGGTAATTTTTGCCCATTGGCCTTTTCCCATAAGCAATAGAAATTGAAGCAGTTAAAAATAACTCTAATGAGCCCTTTCCAGTTTGGTTCAGTGGACTGAAAGGTCCCGGGTTCAATTCCAGTTTGCAGGCTTGATGCCTGGGTTGCGGGCTCAATGCCCCTTAGGAGCCGTGCAGGGGGCAACCAATCAAAGATTCTCTCTGATTATTCATGTTTCTATCTCTCTCTCCCTCTCTCTTCCTCTGTGAAATCAATAAAAGTAGATATATAAAAAAACTCTGATGAGCAAATAATATTGAGAATTAGATTAATCACAATTCTGAATTTGTTCATAGAAATTGTTAAAATTAGAAAAATATATAAACAGATAAAACAATATTTTATGAGAAAGGCATATTTTATGAGAAAGATGAAAACATACTTTTCCAGAAGGTCATGCCTTTTCTCTAAGTACTCTCCTCAGGAGAAGTATATTTTGAGTTAATTAGTCCAGTTTCTTCTAAACTAGTGGTTTTCAAACCACTTTAGCTACTACCCCAAAGAGGCATTGCATTTTACATTTAAACCTGCGCACACATGTATATCTACCCAGTTCGCTTAGATGGCCTAATGTGTATACTGTTAATACACTCACATTTATTAGCCACTGAAGGAAGTTTTTCTTTTCTATATCTTCCATGAGTCACATTGTTTTATCACAATTTCTGCACGTACTTTATTTTTCATGTTTTATTCAAACTAGTAAAAAACTTTTGGTATAAAAGCTAGAAAATAAGCATATTTATGAAAAGAATATTCATAAAATTAATTTAAAGATTTGGCATTTTTATTTGATTTTTAAAATTCCCTCTAGGACAAAACAACTATAATTATTAATATTAGGGATCCAGTACATTATAGATATTTATAACCTTATTAAAGTTATGATGTGGCCTAGTTAGAGCATGAATATAAAAATTTAGCAACTTCATTTTTGTTTTTTATAACTAAAATAATAATGAATTATTTTTATAACTAACTATTCATTTTCATATTTTTATTACTCTAATGACATGTAACAATAGAATCCCTGAAACATTCGTTAGCATGTCTCTTGTGTTTTTAATTAAAGGGAGAAATACTTTTACAACTTCTCAACTGAACTCACTGCCTTTAAAATAAATACTGTTTATCTGCTAATATTCTCTTGTGAGTATTTTAGAGCATGGCTATTGTAAATTAAACCTATTATTTATTATGATTAACCTTCTTTTATAAACGGACATTCTGTGGAGATTAGAAACAAAGAAATTTAAAACAAAAATACACACATAAAAGATATTTAAAACAAATGAACCTGTGTTATGTATAGTGGAGGACGTGTTGATTTAAAATATCTTAGGGTCTGGCTGGTGTGGCTCAGAGCTTGAGCATCGACCCAGGAACCAAGAGGTTGCTAGTTCGATTCCCAGTCAGGGGACATGCCCAGGTTGCAAGCTCAATCCCCAGTAGGACCCAGGCAGGAGGCAGCCGATCTATGATGTTTCTTATCAATGTTTCTATCTCTCTTTCCCTCTCCCTTCCTCTCTCTCTTAAAAAAAAAGTAGTAAGAAACATATATTTAAAATATCTTGGAAAACAAATATCTTGAATTAAAAAAAGATTATTTCTTTTACAAATTAACATAGTCTGAAATAATGTTGGCATGCTTCAAATAGCCCATAGACAGTATTTCCTTTAAAGGTTCATCAAGTGATAAACTCTGTGCCAGTTGCTAGCCATACAATAATGAACAAGAGAATTCCTACCCTCAAAAGCTCACAGCCTAGTGGGAGACTATTACAGGTGGTAATAAGACATGTGCCTCAGTAGCAATGTTATAAGCATGGGTCAGGCTGCAGATAAAATGAAGCAGCTTGGAACATTTGTGCTGGTTGCATCCCGTCTATGGAGTGTGAATTCAAAAAGTAGAGGCAGCGTGCGAAGTTAAAGAGCACTGAGCTTGGACGCAGGGAGCTCATGTGTGCTGTGTGGGACCTTCAGCAGGTGGTTCTCACCTAAATTTTACATTTGCAGACATGCGAATCGTTAATTTATAAACTTGTTTTTAGCCAGTGAACTTTTACTGCAAATGGTTGCAATTCAGTGTGACAGATCGGAGCTGCTCTGACGGTCCAGGATGAAGCGCAGTGTGAAAACTTCCTGAGTGTGTTGTAGTGTAGACACTTTGAGTTTTAGCTAATATTCTACTTCTACCAGTTATTGGCTATACCGTATAAGCTTTTTGCTTCTAATTGTGGAATGAAAAGCTTTGGTCTATATTGAAAGAATTTCAGGCATTTGGCAAGCAAGCAGGTGTGTGGGGAGTTTGGGGAAGGCTCTGAAATGAATCTGTGCCTACTTGTAAGGTTAATCCGTAGGATCTGAAGGTAAACCTGGTTTAGTCTGCTGAAAGGAGCTGGAGGATGGGGAGGATGGTTCAGAAGGATGATCCATGTCTCCTCTGTGCCCAGACAGGTTCCCCCCTCCCCAAAGCCATCTGCAGCTGTTAGAGACCTATTCCTGGGGCCATTGGGGTGGAGGTATTGTCCTGGGTTTGCTCACATTTCTCCTCTAGGCCTCCCCACCTCAGCATGCATCTGCCCATGGGGCTCTTCCATCTGCTTGCTGCTTCTGACTCACTCTTTACCTCCCTGACCACAGCTAGTCTCCTGATCTTTCCTTTGCCTTCAGAATTCTGGAAAGAGTATTTGCTTTTTGGAGTTTATACTCTGTTTGAAGTATTTTATGGTATTTTCTCTGATGTCTTCAAAGAATCTCTGTGCCTCTGAAGGTGAAACTTATAAGAAGTTTCAGCTTTTTATTAGGATGTGTCAAATTATTTAAAAGTCTTACTATTGTTCTTGACAAAGATGACAGTAATATAGCATGAGTAAACTTTCAGTGAATAATAAAAATAAAGGAAACATCCCATTGATATATATGTGGCACTTTACAGTTTTCATCCTCACAATAATCATATAAATGTGTTTAGTTAGTACTATTTACCAGATCTTTTAGCAGACTAAAATCAAAGAAGTGAATTGGAAGTTTGCTCAATTTACACAGTAGTGTAAACCTTTTATTTTTGCTCTTATTGCTCTTATTTTTTTATTATACTAAATTGCCTTTTTGAATATTACCATTGGAAGGTTATGTTAATCTCTCACACTTTTATTCATATACATATACAGCATTTCTTATAGAATACTCAAATATATTTTGATCACTTAATGACCAAATATAAAATATATAAAGAAAAAAAGGGGGCTAATATTTATTAAGCTCCTCATTTGTGCTTTTACATGCATTTATTACCTTCTTTCACGGAAAGTCAGTCAGGAATTAATTCCCTAATGACCATGTGTGTAATGTGGTGGCTACATTTCTCCCTGTTCTCAGGTTTTTATGACAATACTAGAGGCCCAGTGCATGAATTCGTGCATGGGTGGGGTCTGGCTGGCTTGGCAGGCCCAGCCACAATCGGGGAAAATCAGGGCTGGGCCTGTTGGGAGGAGGAGATGGTGGGAGGTTGGCCAGCCAGCCCGCCCCGATCAGGGCCTGGTCAGCTGGAGGGACAGGCCACAGGCAATTGGCTGGCGGGCCCCGCCCCCTATTGGGATAGGGGGTGATCAAGGGTGGGGCTGGCCAAGGGGAGGGGCTTTGGGCCTATTGTGGTGGGGCGGGCTGATCATGGGTGGGCTGGCTGGGGGAGGGGCCGTAAGAGGTTGGCTGGCCAGCTCCACCCCCTGATCAGGCCAGTTTGCTGGCCACAGTGGGCATCATAGTGACTGGTCATTGGTTGTTTCAGTCATTATGGACACTGGCTTTTTATATATATAGATACCTAAGTATAATGACCTAAGTTAGAGCCTTCTCTTTGTTTCTTTATTTAAAATCTCTTTATTGAAATATGATTGACATGTAAAAAAACTGTATATATTTAATGTTTATCATCACCAAAGCCATAGACATATTCATCATCTTCCAGTTTCCTCCTGTCATTATTATTATATTATTATTATTATTGATAACACTTAACATAAGATCTACCACTTCAAAAATTTTAAGTATATAGCACAGTGTCATTAGCTATAGGTATTATATTGTATGGTAGATACCCAGAATTTATCTTGTATAACTAAAACTTTGTACCCTGCCGGGAGCCGGTCCATCCTTGCTGTTTCAAGGGACCTGGCATATATGGCATATGGTTCTTAATATGTTTGCTCACCTTCTTGGCACTATGTGTTTTAACCAAGGTCTCTGAGAAAGGTTGTTTTCCCCAGGTAGGGATTTTCCCCTGAAGTTAGGGAGGGAATAAAACCCCTCAACTAAGTGCCAGGCGGGTAATTAATCCCTTTAACTACGAACAATCATGCTTAAACTACATAATCTTTTCTCCCTGGAATGGAGATAAGAAACGCCCTAACCTTTGTAATAGAGATTGATAGGATTGAATCAACTGGTATAAATACAGTTGTAACAAGACAGAAAGACTCAGAACTCAGGAGACAGAATTCAGAAGACAGAACCTACACGGAGCCTAGAGACAGAAGAACTTCACTGGCGAGAGCATGCCAGAGGATCCTGGACCGGGACTGGCCTCGGAGCCTAGAGACAGAGCCTAGCAGGAGAACATGGCAAGGGATCCTGGACTGAACCTGACTACAGAGATTGGCAGGAGAACCTGACTGGAACCTGGACACTGAACCTGACTGGAGAGCCTGGACAGAACCTGGCTGGAGAACCTAGCGAGGGAACATGGCTACAGAACCTCGCTGGAGATCCGAAGCAGAACCTCTCTGGAGATCCGGGCTGGAGATCCTGGCTAGGCTGCTGATCAACTGAACGCTGTCTCCATGACATTCCTTCTTCGCCGACTCCGTCCACACCTTTGGGAACCCCTGGACCTGCTGGGGCTAGACCCCGGCAGTACCCTTTGATCATCACCCCCCCCCCCCCGCCCTTTCCCCCTCGCTCCTAGCTCCTGGTGTGACCATTCTATTCTCTGCTTCTATGAGTTTGACTTTTTTTGATCCCACATATAAATGAGATCATTACAGTGTTTGTCTTTCTACATTTGGCTTATTTCACTTAACATAAAGTCCTCCAGGTCCATCTATGTTGTTGCAAATAACAGAAATTCCTTCTTTGCAAAGGCTGAGTACCCAGAAAGGTTATGTTTAAGTTTAGCTTGAAATTACTAGTAGGAGTGGAGAAGATTAAACAGATCCAAGTAATAGGAGTAGAATTGACAAGTCATTTTTCTGATAAATCAGATAAGGTTATTCCAGATACCTTCAATAACCACTTGTCCCCACGCCACCCCTACCCCCCTGCCCGCCAAGACCAGAGGCAGGGCCATATATAGGCGTATGTTTACTTCTAGGCACATATCTAACCTAATCAGAGCCTTATCACAGGTAGGGACATCATTAGTGAAGAGTAGAGTGCTCCAGCAGTATTTGTTGTGGGCCAAAGGTACCAACTTGGCTTATGACACCTTGCTATGATGTGATTTAATGATCTTGATCTGTCTGCATTGGTTTTGTGTGTGTGTGCGGTTTTTTTTAAACACATCTTTAAAGAATTACCATTATGGCTAATTCTTACTAATTATCTCAGGCTGACAATTTGCATCATCTTTCAAGCAAAATCTCTTTCTGAAGCATGAATGGTACTGCTTATCATGAAATTTCCTATCTGAAGAGCACTCTGGTTTTATAGCTTTCCTCTATTTTCTATAACTCATTCTTCATTTCGTGAAATCTCTGCTTATAAGTCTTCACTTCCTTGTTGCTGATAGCTTCTGCTTTTTCTCTTCCTATTCATGTTCTTGAACCAATTTCTTTTGCAGAGTCATGTCTGTCCACTGATAGAATTCCCTGACAATTTTTGCTACAAGGATCTGGCCAAATTCAGTAAATAAAAGTCAGGTTCCAGCTTCTATATTTGTTCTTACTGCTCATGTTTGGCTAATACTTCATCGCTCAGTTGGAATGGAAATGGCTGCTCTCTTTTTCAACTATTGTTAACATAAACTTTGTTTGGGAAACAGCAGTCATTTGTCTTATCTGATTTTTCGTCTTCTCACTTTGGTGATCTGCCAGCTGTCCATTGTCAAATTTACCCTATCCGTATCATTTGTATTACTTTTACCCTTAAATTCAGAAGCAATATCAAATTGTCTCATTTGCACAGCAGACTTCTTCCAAATTTCTATTTATTCTATATTTTTACCTTTATTCTTGAGAATATTCCCCCCATTGCCCCTTTCACCCATTTTCCATCCCACCCCAGGCCTTCACCACTCTACTGTCTGTGTCCATGGGTAATGCATATATGCATATAAATTCTTTGGTTAATCTTTTCCTGGCCTCCCTTCCCTTCCCTCTGAAATTCATCAGTCTGTTCCATGTTTCTAGGCCTCTGGCTTTATTTTATTCATCAGTTTATTTTGTTCATTAGATTCCTTGTTCATATATTTTGATTTTTAGATTCAATTGTTGATAGATATGCATTTATTGCCATTTTATTGTTCATATTTTTTATTTTTTATTTCTTCTTTTTCTTCTTAAAGAAGACCCTCAACATTTCATGTAATACTGGTTTGGTGGTGATTAACTCTTTTAGCTTTTTCTTGTCTGGGGAGCTCTTTATCTGACCTTCAATTCTAAATGATAACTTTGCTGGGTTGAGTAATAGTTGTAGGTCCTTGCTTTTCATCACTTTGAATATTTCTTGCCACTCCTTTATGGCCTGCAAAGTTTCTGTTGATAAATTAGCTGACAGTCCTATGGGCACTCCCTTGTAAGTAGTAACTAACTGCTTTTCTCGTGCTGCTTTTAAGATTCTCTCTTTGTCTTTTGCTTTTGGCATTTTAATTATGATGTGTCTTTGTGTGGGCCTCTTGGCTTCACCTTATTTGGGACTCTGCGCTTCCTGAACTTGTAATTCTGTTTCTTTCACCAAGTAGGGGATGTTTTCTGTCATTATTTCCTCAAATAGGTTTTCAATGTCTTGCCCTCTCTCTTCTTCCAGCACCCCATGATGTGAATGTTGGTATGCTTGAAGTTGTCCCAGACTCTCCTCACACTGCTTTCATATTTTTGGATTCTTTTTTACTTCTTGCTGTTCTGATTGGGTGTTTTTTTCTTTGCTTCTTTATATTTCAAATTCTTGATTTGATCCTTGGCATCCTCTACTCTACTGTTGAGCCCTTGTAAGTTATTCTTTATTTCAGTTAGTGTATGCTTCATGTTTTGAACTCTGTATCTAGTAGCTTTCTTGCTTCCATTTCATTTAGATTTTTTTTCTGGAGATTTCTCTTGTTCTTTCCTTTGGGACATGTTTCTTTGTCTCTGCATTTTGGCTGCTTCCCTGCGTTTGTTTCTGTGTATTAGGTAGATTTTCTATGTCTCCCAGACTTGGTAGAGTCATCTTGTTTAGTAGGTGTCCTGGAGGGCTTAGTGGCTCAGCCTGCCCAGTCACCTGAGCTGGGCACTCCAAGTGCACCCCTGTGTGAGCTGTGTGCAGTTCTCTTATAATTGAGCCTTGATTTATGTTGGTATCACTGAGAGGGAATAATCCCCATGCCAATCTGTTGTGAGGATCATATGTGTCTATAACTGAAGAGCTGAGGTACCAGAAACACTCCTATGGGGCAGGACTTGCTTCAGAGGGCTTTAGTGCTCACCAAGTCCTCCCTTGAATGTGTTCCTCTTGGAGATGGTAGAGCTGTAATTTGGTGTGGTTGAAATTGTCAACCAGGTGTACTGGCTCTGGAGTGCAGATGGCTGCTACTTGTGTTGAGCGTGGAGGTGCTCAGGAGAGACCAAGCTGTGAACCATGGCAAGCTGCCAGTAGTACTGGGAGTGGGCCACTTATTGAGAGGTATGAGGCACACTAATGCCAACTACTGCTTGTTTGAGAGATTTTAAGAAAGTCCAAAGCAGGAGGCAAGAGAGGCCAGTTGTATGGAAAAGGCTTGGATGAGCCTGCAAGTAGGAAAGGGTGGGGTCTTGGGGAATCCTCGGGGTGGGGTGAAAAGTCTGAGCCAGGCTGATGGAGATTCAGATATGGCGCAGCCTGTCAGTTGTGGCAGGACAGACTCAGCAAAGGAACACTGGCCTCTGCCAGCACTCTATCTGGGAGAAAGCTGCCTCTCCAGCTCTTGCCCTGATGCCAGACAATTTAGTTGCTCCCTGAATGTCACAGGTTCCTTTCAAGCTGCTATCCCAGTGCTGGAGCTCAGAGGGAGTGGGTCCAAGTAAGTCTGTGCAGGGGCCTTTAAGAGGAACTGCCTGCAATCCCACAACCACACTCCCCATTGGTTCTTACAGGCAGAAGCTGTGGGGACTTTCCTTCCCAGCACTGGAAACCTGGGCCGGGGGCCTGGTGTGGGTCAGGGAGCCCTCACCCCCCAGGGAAATCTCCATAGCTGAGATGTCCCTCCTGATTTTAACCTGTCACATGGGTGTGGGAGCAGCCAGTTCTGCATTTTCACTTCCTACCAGTCTCGATGTGCTTCTTTTTTAATTCCTTAGTTGTAGGACTTCCATTCAACTAGATTTCAGGTGATTTTGAATGATGGTTCTGTGTTTTAGTTGTAAATTTTGATGTGTTTGTGGGAGGCGATGAGCACCAAATTTACCTATGTCGTCGTCTTGACCAGAAGCCTAAGCCATTTGCTTTCTATTTATTCTTTTGTAAACAAAAGCTTTATGTCTTACTGAAAGTTTTGTATAATTTATTATTTCCTTAAGCTCAATATAATGCTTATCCAATCCTCTGTTTCTTATAGTAATTATATAGCATGTGCTCCTCAAATCTAGTATTTTCTTTGTAAATCCAATACAGTTTATTTTCCCATCTTCTCATAACTTAGTTTAGCTTCATGTTTTCCTCTCAAATATTATGAAATTATTTGTAAAACCTTGTCATATTTAATAGGTATGTCTTGCCAAATATCTTTTACTTTCCTTAGATTCTATTTTTTTCAGTTCTCAATATAATAAGCAGGTTTCCCACAATATTTGATTCATTTCTGTAAGCCTTCTGATTGGATATTTGAGGCAGACATGGTCAGAAATATTCTAACTTTGTTTTTGATTTCTTAAAAAAAACATTACTTTTTAAATCATTTTATAAGCTGATTTCTTTTAAATATCATTTTTAAAGTTTATTTAAAACTATTTTTAAATATTTGTGCAAACTATTATTTTTACTTAATAAATTATACTATTAAAAAGGGATGTTTTTCCAGGGGAACATGACAAAATAATTCCAATAAGCATATAATTACTAGAAGCCTGGTGCACGAAATTCATGCATGGAGGGGAGGGGTCCCCTCAGCCCAGCCAATCTGGGACCCCTTGGGGGTATTAGGAGGTGTGCAATTTTTAAAAATATATATTTTTATTGATTTCAGAGAGAGGGAGAGAGATAGAGACATCAATGATGTCTTGGAATTGGGCCTAAACCGGCAGTCGGACATCCCTCTCACAATACTGGACAGCTGGCTCCTAATCGCTTACCTGCCTGCCTGCATGGTTGCCCCTAACTGTCCCCCCCTGCCAGCCTGATCACCCCTTGCTGCCCCCCCCCCCGCCAGCCTGATCATCCCTTGCTGCCCCCCCTGCCAGCCTGGTCACCCCTAACTTCCCTCCCCTTGCCGGCCTGGTTGCCCCCAACTGCCCCCCCCCACAGGCTTAGTTGCCCCTCACTGCACCCCCTGCCTGCCTGGTTTCCCCCAATTGCACACCCTCTGCCAGCCTGGTTGCCCCAAACTGCCCCCCCCGGCCTGGTCACCTCTTACTGCCCCCGCTGCCGGCCTGGTCGTAGCCTGCTGTTCAGTCGTTTGGTCAGCCCTCACTGACCCCCCCTGCTGGCCTGGTCACCCCATGCAGCCTGCTTGGTCAGTCATTTGGTTGTCCCTTGCTAACTCCCCTGTTGGCCTGGTTATAGGCAGCCATCTTGTGAGGATGTGAGGGTTAATTTGCATATTACCTCTTTATTATATAGGATAGTCTCTAAGACTTGTCATAAAAATCAGGGGCTCTTTGGCATCTTGTTATAGGTGAGATAGCAGTCAGTCTAAGTATTTCCCATTGTAATTTCCCTCTGATAGTTCTTATCATTTTATCTTTATCCTTCAATATTCTTAAGTTTCTCCTTCCATGTGCTTAATTGTGATTTATTTTGACTTGCCACTTAGAGTATAAATTCAATCTTAGGATTCTTATATTCAATTCTTCAAAATTCTCATCTATTATCTCTTTTATAAAAAGGCTCCTCTATCATTTTTTCTGGATTCTTTTATTGACATAAGTAAAATTTTGTTTCTTAACATAGATAGATACATAGATAGCATCTTAGTTCATTTGGGCTGCTATAAAAAAATAATGGGTGGCTTACAAACAACAGAAATTTATTCTTTTCTGCCCTGGAGGCTGGGAAGTCTAAGATTAAGGAGCCACCATGGTTGCCTTTTGTTGAGTGCCCTTTTCCTGGTTCATAACTGGCATCTTCTCACTGTGTAGTGGAAGGGACTGAGACTCTCAGTCTCATAAAAGGCACTGATCCTATAATGAGAGCTCCAGCCTCATGACTTAAAGTACTTCCTGAAAGTTCCACCTCCTAATACCATCATCTTTGGGGGATAGAATTTTTAAAAATATATATTTTTATTGATTTCAGAGAGAGGGAGAGAGATAGAGACATCAATGATGAGAGAGACTCATTGATCAGCCGCCTCCTACACACCTGCTACTGGAAGCCCATAACCCTGCATGTGCCCTGACCAGGAATCAAACCATGACCTCCTGGTTCATGGGTCGACACTCAACCACTTAGCCACACTAGCCACACGGGGAGTGGGGATGGGGGTAGAATTTCAACATGTGAATTTTTGGGGTGCACAAAATTCTGCATCTTTCACATCAGTTCTTTCTTCAACCATATCCAGGCTAGCACTTAATTGTTTTATCTTTTTTAAAAAAATTGATGACTATATTTTTTCATTTTCAAGATTTCTAAAGGGTTCTTTTTCAAATTTCCTTGTTTTCCACCCCCTTGTTTACATTTTTAAAATTCTGCCCTTTAATGGATGTTACTTCTTCATTTAACTCTTAAAACTTAACATACCAACCTTTGTCTGATGTTTTATTAAAATAATTAAGGAATTCATGATCTTATTATTGAGTGCTGTCTTTCTTAGCATTAGATTTCTTCATACATTTTTGGAATTTGGGTTTCTATATTCATTATGAATAGAAAAAGTATTTTATTATTATTATTATTGTGTGTGTGTGTGTGTGTGTGTGTGTAGTTTTCTCTGTGTGTCTGACTTTCTTTTCCCTGTGTTTACCTTTTTTTAACCTAAAAATGTTATGTTTGTCTTTACTTGACCTCCCACCCTTCTAGATCAGACTTATCTTAAAATGTCATATTAAGACTCCTGTCCCACATTTATGTTGGGGATATCATAGAATTAGACATAGAATCAGCAGATGCTGCCCAACCTGAGTGGCTCAGTGGTTGCATGTCGATCTGTGAACCAGAAGGTCACGGTTCGATTCTGTGTCAGGAGATTGTGAGCTCAATCCCCAGCATGGGGCATGCAGGAGGCAGCCAATCAAGGATTCTCTCTATCTCGCTCTCCCTCTCCCTTCCTCTCTGAAATCAATAAAAATATTTTTTCAAAAAATCAGCTTTCCTGATTGAGAGATTATGCTTGTATTCCCCCTCCTTTAAGCCAGACTCCTAGGTTTTTTCAGTATCTCTCCAGCATTTCCATGCCTCTGGCTTTAAGAAATGAACCTGGCTCTGGTTGGAGAACTTAGAGTCATGGCTACCATTCCTACTTGTAGAACTGGAACCCAGCAGGCTCATGGTTTTATCTCTATTCTACATTTTGCATTTCTGGTCCATTTTTTGCCTGTAGGCATGTCCATTTGTTTTTGAATACAATTACTTCTAAAATGGTTTTTCTTTCTATAATTGACCATGTATGTGGAGTAGAAGAAGCAAATCAGAGTATAAACTCATTGTGCCATCTTCACAACATGTTACTAATGACTTTTTCATGTATATATTTAATCTTTTCAACTTTTCTTGCCTCTTCAGGGAAGATACACATCTTATTCATCACCTATAATCCCTACTATGCAGATCAAAGACATCATAAGTATATTGAAGGAGGCAGCCAATCAAGGATTCTCTAGTTTCTAAAAATTTCTTAGTTTAATTGATTTTTTAATAGAAAAAAATCTGAATTTTAATCGTAGGATATTTTACATATCAGAATATGTCAATACAGGAGTAGGCAAAAGCAGGTTTACAGTTGTGAGTATGTGAAACACAGTTAAAGCTATCGTAGGAATCATAATCTGCATGCCTTTTTTCATATGAACAACTGTAACCTTACTTTTGCCCACCCCTGTATATCTCTGTATATGTGTGTTTGAATGTGTGTATAAATGTATATTTTCCCTACCTACTAGGGTCCCACTGGGTTTATTTACCTGTTTACATGATACTCATGCTCTCAATCTGGCCCCAAGTGCTCCAAATATGATTAAAATATCTTTTTATTTCAGAATATAGAAAGAAATCTGAAATTTCTAATGAAAATTTTGGGGTCTGTTATAAAGCTGCTTCTCCTAATATTTTCAATTGATTTTATTGCTTGATTGTTTTTAACCTCTTACAAAACACAGATGGCTGGACTTATTCTGTGGTACAGGCTTGAGAGGAAACTAACTGGCCCACCAATGTTTTTATTTCTCATGATAGTGTTTCCATGTGGAAGTCGGTAGCTCAGGATCACAGTCAGAGTCAGCTGGATGCTGAGGCCTGTGCTGCTTGTGTCTTGAACTTTGTGGAATTTGGAAGTCATCAGTCCAACTTAGCAGCTCATTCTTTAAAACCAGGAAGTTCTGTATTTTCCTTGGCCTCTTTCTTCCAGCAAATATTACAAGACCTCAATTCTCATTGTGGGCTAATTATTCTCTTCTATTTGCTGGAACCATAATTTAGTGGGCGCTATTCCTACACAAGGAAATGAGGGGAGAAATTATATAATTGAGAATAATGGTTTGAAAGCCATAAATGTCTAGAATCTTGTGCTCAGTCTGATACATACTAGCTTGGTGGTCTTCATCAGTGAATCACTGAAAAAGCAAAGTTTTTTCTCCACTTTTAAAATGGTGACATCATAAAGACTAAGTATTTATTGAATGACAAGAGGAGCTAGCCCTTAGTTAACTGGGACCCATAGTTACTAACTAAACACTTTCCAATGCAAAGGGTTGTGATTTTAACTCAGCTGGTTCTCAATCAGAGAAATTCCAATATATAAAAATTCACATGTAATAAAATAGGAATATGTGTAAGGTTATTTTTATTACTAATATATACATTTAACTAACTGCCAACTAAATATTTTTAAGAGAATCATAATGGAACTTACTGAAGAGAAATCAGTTATTTATTTATACTTAGCACTTTTAATTATTTATATTGACACCTTCAGAAAATAAATTTTTCTAAGAAATATGAAACTCAATAAAACCTATTTGCTTAGAAAAGTTTTCCTTTATTGATGACATCTGGGCAGGATAAACAATAATTCCATGTCTTTAGTGTTTCTAAGCGATACTGGGTGGTGAAAGAAATAGTGCAAACATTTATAGGTGAATGAAGCTGAAGAGCTATGTTGAAATATCAAAGACAGTGCTGTCCTCTACAAATATCTGGTCTATTTCTTGGCATTCTTAAAAACAGTGATAAAATATATAGAAATTATTTACTAGCCATTTCTGAACCAAAACTTAAAAATATATGTATTTTTTTTTGTATTTCAGGCCCTCCAGGGAAACGAGGTAAGAGGGGCCGAAGAGGAGAATCTGGTAAGTTGCTTTTTCAGCTGCTTAGGTTCCACTTAGGTTCCTGAATCTGTTCCTCCTAATTAATTATTGTAGCATTTGTGTGTGTGTGTGTGTGTGTGTGTGTGTGTGTGTGTGTTTAAATCTCTACTAGACCTAGAATATATTTTTTATTTTCTTATTTCCATCAAAGGAAAAGTTTGCCAAATATTATTACTAACCACTGACACTCAATTTTGTCTTCTTTATTGCATCAAGTCCATCCTTTCACTGTACAGTGAGGGTTTCTTAGCTGCACACAGTGTGGCTGAACATAGTGTGGCAACATCACCCATGCTTCCATTTTCATAGGTGGTCAGTCCACACATACAGGTTCTCTGTGAAAACATCTGCCTTGGGACACTAGGGCATATGTCTAGGAATGCTTTATTATTATTTTGTCCTAATGGTACAATTTTGTCATGCTTTTACTCTCATTCATTTCAAAATTTGGGAATTTTTATTCCTCTTGTATAACCATAGAATTTTAGTGATGACAGGAGTCTTAGCAATCAATCCAGCATTTTCATTCTGTGTTTGAGGAAATGGCGGTCCACAGTAGTCAGGTGATTTGGCCAAAGCCATGCAGTTTTTATGAGCAGAACTTGAAACACAACCAATTGTCCTAAAGCCACTTCAGTGAGTTTTTGCTTTCAGGCCAAATCCCTGTATGCAAAGTGAAACAAAAGAGTGAAATAAAAACTATTTTTTTGAAACCAAGATATCCAAGTGAGTTCACTTACTGTTTTACTTGTATATAAAGTCTAAGACTCCAAAAATGTAAATGACTATGTGAGGCCATTGGGTCTTACTTGCAAGACAAGAGGAAGGTGATTTAAGGTTTGATTCTGGTGTGTGATAAGAAATGTTATTCTCAATAAGTAATTCTCAGTATTAAAAACAATCAGTTACTAAGGGTTCAAACAGTAGAAATACTAACCTATCAAAAAGAACAGAGTGCAGATTGATTTTATTTTGTCTCATTTCTTCTTCCTTTTGGAAAAAAAGATGTCAAAGTAGAAAGGGTTTATAAAAATTCAAGAATTTGGGTAGTGTAGCTGCTTAATTACTTTAAGAGTATTCTCAAAAGTTGTCTTTAAACCTCACTATCTCTAAATGATTGGAAATTTGAATAGGTATTCCCTATGAAAAGTGCAGTTTCATAATAGAGGGTGCTTTATACATTTGCTTTGAGAAAAAAATGATAAAACATTGGTGGAGTCAAATAATCACTGAATTGATCTTTGTGTCAAGAGAAATAGGATCGAGGGGAGGAAAGTGAAAACTTTATGCTTAGGCAGAGTTTTATAGAAAATGTAAAAGTTAATTCCCAACTTTCTGACTATTTAGAACTGGTGTTTTAATTGAACCTATGGTGTGTGAACTGTTGACATTTTCTTAGAATTTGCTGGTGTTTTGATGAGAAAACATAGTTTTAAAGAAACATATAAACATCAAGGCTTATTCTTTTATGTATTGACAATACTATTGAATGAAAAACATTCTTAGAACAAATAATGAGTACATTTCTAATTTAGCCATTTTACCAAACTCAAGAAAGTTTACATTTCAATTCTCTATAATTGGCCTATTATAATGACCAAAGATCCTTGTGATTCATATTTTATCTAAATTTTTAGGTATATAAATGAGTCAGTCTTTGCTTAAAATATATAAATGTATCAGTAATTCATAAACAGGCCTCAGGGAATCTGAACATTCCTTGAAATTTTATGATAAGTTTTGTATGCACATAGATATAAATGTAGTTTGCTGATATGGTGTCAAAGGGTTATGTTCTAAAAAAATATTAAGAATCACTGACTTCTTTGTCCCTTGTATTGTGCTGATGATTATGATGATGTTTTAATCTTTTTATTTAATCATAATATTTTGCATATTCACTAATTTATCTCTTCCTTTTTTTCTTTCTTACCCCCCCCCCCCATATAGGTCTTCCTGTAAGTATCTTTGCTGCATTTTGACTCTTCTACATTAATCAGGATCATGTATGTTAAAACCTCAAAATATGGTCTATATTTCAATTAGGAAAATGTTACTGACCGGTTAAGAGTACTTAACTTTGGGAAATTATTTTTGAAGTACACTGTTTTGTGATCGTGTGATATGTTGGAGTGCAATATGTGTCAACTAGAAAAACTTTTAATCTTCATGCCATCATAAACCAATGGCTCTCTTGGGACTGTTGAAATAACTTATGAAGTTCCTGATATTAAATGCTTTTCCTGGAATTTAGAGGACTTTTTCTGCAAGCAAATCTCCAAGCTCTTTCACACTTCTTTTTTCATCTGTTTAAACTTGTGTCTGAAGTATTTGCATTTGCCAGTCCACCAAATGTAGATGGCAACATGATCGCGGAAATGATACCCCCCGTGGGCTTGGCCCAGTGCTCCCCCTTAGGCATCACTCCTTTTGAAGTCCGCTGGACTTTTGCCTGCACAGAAAGCATGATATGGAGCCCTTGGAGAGTTGCACTTTCTTTTTTCTTTCCTTGAGTAGGTCATAGCGCCAGCATTCCAGTCTGCTTTGCACCCACAGGAACAGATTATCTTGTCAGCTTTGAGCTAGATGTGTTTTTGAGTAATATCCTGGATATCTGCTGTCTGACCTCAGTGTTTGTACTGTGCGCTGGTCGTTTACGGTAGCGATGATCATTGGCCTCCAGCTATTTTCTCATCCCCGAACAGCCACTTTGCTCCAGGGTTCACGGACTCCACATTGGCAGCCTATCTAACAGGCCAGCATGGTCCGGGAGAAGGGCTTAGCTTATACTCGTTTACTTTATTCAGAGGAAGCATTGGCTTCCAAATATCTTTTGCAGTCTTCCTGCCACATTCAAGGATGGAACATAAATCATGTTGGAAATGACTGTGCTTCTGTAACTGACTTTCGGTTCTTGCTTAATGCTAGGCAGATGGCATGCCCCAGGCCCAGGAGCTTGATTCTTTGGCTTCTTATTTAAGCCTCTGTCTTTAAAACTAGAAACAAACCACTACTACCCAGAGGAAACTGTGGAGATTACAGCCAGAATAGAGTGTTCAAGGCTTCTTTTTGTGGATGTAAGTATTAGGCAGGCCAAGAGGTAGTTAAATCTGTTTCTGCCTTATGATGATTTTCAGGATTCTATTTATTTCCTCTCTGGCCCTTCACAATTTTAGCAGCACATAGTTGTTGCTTTCTTGGGGCTATCTACTAGTCCAGGTTCTTTATCTACAGATTTCAATTTTTCTTCCTTCTGTTATATAAAAAAAACCCTACAATAAATAATACATTTTAACCCTCTGGTCAGCAAACTCATTAGTCAACAGAGCCAAATATCAACAGTACAACGATTGAAATTTCTTTTGAGAGCCAAATTTTTTAAACTTAAACTATATAGGTAGGTACATTGTTATTAACTTAATTAGGGTACTCCTAAACTGGCCTTTGCTAAAAACATCCTCAATCTGATTGAGGTACATTAGCTGAGGTCGACTCCTTCCAACTCTCCCATCCACACCCGTCTTGTATACTTGTTTCGTCTATCTCCTTTCATTCATCCTCTCTATATGTCCAAACCATCTCAACATACCTTTCTCAATCCTCGACACTACATCTTCTTTCACTCCACAACGTTCCCTAAAATTAACTTAATAAACTTTACTTAAAGTTTTAAGTCTTAGTTAGACTTTAGGTATGTTGAATAAAACTTGATATCATAATTAATAACGATATTATTTATTGATAAAATTAAATTCCTTACAATTTCCCTCCCCCACACTGTGTATCCCGCGGCCCGCCTGCGCCGCATCTCCCGTCACCCGAACGACCGACACCCCCCACTTCCGAACCACTTCTTCAAAATAGACTCGCCCAGGCCGAAAACCGACTTTTGCACATGGGCCACGAAGTTTCAGTCGCACTGTACGTGCGTGCCTGCATGTGGTATTTTGTGGAAGAGCCACACTCAAGGGGCCAAAGAGCCGCATGTGGCTCGTGAGCCGCGGTTTGCCAACCACTGCTCTAGTAGATGGCAAGCCATATCCTAGGCGTTTAATGATTTCATTTTGTCTCACAACCACCCTCGGATGTTGCCACTCCCATTGTTTAGTGAGGAAATTGAGGGTCAAAACTGCACAGCCACAGAGGGTTTGCAAAACTGAAATTCAGCAAGACATGTCTAATTTGAAATGCTTTCTGCATTTCACATTATCCTGAATCCTTATGAATTTTAAGTGTCTTATAACAGGAATCGTTGGTACATAGGTTTGGCAGGCCATGGGTCAAATGATAATCCTTGGTATAAATAATCTATAATAATAAAAGCATAATATGCTAATTTAACCAGACAGCTGAACGTCCTTCTGGATGTCCTTCCAGACAAAGTCACTGCAGCTGCGAGGGCCAAGCCGGGTGATAGGGGCAGCACCTTCCCCTGATTGACCTGGTTGTCTTCTGCAGAGGGAGGCCAGACTACGGCATAGGCCCGCTCCCCGTGGGCATTCACGAAGGGCTCCCAGACCGTGAGAGGGCACAGGCTGGGCTGAGGAACCCCCCACCCCCAAGTGTACGAATTTTCGTGCACCGGGCCTCTAGTTATACAAATAAAAGCATAACCAAAAAATGTAAAAAGCTAATCTATAGACAAGCATTAATACTGCCCCATCTCAACTGCATTTTAAAGAAGTTATATTGTGTTTAACAAATTGAAGCAAATCTAAGAAATAAGGTATAATCATGAGTTTTCATACTGACTAAAAGATAATTCAGGTTGCTCGCATTTTACAAAATGAAAAACCATTGTAGATTAAGTGGAAAGCCCAAAGGTAGTCTCAGAAGTCAAACAGTTGTTTCTGATGAGCTATCCTTGGCACGGAACCTGTGTCAAGGAAATTTCTCCCACTTCCTTCTAGCCATGAGCTTCAGTGGTCTTGTGACTTGTATTGAAATATAACTTGATTGTCCTGATGTGCATTTTCTTGTCATTCACTTTCAATAATGCTCAGTAGTGAAAAAGACAGCATTATGGCACTCTGATGTTTGTTAATAAACAAACCAATGGTAGATTGGTTGGCCTGAGTAAAAATGGCAGATTTCTCTCTGAGAGTCATTATTTTTCATTGCCCTTCTGAAGTAATACTCTCAAGTAAGATTACACAACAATAACAACAAAACCCCACCTTAATTATAAAATTTAATTTAGGAGTTGTACATTCACATCTTCATTGATACAGTTTGGAAAATTTGGCTATATCACACAAAAGCATTTCTTTTGTCAGTTTTTTTTTAATCTTGCATATTGGTATCATTTATAATTTAAAAGTTAAAATACAACTTCAATTGGATCCCACAAATCAATTGGCTCTTTATGAGCTGTTCAGTATATTATTTAGCCTTGCCCATTTTGACAAAAAGATATGATGTTATTGTTGGTAGCATAAACCCTCAGAGGTGAATACGATGCTGTAAAAGGTTACAAAGGAACAATTTTATTATTATGTAACTAGAGGCCCAATGCATGAAATTCATGCAAGGGTAGGCCTTTGCAACCCAAGCTGCCTCGACTGGTCCTCGCAGCCCTGGCTGCCTCGGCTGGCCCTCACAGCCCCATCTTCATCCGGCAGGTCATCTGGACGGTCGTTCCACCGTTTGGCCGTTCGGTTGATTTGCATATTACACTTTTATTATAGATTTATGTTACTATTAGGTACTTTTTCTTATTTTCATTTTCATAAAGGTAACATGTATTGTTCTAAAGGAACATTGTACTAAAGGAACTTATGCAAGTGCTTTGAGCACCTAGCTCGGATATCACAAATGTATTTGCTGAAATGATTTGCCCAACCATTGTGTTACCTGATTTCAAAGGGCATGAAATGGTACCCCTCTATTTTGGATACAATAGACTCATGTTTCAATAAGAAGCAAAGAACATGATAAAATTTACAAAATGACCACAATTTACAAAATGTAGCAAAATTTTCACTAGTTTTGACCTTTTTTAGAGTCAATAGGATAGGAAGATTTTCTGTTCTTCTGTCCAAAAAGGAGGAGCCATTTTAATAATCATAGGTAACAGAATCAAACAAGTCCTGTATCTGTAGCCAGAGGAGTCAGGAGACCTGTTTTAAGTGGCTTTTTTTATTTGTATCAGTTTATCAAGCCCTATAATTGGGCTTGATTGACAGAGATATGATGTTATTGTTGGTAGCATAAACCCTCTGAGGTGAATACAACACTGTTGTGTAGCCTGTTCCGCTCCATCCAGCTTCAACAATTGCCAACTGGATTGGAAGCCCAGAATCTTATTGACAGATGAATGAAGTGTACTTAGCCAAGTTAAACTTACAGTGCTGTTTCTGCCAATGTGGTAGATGAATTAGGAAAAGAAATCCCTGTGGAACTTTTACAAGAGAAACGCTGCTATCTTTACTTAATATTAAAAAAAAACAATATGACTTTTAAGTCAATGGTAAATATTTTCCAGGTATACTAATAAATACAATTTATGGAAATTACATACCACATGTCACTTTACACACCAATATTCATACCAGCTCTGTGAACTAGAGATTGTACCCAATTAGCACAGGAGGAAACTGAGGGTTCAGTAATTTAATCAGTTTGCCCACGGGCTCACATTTAATAAGCAGAAGAACCAGGATCTGAACCCAGGCCTATCTCTCTTCAAAGCTCATTTCCACCTAGATTTCAACAAGATTTTTAAAAATATATTTTATTGATTTTTTACAGAGAGGAAGAGAGAGGGATAGAGAGTTAGAACATCTATGAGAGAGAAACATTGATCAGCTGCCTCCTGCACAACCCCTACTGGGGATGTGCCCACAACCAAGGTACATGCCCTTGACCGGAATCGAACCTGGGACTCTTCAATCCACAGGCCGATGCTCTAGCCACTGAGCCAAACTGGCCAGGGCTCAACAAGATTATTTGGGCACATAAGGTTTAAGTATTATCACTTTCTTTGTAGGTATCTTTTTTGTACCTTATCCTACCATCTATGATTCATTTTAAGCTTTTCTAAGTTGTCAGTAGATCTTACATCTTGTATGTGCTCTTTCATAGAGCCAGTTACTCGAGGAAAACATTATAAATCATCTGATTCTCATGTAATGGAAGTAAATGGTGTGGAGATATGAGCTTTGGCTCTTCAGTCAAGAAAACAGAATATAGCCCAACCAGTGTAGCTCAGTGATTGAGCATTGACCTATGAACCAGGAGGTCACAGTTCAATTCCCGGTCAGGGCACATGTCCGGGTTTCAGTCTTGATAACCAAAAGGGGGGCATGCAGGAGGTAGCCAATCAATGCTTCTCTCTCATCTTGATCTTTCTTTCTCTCTCCCTCTCCTTTTCTCTCTGAAATAAATAAACATATATTTTTCAAAAAAGAAAAAAGAATAAATTATCATACACACAAAAAAGAACACAGAATTTAAAATTATCATGGAGTTTTTCAGCCAATTTTCCTTTAGTTGCTTCAATTATGAAAATATTTTAATTTCTATTTGGGCTCAAATTATGTACTTTTGAATGTGTAGTAACTGTTACTTTTTCTTAATAATGGGGTATTATTGTTGATAGAGTAAGCAAACCATTTATCTTGTAGTAAGCAATTTTGCTACAAAATACCAGGATGGCTCGATAAAGTCAGATGTAGTCACCATAACAAACCAAAGAAACTAATGAAACAAACCTGGAGAATTAACCTGTGTTTAAAGGCTGTTTGGGGACAGAGTTATAGCAGGATGACCTTAGGCTGTCACAGATGAGTAGTTCATTTTGGGACCCTGCACACCAGTTTGTCTCCTGGAATGAAAGGTAGAAAAAGAGGATATAGCTACACTTCTAACATAGCATAGATTCTCCAGTGCCTTTTCATGTCTTCTGTTTTGAGTGGTTCAAGCCTCCACGTTTGAAGAGGGAGCTGTATTTAGTGGCAATTTGCTTCAATATTTCCTCTGACGTTGTTTATGTAGTTTTTGTGCCAGATTATGCAGAACTTTTGAATTTCTGATGTGGCAAAGATAATGGGTAAAGAACTACAAAATGAAATAAATAAGAACATTAAATTTAAAAAAAAGAAGAGGAGGAGTAAATAGACACAAACATATTGACAATATCTTTCTTTGCAAAATTATTTTTGTGTGTGGCCTATTTCTGGATGCCATCTGTTTTAGAATAATGTTTGCTGTTATAACAGACACCTCCTGACATGTCAGTGGCTTACCACAATAGAAATTTATTTCTTACTAGTATACATGGCGAGGGGCAGAAATTCTTGCAGGGACCCAGACTCATGGAGTGTCTGCTGTCTTTCATATGTGTGTCCTAAGGTTACCCAGGGCATAGACATACAGCCATCAGATAACATAAATAAGGAAAAAGAATGGAGGATCAGAGGAAGTTAAACATTTTATGGTTTATATCACTCTGACCACATTTCTTTGGCAAGAGTCAAGTGACATTTTCACACCTAAAAGCATGGGAAGGAGAGAAATGTAGCTGTGAGCTGAGAAGAAAACTAAACACATTTGATCACCAGACAGTGTCTGCTGCCCTGTCTGGAACTAATTCCTGAAGAAATAGACAGAACCAGAAATCCCCAGAGGGATGTCATAGGTATGGCACTTGAGTAATAATGTGACCTGTGTCTTATTGTAACATTTCAGAGAAGAAACACTTCATCAAAACTATTATCACTAGAAACCTTGAACAAAAAAAGAAATTAAAAAAGGGAAGAGATTTCTTTTTAAAAGAGCAGCATAGAAGTTGGGGGTGGTTTGTAAGAAGAATAGGGTATTAATGCCAGTCCATGACCCTTAGGTACCCACTGTTACTTGACAACAGTGGGATGGGGCCACAACATTAGTAACAAAGAAACAGAATTTCTGGAGGGTGAGGCCCAGAAATCAGGATTTTAAAAAGATACCCTGGTGATTCTGATGTGCAGCCAAGGTTGAGAACCACTGCTTTACAAACTCAATGATAATGAAGGCTTCCTATCTTTAAGTACTTACAGAATCTTTAAAGCACCCAAAGACACTGCTATGGCCTTCTCTTCCTTCTTATTTTTTTCATGTCACTGAATGACTTCATTACTTTGCATTGGGTCCAAGGTGACTTTCTCAACTAGAAATAATTCTGGTTATTTATCTTGCCTCATATGCCCAATGGTTTCAGGTGAAAGCTTAATTTTTAGTAAAAATTTTACTAAATTTACAAAATTTAGTAATTTTGTGAAAAAAATTACTAAAACTTATGTAGTTACTTTTATGAGGTTTGAAGAGTGAGCAACTGCCATTCTCATAGTGGGTAACATGATTAAACAAAAAAGGGAGAGCTTAAGGATGAATTCTCTCTGTTCCAAGGATACTTGGTAGATGAAATAAGAGAACTTAAAAGAGTGTTTCTTTGTAGATTAAAAAATAAAAAACAATAGAGAGCACAAGGCAGTCCGAATTATTCAAAAGGAACCTCTCAGATTTAAAATCTTTGTCATTGGTTGCTGATTGGCTACCTGCATATTTTCTAATATCCAGTCTGTAAACCAGTGGGGTTTCATATCACTTCTTCCTGTTTGACTTTGTCATGTTGCTGAGTTCCTGGGGCTGTCTGCCTATGCAGATCTGTAAATACCTTATGGGACAAATTAGGGAAGTAATTATATGACTTCTGTAGATTTGTGAGGCAAGAAGTTTGGATATATTTTTAAAATGTTAATATTTTGATCAAGGTCAAGTGAGTGATTTAAGGGTATATCCTGGTGTCCTTATGAATGGCTAAGCATTTACTAATCTTCTGTAGCTCCTGATTGTAGAGAAGGACTCAGTTCCTTGTTCTTCCAAATCAGCTACTTAAATGCTATGATTTCCTCTTATACAAGAGTCTCCCCTGTTTAATTTCTGATCATGTGATCATCATGAAGTTAGCCTACATTTAGCCCAAGTTAACTAAATGACCTGTTTAGTTTGAATTGGACCCTGGACTATAATATAGAAAGAATTTCCTGCTTTAGTTATTAAATGAACTTTAGTTCTTGCTTTGGTGGAATTAAAGAGACATCAAGCTGTGGAATCTAAAGTCTCTCAAGTTACCTAAAATGGTCTTATCGGTTTTTTGTTGTTGTGGGGTTTTTTTAAGTCGCTATGAATGATTGTTTTGGCTTGTAAAAAGTTGGATTTACTTATTAATTTTTCACCATTCTGGCATCCACAGTGACAGTCTGGAAGTTGGGGTCAGCCCTAGCTACTGTGGACACTAACCACAGAGTCTAAGCCTGGGCCCCCCAGGGCCACACTGATGATTACAGGCTGCAGGCAGGGCTGCGGGGCTCCCACCATGAGACCCAGCACCCTCCAGACCACCGCCCATGAGCCTGGGAACTGCCGCCCTGCCTGCCAGAGGCACAGCACTCCCATGGGTGGTGCTGAGCAGACCACGTGCAGGGGAGGTGTCAGGTCTCGGCTCAGGACTGACAGGCCAGGCTTGATCTCGTGATATGCGGTGGGCTGGGTGGGCAGCCCAGCCAGGCCCATCCTGGTTCTGCGGCTGACTTGTGGGTGGTCTTAAGCAAGACGCTTCTTGCCCCTGGGTCGGTCTGTTTTCTGGTTAGCATTGACAGTGCACCTTTATGCACCTTTTATTTTCACAAGTCCTCCTGCTTTCCTAAGATTTGTTCAGGGTTGAATGAAATACAATTTTTTTCTTGTTTTCTTACTTGATAATATTTTCAGTCTCAAAAAAAAATGTATGTCCCTAGCTTTTATTTCTACAGAATATTTTATTATAATGTATTTCTATAAGGTCAAGGAGGTGAATAAAGGATGGACACATTGGATATAGTGGCAGAAAAGACTCCTTGTTAATAATTAATTCATATAGTTATTTATAATACTGTGCCCATTCATTCACTTATTTTTTCATCAAACTCATAACAAGTGCCTACTATGTACCACAACCTCTACTATATATGATGGAGATAAAATAGCAAATCAGACATAGTCACTGTCTTCAAGGACCTTAGAGTCCAGTGAGAATAAAACAAAAACAAAGCAATATAATGTGAGAAGTATGTATGCTCAGGGTATGCCGAGGAACCACGGGAGAACAGTAGAGGAGTAAATAACCCATGTTTGGATGGGGAGGTGATCAGGGATGCCTCTGGACCCGAGGTAAGTGAAGGCATGGTCAAAGTGAAGAATCTAAGTAGCACAGTGTTTTCAAGGAGGCTGGCATTTTCAAAGCCTTTGAGACACAGGAAAGAATGGCATTTTGGGAAACTGCTTATTAAATAAGGTTGAAATGTAAAGTTCAAGGAGGACATTGGGATGTAAATAGAAAGAGTAGAGATCAGAGGAGGATGAGGCTGCAAAGGAAATTATATGCCTCATTAACTAATTATCCTGAAGGTGTGCAGAGTCTGAAAAATTTCAGAAGGGGGTGGCATGGTCAGACAAACATTTGAGGAAGAGAACTCTTGTTAAAGAATAAGAAGAGGACAAAGGAAGAGAGAGATTAGGGTATTGTTGCAGTTATTTAGAAATAGAATGGACTAGAGAAATGTAGAAAATAGGATATATTCAGCTGGTATTAATGAGGTAGAAATGACATAAATGTGTGACTAGATATAGGGGTAAAGGAGGGGGAAGTTGGGGTAACTTTTAGGTCTTGCTCAGGGGAGTTATAGAGTGGGCCACTGGGATAGGGGATAATGAAGGAGAGCAGGTTTGTGTAGGGGGTGATGCTGATGTGGAGTTATTGAGTTTTAGATGCTTATGGGACATCCATATAGAAGCATCTAGTAGCCAGTTGACTATGTTGGTATTTCCTTTGGGGGAGAGGTGTGAGCTGGAATGAGAGCTTTAGGAATAGTCACAGTATAGCTGGTGGTTGCAATGATTAAAGCAGATCAGGCTACTCAGCTCATGAAAATGAGACTCCTCCCTCCCCCAGGAGTTTATCCTTTGAGAAACAGATGGAAGAATTGGAGCTCTTCAGGAAGACTGAGATGGAGTGTGTGGAGAGGTGGATGGAGAATTAAGACATACTACTGTCATGGGAGACACAAATTAAAAGTCTCAAATGAAAAGAGTACTAAAACAGTGTCAGGTACAGTAAAATGGCCCATGGGATAAATACCGAAAAGTGTCCACTGTGCTCACTAATAAAAAAGGCCTTGCTGCTGCTGTCCAGAGCAGCCCTTGGGCATTAATTGACTTGCTTTGTTCCCTGGCTGTGGTCTACACCTATCAACTGCTTTACCTAAGGTAGATAAAATGGATAAGACACACATCAACCACAGCTTGGAAAACCCATGTCTCCTCAGGACAACACATTTTATTAAAATGTCTCTTTTGATTATTCTCAGTGTCAAGTAGGACATAGAGCATTTGCATGAAGGATACCTATAAGCACAAAGGGAGATTTCCTGTTTAGTTTCTCCCTCCCTCTCTTCTTTCATTCCTTAAATTATTTTTAAAATATAGTCTTTCTCAGACAGTTTTTTATCTGGTTGAAAAGAAAAGTCTTCACCTATGTTTGCTATCTATACTAATAATAGAGGAATATGCAAATTGTCTGGGCCACCATCACAGTAACAGTAATGACCAAACAGCAGGCTGCATGAGGTGACCAGGCCGGCAGGGGGGGGCAGTGAGGGGCGACCAGGCTGGCGGGGAGGGGGAGTAGTTGGGGCAATCAGGCCGGCAGGCAGAGGTGGTTAGGGGTGATCAGGCTGGCAAGGGGAGCAATTAGGGGCAATCAGACCGGCAGGCAGGTGAGCAGTTAGGAGCCAGCGGTCCCGGATTGTGAGAGGGATGTCTGACTGCCGGTTTAGGCCCGATCCCCGGCAGTTGGACATCCCCTGAGGGGCCCCAGATTGGAGAAGGTGCAGGCTGGGCTGAGGGGATCCCCCCTCCCGTGCACGAATTTCATGCACTAGGCCTCTAGTTTATTAATAATACAAGTCACTTTATATTTAAATGCCAAATGAATGCCAGATAGTCACAGCACTAGTTCAGAAAGAGGAAGTTTTATTAAGCATATGAATGGCTAGGAAAATTAGAACTTGAGCTGAGACTTGAAAGATGGGGAAAAAATGGATCAGTGAAGAGGAAGAGGGTGGCAGTAGGGGGGCAATGAGCCAATGGAGAGTAGAGGTTATTATGGGAGGGTTGTTCTGGATTCCATGTGGAGAGCCTTGAATGCCAGACTTAGCACTTTTAATTTTCAGTTCCAAGAGAAAACAGCTATGGGCAACTGATAAGCAATAAATGTGAACCTATTTAGAATGATTGGTTTGAGAGTAATTCTCAGGACACCTGAAGAAAGTCTGGGCTGGGTTAAAGGCAGTCATCGGATGGGCTTCATCTGGCAAAGTCACCAAGGAGAAGTTCTAGGATTTATAGAACGGATATGAGGGATGAGCCAGAGGAGCAGTGAAACAGTATAGGATACTGTAGGGTCAGCTATTAGAAAAAAAGGGGGAGCCTTTTGTGGGGGACAAAGATTTCAGCATTGAGTATTTTAAGTTATTGGTAAGATATCTAAGTAAAGATATTTATTGACTTTGAAAGATATCAAATTCTTCTCATTGTGACCTAAAATGACCACTTGGCTATATTTTCTCTACGCTGTATTGCTGGCATGGTTGGAGTGTAGATGTTCTTGCAAAATGGCAAACAAGTGAAGACTGAGAAGAAGGCTCTGGATTATCCAATAAAAATGACCTTAGTGTTTGTATCAGGCTTCTCCAGAAAAACAAAATACAATATCTATCTGTCTATCTATCTGTCTATCTATCTATCTATCTATCTATCTATCTATCTATCTATCTATCTATCTACCTAGAGAGATTTATTTTAGGGAATTGGCTCATGTAGTTTTGGAGGCTGGTCAGTCAATCTATAGGGCAGTCCAGCAGACTGGAAACTGAGGCAGGGTTTTTATGTTATGGTTTGAAGACAACTTACTTCTTCCCTGGGAAACCTCAACCTTTGCTCTTCAGACTTCAACTGATTGGACAAAGTCCATTCACTTTCTTGAGTATAATCTGCTTTACTTAAAGTCAACTGAATATAAATGTCAATAACATTTATAAAATATCTTCACAACAACCTAGCAACATAGATTAGTCTCAGTGGCACAAAACCATCATGGTGATGTTTTCAAATAAGAACCTCTTTGAGCTGCACTTTTCAGATCCCTGTCGAACATGCTCAGGTATACTCTCACGCTTGCCTTTTATTGCTGTCTTCTCCCCTCTCTGAAAATACTCCCTCCTTCAACTCGTTTCTTGAATCAGCTTTCATATTCCATGTGCTTAGCCATATAACTTTGGCTGTGAAGTGTAAATACACCTTTTCCACTTGAATTAATAGCATCCTTGCTATTAATTACACAGTGCATTTAATTGGACGTTAGAGATCAAAGCCATTTTATCTAGATCATTTGATGCTATGACCTGTGAAGTAGGTAGGGCTAATAGTATTGCTCTATTTCACTCACCAGCTGTAAATGGGGCTCAGAGAAGTGGAGCCACATGCTTGGGGCATGTGGCTCATAAGTGCATGTGGGCAGCACTAAGCTCTAGAATGCTTCTATTTGATCTTTCTGTAGCAAATAAACACAGACCTGCTAACTTTTGAGAGAAAGAAGCAGCAAGAGTCTCTCTCCTACTTGCCACAGTTGAGTTGAATCACACTTGAGGAGAAATTTGGACCTATGTAGAAGAAAGAATTTAGCCTAGCCAGCGTGGCTCAGTGGTTGAGCGTCAACCTATGAACCAGGAGATCACAGTCGATTCCCCGTTAGGGCACATGCCTGGGTTGTGGGCTTAATTCCCAGTGTGGGGCCTGCAGAAGGCAGCTGATCAGTGATTCTCTCTCATAAATGTTTCTATATTTCTCTCTCTCCCTCTTCCTTCCTCTCTGAAATCAATAAAAATATGCTAAGAAAAGAAAGAAAACATTTAGTGATAGCATGTCTACTGCCCAGAACCCACATCTAGATTCAGGAAAAGGACAAAAGTGGAGCAGCAGGAGGTAGGCAGGGACTAAGGTGAGCATGAGGCTGGAGCTCCAAGGGCTGCAGACCAGAGAGGCAAGGGGCTTGCTCTTCCTAATGGCAGCCCCATCGTACTCTCCCTTCCTCCTAGTTTTTGACCTGTCATATCCTACAGTGTTCTGTGAAGGAGAGTCGAGATAGGAAAACTAGGGCATCTATACAAAGTGGCTGAATCACCACTTCCTTCTATTAATAAACAAATGAAACCCATATTTGTGTAGCTAACCCACAGAAAAAGAAGGAGAATGTTTGGCAGGCACAGTAGAAACCCAATCTGGAAACTGCAAATTTAAAAACAATTACTTTAAATTTCATATCACAAACTTCCTTTCCGAGGCTTCCGTTAGCTACATCGATGTTAGGATATTCTTTTGGGAATATAAATATAAGCACTCCCGGGCTGTGTGCTGCCCAGAGCCACAGGGTTTATAGGACACATGAAAGCATACTTTAGTCCTGTACTGCAGACACGGTCTTTTGTTCTGATATATAATTTCATCCAACAGTAATAGACACACATACTTTGTCTCTTGATTTGCAGTTTTGGGAACAATTTCAACTTGTTCCCTTCCAGAGCACATTATTAACAGCCCATTGGCATACAGCTTCAGGCTTTTTCACAGGTGAGAGTGAAAATTGAAAGAGTGGATTAGAGAGTTCTCGGCAGGCACCCTGGGTAATTTATTGCCCTTCTGTTATAATGGCTGAATGTATATAACTTTCACCATATGTAGCCTTCCATTTAGACTTCTAATCAACGGGTAAAGAATAAGAACTGGTTTTTAAAATCCATCCCTTGGAGTGGAACTAATCAGCTTGTGGTTTCCTTTCAGGTACTCTGACCATTATCCAATAGGCCCTATATGTCCTCAGACAGGAAATGACCTAACGTTCCACTTCCAGTTGTGGGGTTTATTCATGCTCATGCCCCTCCCCTTGCCCATCCAACCCTCTACTTTGCATATTAAAGTTAAGCCTCTAATCATTGATTCTTCATGTCCATCTGGAAAGTTGATCTGACATCGCAATTACATACAAACTGATGTTGTACATTACATGGCATGAGTTGAAAAGAAACTGTTTTTGAATTCTTGTATTGTTTACCAGTTTGAAAGATGAGGATTTGTTCCTTTGCCTGACTAAATCCCCTGGGTTTTATTTGTTAAGAAGTTATTTTCCCATAGGCATTAGCTGCCCTGTTTAGAGCGGGGGCGGAGGGGAAATCCCTATTTTATCTTCAGTTTGGTGATGTTAGTAGAGTTTGAGAAGAGAAGCTTTGCAGAGCATAAAAAAACTGATGGCAATTTCAGATCATTGGAACATTTTGAACAAAATGAAAAGAAAAATTGCTTGACCTTGTATCAAATATCCTAATTTGTAAGAAACGCACTACAGAAATTGCATAGTCCCTATAATATGAAGTTTCCTATGTGCATATAAATAATCAAAACCACCAGGCAAATGACTTGGATTGGGAAACCTTCTCCTATTCATCATTGTGAGGAGGGGAAGCTTTTATTTTGTCATTAGAAGTATCATTAAAGAGTAGGCAGTTTCTTTTATTCCCATTCATGTTTAGAACTTCCCAGTAACCCTAATAACTCAAGCACCTCAATCATTTTCCAGGTGTGTGTTCTGTTCAAAATAAATCAAGTAGAAAGCTTTCACTTCTGTAAATTATTACTGAAAATTGACCTGTCTTCTCTCGTTGTGGTAGTAGCAACTCAGTCGATTAACCTAAAGTACAGAGATTAACACAATGGGACCTACTTTAGTGCTTTCCATGATTTATAATACCCTTATCATATTGTCAGTGTTAGACTCCATGCACAATGCAAGCATTCCTTTTGGGAAGAGTTTTGATAACAAAGGGGATGCTTTGTATTAGAATAGTTTTTGTTTGGGGCCTGGAAGTCAGCCTCACTTCAGGTGTGAAATGTTTCCTTTCTACATCCTGCTTTGGCTCCCTGACTGTAGCTACAGCGGGTGACTTACTATTAAAATCAATATGATAAATCTCTTACAGACAGACATCTCTTGTTACATATTTGTGCTCACCTTGTCTTGAAATACATTAGGATACCAAGAATGGTATCTCAATAATATCCTTAAACTATAGATCTTCAAAATTCTTACTTTTAAACTATAACCAAAATTGGGTAAATGTTATTTGGCCTCATCCTTAAAGGCATGATATGAAGCCCAGTAATATAAATGTATGTAATTATATAAAACTAGCACCTTTTCTAATACCCCAATATATATGTTGTGTGATACGTTTTACTATTTGGCATTTAAAGGCTTTTAATTTCTTTCGTACAAGATATTGACCAAGTTATTGACTTCTCAGTCAGGTTGTCTTGTTGCTCAAATTTTCCTGCTAAGTAGAAAACAAAGGTATTTTTAGAAGAAAGATCATTTCCTGAGATTTTTGTCTTCAAATCATGAAAAGCTTAGAGTATGTGAAATTCTAAAAGTATAGAATTTTAGTTGGTGGGAACATCGGAGATTGAGTCCAAGTTTTCTCTTCGTTTTTTAAATTAATGAACCCAAAGTGGAGCCCAAACAGGAACTTGAAGTAAGACACTGTCACACTGACATAGAACTATTCTGCAGTGATGAAAATGGACACATGAATCATGGTATATTGTATGTTTTATGTAGATTAATTTATTTCTAAGGGAATATTTTTAAATGCTTCATATTTTAAAATGTTCAATTCATCGAAGTCATCATGTCACATCTGTTACAAAGATTCATCTCTTGCTGAACCATAGCCAACAAATTTTCCAGAAATGACATTTTTTACAGTTTATTGTGTTCTCATCATCATGGCATAAACCACATCAAGTGTATTACTTGAGTGATGCTCCAGATGAATTAGCCCTGTGCATTCTGTTTCTGCACATGGAGTTTGTTTCTTAAGAGAAATAAGTAAGAACTTTTAGGTAAAGATGCCTTTCAGGTTTCAATCAGCCATGAAGCCTTATGTTTCTGTTTTTTAAATACTTCTGTGATTAAGAAATAGAATAACACCATGAAAGAAGTCTCTTTCCTATTTTTAAGTAATATTATCCTTTAATTACTTGAGTTAAACTGCAGAAATTAACCTTTAATTGTTTTTGTTTTACCTCAATTTAAATGTAAATAGAGTAAAGAAAAAGTTTTTGGATCTAGTTACTATTGGATTGAATTAAAATGTGTTGACTAGTTTAGCATTGTTTATAAACTTTTATTTTATTGTTCTTTTGGATAAAAATATTATTTTTATTATGAAATGATATAAAATTGAATGTTATGTATGTTTATTGAAAAGGATACTGCCATTAAAAATTATAAATGCTAGAAGGAAACTGATTCTACAGCGTTGTTAAATGAGTTTAATATTTCTCATTGTTTACTTACCGTGGGTTCTTTATGAAAGGGAAATGTTGAAAAGAAGAACCTAAAATCCTGGGAAATTTCTATAGCAAGAAAAAGCAGGTTAAACTCTATTCTCTAGGATCACAAAGCAAAGAGGTTTCAAATTTATTGTTTCCTTCAAAAATTTGAAAATCTGAATCAGGTTTGGTTGAGTTGACCTCTCCCTTCTGAATGGGACTACCTTTTGCAGCTCCTGCCTACAATCTCAACATGACTGGACAAATAGGGGGACAGTTTCCATTGTACTACAGGTTATTCATGTGGGAATATACACAGAGCTACAGGTACGAAGAACTACACTACCCCTGCCCTCTGACATCGGTGCAAAATCCTCCCTCTGCTTAATGGCAGAACCAGGTCCCTTGACTTCCTTTGTGAATAAGGACAGTACTACAGAACTCTCGTGTCCTAGTTCCTGCTTCATACAACTATCCATTCTGTGTGTGTGTGTGTGTGTGTGTGCGTGTGCATGTGCCTGTGTGTGAACTGAACTGAAACTTCTCCCTGAACTTTCCTTTCAATGAGAAAAAAAATAAATGACTGAAGTTTGTACTTTGTCAAAAGCTTTGAAAAGATTGTTTTAGCAGACTTTATTCCTGGAGGTTTGTATTGCTTTTCCACCCCTTTAGGAAGGACCTGGTGGGCTAACCTGATTCATTTCATGCACCCCAATTATTAATACAATTGTGTGTACCTTGGCCTACTTCCTTTCATTTATGCAATTTCAGGGATGGTCAGTCAGCCATGCTACAGGCAGCACATAGAACCATTCATGCATGGGAGCATGTGCTTTATTCTCTCCCCAGTAGGCTCCAGGCATGCTGTGGCTACAGCCCCTGGAACACTGTTTTTTATCCCTCAGCAATTATTTTGAATCATTCAGAAAGAACCTGCTGAGCCTCATCAATAGAGGTAATTTAGCCAGTGTCTCTAAAATGCTAAGTTATATTTCCTGTCTCAAGTGAGAACACTTTTGTACAGAAGAAATGAAGTGTACTCAATACCCTTTTGAAGAATTACATTACAGTATCTAATTTAGTCCCAGCATTATTAACTGCATTACATTATCTGTTAAAATAAAGGTGGCTTTTTTGACATTTATTTGTATTTTAATACAATCAATTTTATTGCAATGAGAAGAGAGAACTATAACTAGTTTTCACAATGTGAGCCTTTGTCAAAGGGCTCTCCCAGTTGCTGGGGCAGAAAAAGCCCGATAAAGTATGGGAATCTGAGAATGCATTAACTTCTCGGTGTTTGTGCAAATTACACTGTTGAAGGGTCCTTATTTTTCCTTCTTCCTCTGGCACCAACACAGTGCCTGAAACTTGGTAGGTTGATTGAATAAAAATTCATATAAGGATGAATTTTTTAAAAAATAAATTTTATTAATTTTTTTTAAAGAGAGAGAGAAGGATAGAGCAGTAGTCGGCAAATAGCTGCTCTTGAGCCACATGCGGCTCTTTGGCCCCTTGAGTGTGGCTCTTCCACAAAATACCACATGCAGGCGCGCACGTACAGTGCGATTGAAACTTCGTGGCAATTGAAATGTACCTCAATCAGATTGAGGACGTTTTTAGCAAAGGCCAGTTTAGGAGTACCCTAATTAAGTTAATAACAATGTACCTACCTATATAGTTTAAGTTTAAAAAATTTGGCTCTCAAAAGAAATTTCAATTGTTGTACTGTTGATATTTGGCTCTGTTGACTAATGAGTTTGCCGACCACTGAGATAGAGAGTTAGAAACATTGATGAGAGAGAAACATCGATCAGCTGCCTCCTGCACACCCCATACTGGGGATGTGCCCGCAACCAAGGTACATGCCCTTGACCGGAATTGAACCTGGGACCCTTCAGTCCGCAGGCCGACTCTCTATCCACTGAGCCAAACCGGTTAGGGCTGAATTTTTTTAATTAAATATTTACTGTATGCCTTTTACTGTTCAAGGTGCAGTATAGCAAAATAGTTAAAAAGCGTAGGCTCTGGAATCTGACAGATCTGATTTTATATCTCCGCATTTCCACTTACTAGTTGTATGCTACGGGGCAAGTCACCCAACCTCTCTGCCTGTTTCCACGACTGTAAAACGGGCTAATCATGGCACCTGTAATGTCCACAAAACAAACAGCACGGTACCTGGCATATGGTAACGCCGCCATTTAAGTGTTAGCTGTCCAAGGAGCATACCATTTAATAGGAGAGATAAGATATCAGTAGCTATGATTTTGGCAGAATGCAATGTCATCAAATAATTAAAACAACCATCTGTGGATATTCAGGGGAAATCAAGTTCCCATATGCTGTATGAAAGCAGGCAAATCTTTGTGGAAGAGGTGAAAGCCCTGAAGCTTGGATGGGACTTTGTCTAGAGAAATGGACGCTTAAGCAGGAGCAAGGCTGTGCTGGGGGTCGGGAGCCCGAAGCAATTGGAGGGAGGTCACAAGGGCTCTTCGTTTTATTGATCTTTTCTAATCTTTTTAAATTTCTATGTTGTTTATTTCTGCTCTGATTTTAACTATTTTCTTCTTTCTGTTTACTTTGTGTTCTGTTTGTTCTTATTTCTCAAGTTCCTTTAGGTGTAGAGTTAAGTTATTTATTTGGGATTTTTCTTGATTCTTGAGGTTGGCCTATATAGCTATATACTTCTTTCTTAGGACTCTTTGTGGTCCTTATTTAAATTTCATTTTTAAATGCTCTTGAATCTTGAACTAACTCGAAGTTGTTGTTTTTAACTCTTTTCAGCTTCACTTTCCTTTTTGGGACACTCTTCTTCTCTTGTTTATATTTCTCTACCCAAGGGATCTTAACCTGGAGTGAATGATTCACTAGAGAATCTAGGGATAGATATCAAGATTTGTGCCTGTGTGCGTGTGCCTGTGCATATGTGTGTGTATGTGCAGCTATAGCTTTTATCTAATTTAAAAAAGTGTTAAGAATCACTCCTATTTAATTCCCTTGGGTAATCTATCCTAAGCCTATGGCTTCAGCCACCAGCATGAAGCAAGCGAGAACACAAAAGGGGTCAAGTCAAATCTATGTTCATATTCTAGCTTTCCCTTTTAGAAGCTGTGTGTCTCTGGGAACATTACCTTGCCTCTCTGAAACTTGGTTTATTCAACTACAAAATGGTGGAAATGACCCCTAATTTACAAATGTATTATAATAGAGATGTCATTTGTAAAGCTCTTGGTGACTTGTGGTAGTCAGTAAGTGGCAGTTTTTATTTTCATTTATTTTAAAAATTATTTTAAAATTAAATCTATTGGGGTGACATTGGTTAATAAGATTATATAGGTTTCAAGGGTACAATTCTATGATACATCATCTGTATATTGTATTGTGTGCCTGCCCCCAGTGCAGTTGCAGACATCTTGGTCACTAAAGAAAATCAGCTTGGAGATTATTAGCTTGAAGAACCACTCCCTCCCCAGTTTTAAAATAGGTTTTCATTTTTTGGAGTTCTCTATCACTGCAGCAATAAGCAGTATGTGACTCGTGCATTATGAATTTACTGACTCTGCTGGCACACTTTTATTAATGCAAAATATGTGGGACAGACAAGTATAGAGAGAAGTCAGTCCATCTTTTTGCACAATGTAAAAAATTAAAATTGGGCACCTATATAAACATAATGTTTCTATTAAATGTTTATAAATTGGCTTCCAATATTTATCTGGAGCAATAAAATAGCACACTTTTAAAGATGTTAATAAACATGGCATAAACCAAATTTTTTATTACTAGAGGCCCAGTGCATGAAATTCGTGCGTGAGGGGGGTCCCCTAAGCTCAGCCTGCACCCTCTCCAATCTGGGACCCCTTGGACATCTCTCTCACAATCCGGGACAGCTGGATCCTAGCTGCTTATCTGCTTGCCTGCCTGATTGCCTCTAACTGACCCTCCTGCCAACCTGATCACTCCTAACTGCCTTTGCCTGCCTGCCTGATCACCCCTAGCTGCCCCCCCTGCTGGCATGGTCACCCCTAACTGCCCCCCTGCCAGCCTGGTTGCCCCAACTGCCCCCCTCACTGGCCTGGTGTCCCCTAACTGCCCCCCCCACCAGCCTGGTCACCTCTTACTGCCCTACCTGCTGGTCTGGTTACCCCCAACTGTCCCCCCTTGCCAGCCTGGTCACCCCACGCAGCCTGCTATTCAGTCATTTGGTTGTCCCTCACTAGCCCCCCTGCCAGCCTGGTCGCTGCATGCAGCCTGCTGTTTGGTTGTTACTGTGACAGTGTCCTGGACAATTTGCATATTCCTCTATTATTAGTATAGATATATTATGTGATAAAAATTGGCAGGACAGTAAAAATTCTTGTTTCCATTATGAACAACCTTTATAATAAAAGCCTACTATGCTAAGTGTCTGGTCATCCAGTCGTCTGTTCAACCAATCAAAGCGTAATATGCTAATGATATGCATATTATGTGCATTGACCACCAGAGGCAGACGCTCCAACCATCAGGTTAGCTTGCTGCTGGGGTCTGGCCGATCAGGACTGAGCAAGATGAGCCAGACATGCCTTGGAGCCCTCTTGTGGTCTCTCCCCGGCTGGCCAACCTCTCGTGTCCCTCCCCGGCCCCAATTGTGCTCTGGTGGGGTCCCTTGGCCTGGCCTGCACCCTCATGCAACTTGGGACCCCATGGGGGATGTTGGAGAGCCGGTTCCGGCCCGATCCTGCAGGCTGAGGGACCCCACTGGTGCATGAATTCATGCACCGGGCCTCTAGTTTAATTATAAGAAAGAAAAGGTTTCATTTTTTTCTGTAAACTCTCCAACACTTGTTTTCACCTGTCTTGCTGATAATTGCCATTCTATTAGGTGTGAGTTGGTATCCATTGTGGTTTTGATTTGCATTTTCCTAATAGCTAGTGAAGTTGACCATCTTTTTATATATTTGTTGACCATTTGTATGTCTTCTTGAGAAAAGTATCTAGGTCTTCTGCCCATTTTTAAAATTCGATTTTTGTTTTGTTTTTTTGTTTTATGAATTCATTATATATTTTGGATATTAACCCCTTGTTGGAGGTATTGTTTGCAAATTTCTTCTCCCATTCAGTGGTTGACTTTTTGTTTTGTTAATGGTTTCTTTTGCTGTGCAGACAATTTTCAGTTTGATATAGTCCTATTCATTTTTTTTCATTTCCCTTGTATTTCAAATTCATGAAATCCTCTCTAAGACAAGATACATAAGTTTAGTACCTATGTTCTCTTCTATGTAATTTATTGTCAGGTCTATATTTAGGTGTTTGATCCAATTTTATATATGGAGAAAAACAGCAGTCTAGTGCTGGTGGGAATGTAACCTGGTATAGCCATTATGGAAAACAGTATGGAAAAAATTAAGAACAGAGTTACCATTTTACCTAGCAACTCCTCTTCTGGTTATGTATCTGAAAAAATTGAAAACATTTATTTGCAAAGATACATTCACTCCTATGTTCATTGCAACATTATTCATGATGGCCAAGACCTGTAAACAACTGAAGTGTTCTTTGATAGATGATTAGATAAAGAAGATGTGGTACTCATGTTTACCCTTATAATGCTGGTTTATATGGCTCTGGCCATAACAGCAAGTCAGAGTGTGGTATCCATGACTATCCCTTTTAGTGTTTATGACGATTTTTTCAGGATTCTTGGTCAGTCTCAAAACTGCTGTGCATTGGCTCTCATGGTTTCAGTACTTTAGTGTTCCTCAATATGGCTTTGCAGCATAATAAATTTTGGGACAAAAATTCTGTCTGGGACTCACTGTAACAACAAACAATACCTGTAGCTTTGCAATATGTACCAGAGAACAATTATTTTATATATATATATATATATTATTGATTTAAGAGAGGAAGAGAGAAGGAGAGAGAGATAGAAACATCAATGATGAGAGAGAATCATTGATTGGCTGCCTCCTGCGTGCCCCACATTGGGGATCGAGCCCACAACCTGGACACGTGCCCTGACCGGGAATCAAACCATGACCTCCTGGTTCATAGGTTGATGCTCAACCATTGAGCCATGCGAGTCAGGCTGGAGAACAATTTTTTATAAACCAGGGCACCAACCTCTCACCTTGGGGGCCTATGGAATAATTACATAGCCTTGGCATTTAAAATTGTTATCTTCCATACACTTGCCTATCTAACATTGTTATTTCTTTTTTTTCTTAAATTTCTCTCTAATGTATGTGATTTATCTACACATTAAAAAGAGAGCATCTTAACAAAAAATGATGTGGTTCATATATACTATGGAATATTACTCAGCCATAAGAAAAGATGAAATGCTGCCATTTGGGAAAACATGGATGGATCCTGAGAATACCATGCTAAGTGAAATAAACCAGACAGAAAAAGTCAAGAACCATATGATTTCACCTATATGTGGGATATAAAACTGAAAGCAACAAATGAATAAACAAGACAAAAAAAACCCAAAAAAGCCTCATAGACATGGACAACACTCTGGTGGTTACCAGAGAGATAGGGGAGTGGGTGGGGTAAAGGGGGTTAAATATATGGTGACAAAAGATTTGACTTTGGGTATTAAACACAATATATAGATGATGTATTACAGAATTGTACACTTGAAACCTACATAATTTTATTAATCCTAATACATGTAATTTTTAAAAGCTGTGATAAAAGACAAACATGCAAATTGACCATACCTTCGCTATGCCTTAAGCCACGCCCACAAGCCAATCAGAGTGACTATATGCAAATTAACCCAACCAAGATGGCAGCCGGCAGCCACGGAGCTAGAGCAAGCAGGAGGCTTGGTTGCTCCAGTGATGGCTGGCTCTGAGCTCCACTGAAGGCAAAAAAGATTCAATTATAAAAGGTAAATAAATCCCAAAATAAAAAAAAAATAAGAAAAAAAGGAGGGGCTGGGAGCTTCTGTCACTCGGGGGCTTGACCAGCCAGAAAACAGCCGTCAGCACCTCACCCAGACTGGCCAGGCAACCCAGTGGGGACCCCGTACCCTAAAGGGGGTGTGGCCAGCCTGAAAACGGCCCTCAGCCCCTCACCCAGGCTGGCCACACCCCCATGGGGTTAGGGTCCCCACTGGGGAGCTTGACCAGCCTGCAAACAGCCATCAGCCCCTCACCCAGGCTGGCCAGGAGCCTCAGCGGGACCCCCAACCTGACCCGGGACACCCTTCAGGGCAAACCAGCCGGCCCTCACCCATGCACCAGGCCTCTGTCTATATATTAAAAAGGTAATATGCAACCTGACCCTAACAGCAGAAAGACTGGGAATGACTGGTCACTATGACACACACTGGCCACTAGGGAGCAGAAGCTCAATGCAGGAGCTGCCCTCTGGTGGTCAGTGTGCTCCCACAGGGGGAGCTCTGCTCAGCCACAAGCCAGGCTGACGGCTACCAGTACAGCAGTGGTGGTGGGAGCCTCTCCCGCCTCCTCAGCAGCACTAAGGATGTCCGACTGCAGCTTAGGCCTGCTCCCTGCTGTCAAGTGGACATCCCCTGAGGGCTCGCGGGCTGCCAGAGGGATGTCTGATTGCCAGCCTAGGCCCAATCCCTTGGGGAGCAGGCCTAAGCCAGCAGGTGGTCATCCCCCAAGGGGTCCCAGAGTGTGAGAGGGCACAGGCTGGGCTGAGGGACCCTCCCGAGTGCACAAGTTTTTGTGCACTGGGCCTCCAGTGTATGTATGTGTGTATATATATATATATATATATATATATATATATATGAATAAAAAAGGAAAGAAAAGGTAAATATGGTATTGTGTTAGAAAATATAATAATGTTTTTAATTATTAAGGGAAGGACTTGTTAACCTGTTTAAGTATAAGAATAAATCTTTAAATACAGTATTTATTTATGAAAGGCAAATATGGAAGAAATTTTCCAAGTTTTGAATCAGTTTTTATTTTCTTTACATGAATCCAACAAAACCATCTCCATGTTTGCTTTCACTCTCTTCCTCGCTCAAATTTCAAAAAAGAAATATCCACCAGGCTTGAGACTATAACTCTTGATTTTCCTCTAGTGTAGAATATGGTTTCTTCTTCCCAGAATTAAAACCACTGAGGATTAAGGTTTTTTAAATTCTTAAATTGAAATGCTCTTATCTGAGAAATATTATGTGACTGTGGCTAAGGTAAGAATTATTAATCTCTATCCCGTAGGGTCGCACATTAGGCAGTATAAATTATGAATAATGTTTATTTTAGTCAAGCATGTAAGAAACCTTGGAAGCATAGACATTGCAAGATTATGCAGTCTCTGCAAAGCATTTTAAAGTTAATTCACGCAAGCCTCAGTGCTTGACTTCTTCTGTTGCTTTTATCTGTAATATACCACTTGTGTATTAATTTGTCTTTAAATTTATAAGCTTTTTATCTAAATTTGTATTAGTTGAATGGTTTTTTGGTTTTGGACATATAGCCTACTTTAAATTGCCATGCTAAATTTTATAGCATTTTATAAGTATTAAACTAATTTGCTGTAATAGCCTCTCATTAATTGGATATGGAAGCTTAATCAAACTAGGAAGGGATTTTTCTTCAGGATAGAGCTCTCATGTTATTGTTCTGTGCCATGTGTGAAGGCGCTAATTCGTCCTGTGAAGCCCCTGCAGTCTTTGCCTGACTCAGTTCCCTCTCTGTTATCTGAATAATGTTCACTGGATGGGAAGATGCTCTCTTTGACATGGATGCATTTATTCTGCAGTGAACAGAAGTTAAGAGACCTCTTTCGGGAATATTGGAGTAAGAAATTACGAGATCTAGGTCAAACTGTGACTCTCGAAAGATTAAGGGATCCCGCCCACATGATTCTAGGATAGGATTCCTATTGCTCCTCCAAGCCTCCTGCCTGCCACCAGGGCAATGATGTTGCCACTCAGAGTTCCTCCGATGTTCTTCTAAAGCTTTACCTGATTGGCCACTTCAGGTGTGTTCACCCGAGGGGAAATAAGCGTGACATCCTAGTGTGTGGATTTGAGAACTTTCATGAGAAAATGGAGTTATAATACAGCGGGGCCTTGACTTACGGATTTAATTCGTTCTGAGACCGAGCTCATTAAGGAGCTCGTTAACTCAAATTACTCTATCAACTCAATGCAAGAAATCGGCCGAGAGACAGCTGGTATCTCAAAAAACTCGTTAGTCGGGACACTCATAAGTCAAGGCCCCACTGTAGTGATCTTTTGGGGAAGTAAAGGTTCCAAAATGCAAAATATAGAAATTATTGTTTTGAAGTATTTTCTTTCAATTCAAGAGAATGAAATAAATCTGAAATGAGGGTATTAAAAATGGTCATCAAACTTGGGTTTCCTAATGAACAGTTTCTAAGTTATTGAAGTAACTGCTTTCTAATTACCTTGAAGCAGAGGTAGCACCTTTTGGAGTTGCATGAGCAGTACTAATATTCTTTCAAGCTTTTGTAAATGAAAGTGGTTTTATTTAAAATTTATCACAGTAAGTTTATGTGAGTCTGTTATCCTAATCAATATTTCAGAATAAGATTGTACTTTAGCCAGTGGGTGTGGCTCAGTGGTTGAGCATTGATCTATGAAGTAGGAGGTCATGGTTCGATTCCTGGTCAGGGTACATGCCCAGGTTGTAGGCTTAATCCCCAGTAGGGGATCTGCAGGAGGCAGCCAATCAATGATTCTCTCTCATCAATGTTTCTACTTCTCTCTCCCTCTCCCTTCCTCTCTGAAATAAATAAATATATATTTAAAAATTAAAAGTACAAATTTTGTGTGCCTATCTGTGCATGTGGGAATGGGAAAACAGTATTTGTCCCAGCTGAAAAGGGATGCCACAGATTTATCATCCATAAAAGAAGTATCATGTAGTGCATCTAATTGTCTCAGTCAGAAATCTAAGACTTTGTAGATTTAGGAAGAGTGTTAGCACTTTCTGGCTACCATATTGTGATAACAGCCCAGCAGAGAATGGTTAATATTGCTCTTTAATGGCCTAATGTAACAGTTCATCCTCCAGTGATATGTCATCTCATTATCATGTTCCATTGTGGTTTACTTGCCTCACAAAACTTTCAGCTTATTCTGAACAGTTTTCAGTCAAGCACCAGCTACTGGCTGATTGTTTTCCACCATACTGTTCTGATTACCACTTTTTAAAGCCGGCTCCCCTTGATTTTCCTTTTACTTTACCCTGGTGCCTTAGCTGTCTTGAGGGCATTACATTGAGCTGTTGACATTCAGTAGATCAGCCCCTGGGAGCGTTGGGCATTCTCCATCTTTGCATGTATGTTTGTTCCAAATGTCAGTATTTCTGTGATTTAACTATTTCCCTTGGCATGGCTCTTGATTATACTCAATTCCAGTTTTTATTTACATTAACAGTTTGGTGATTTGTTTGCTAAAAAGGTCCTTTCCAGGAATTTTATTTTTAAAATTCAACTAAGTTGTATTTTGTGAGTTTTCATCATAATTTATAAATTATTCATTTAAAAAGTATTTTAGATGGAAAAAAATAACTTTCATAGTTGATTATTAGTAATATTCACTACTTATAAATTACAGTAGACTGAAAAATATCCACTAATGAATGAAAATACTTGTTTTCCTCAGTGAATTACTCAGAAACAACATGGAAAATTCTGGATATTTCTTTTGGTGATTTGTCATGAGGAAGACATTGCCACCTATGCCTTCACTCACAGGGTGTTTCTGAGACCAGCTTCACTTTGGGCTCTTTCCTTCTTTCCTATATGCTCAGCACCCTGCAGGAAACTCTCACTGCCATGCCCACAGATACCTCTTCTCTTTAGATGACTCTTTTAGGATTCTAGCTGGCACTGGCCGGGCACCTCAGTTGGTTAAAGTTTCATCTCATAAGCCAAGGTTGCAGGTTCGATCTCCAGCTAGGGCACATACAAGAATCAATCAATGAATGCATAAATAACTGAAAAAACTAATCGATGTTTCTCTCTTTCTCTGTCTCTCTCTCCCTCCCTTCCTCTCTCTCTAAAATCAATACATAAAATAAAAAGAAAATATTCCAGTTGCTAGACTGTTTCTGACAGGTATTCCACTGTGTCTGCTAGTGCACAGTTTGTTACATCACACTGAGTGTAGGCAGTCCTAAAATCTTGGGTAAGATTTATAAGGATTGCATTGTGTAATCCATGTTTTAGGGAGAGTTACCAAATTTGTCATGTTGTATGCATCGTTTTTCTGGGAAGCCTCTCTACTAACCCACTTCCGTCCCTCTTTTTCATGTTCCCCACCCTACAGACAAACATAAACATATTCACATGCATGCACACCTGAAATTCATTTCACATGTTAGGGCCATCTGAGTTTTCTGTTGCTGTATACTTTCCAAAGCTCATTTGGAAAGTATACAGCAACTTTTTCATTTCACCATCATTTACTATTTATTCTCACTATCACTAGTATAAAATGTATAACACAATGTATGTTTGTATACAATAACATAAATATATGTACACATTATGCTAAAATCATTTGTTCAGTGTAATGACCCAAATGCCACATTTTAAAACATACAGGAAAATTCTCAGTTGTAGGACAAGCAAAAAATTTCAGCAACAATGCTAAAATACAGTCTTTTGAAGAAATTCTTTCTGATTTTGGAGAATCCTACATTTGAGTTTTTACCAAAACATTCAAGAGATGTAATGTATTCCAAGGTTTTATAAATGTTTACATTTCTGAGTTTGCAGTAGTTTTAAATTTCAGAAAGGTCAGAAGCTTAAAACATCGAGAGGGCAGGTGAGAGTGAGCATGTGTTGCAATTTCACCTATTACATGGATCTGGCAAGATCCATATTTGCATGTAAGTGAAGAGCCCTGCCTTTGTAGGTCTTCCATGCTGAGAGCCGATGTTAGGGCTGTCTGTTCCCCTCCAGAACCTTTGCTGACCTGGTTTCTGGACAGGCATCGGTTAGCAGTCTGGTCCTGCCGTTCGGAGGTCTGCATCTGGAGGCAGAGGTTCACCTTGTAGCTGAGGAGTGGATGGGAGGTTTAGAAAGTCCAGTCTCTTGAAGAGTGCTCTAGTGTCATCGTTGATCTGAGCAAGCCTACTTCTTTTTTTTCTTAAACTTCCAGACTAAAAGGCAGAATGACAGGGTGGAAAAGCATGAACTTCAGAATCAGATTTGGTTTAAATTTTGCCACCCCAACTATAGACTGTGTTATTTTTCACTTATTTCTGTGAGCCTCAGTTTCTTCATTTGTAAAATGCAGGGAAGTTTATAAATAGTAAATGGAATAACAAATCCCAAGTGTCTAGTATTTGGTTAGGAATTAGTGAATATTATTCTCTTTCTCTCTACCATTAAAGAGTACAGGAGTGGAGTGAGTGACCTCCACAGAAGCCTGGTTTAGCTCCCCTTCATGGTTTGATTACACAAAACCTGGCCAACCACATTTTCAGACAATGCTTTTGAAAATCATCTGTTCTATCTCCAGTGAGAGAACAAATCATCAAAGAAATTCTAAGCTCAGAGAGGGGCTAAGAGAGAGCAAGTCTTCAGTGGGAATTGTATTAGCACCATGCTTTCCTGAATAATACTCAGTTTCATTTTGCTGATGCAATGAGATTGTACATTATTAATGTATTTTTTAAGATACCTTAACTCAGTGTGAACTTTTTCTTTCATTTCATCTTACACAAAGCCCAACTGGAGATTTTAAGAAGGTGATGTGTAATCAATACTTTTATTCACAGGTGATTTTTCTCTTAGTGACACGCATATACAGTTATGCTGCTTTGAAGTTTTTATCAGCTTAAATAAGAAAGTGACATTCCAAATGAATTACATTGGCCAGAGGTTACATAATCTATTGACTATTTGAGGAGTTATGATGCACTTAATTGAGCCAAACCCTTTCCCCCTGTCCTTTCAAAATGCCCATAGGTTGGATTATGCACAATAAGAGAGAAATATTTATTTTTAAAATTGATTAAAATATTATTAAACAATGAGAAATCCAAAGCCTTGGTGAGTTCTAAAACTAAGATATCTGCCTCTTTTTTCCTTCACTCTGTGCCACCTTGGAATATGTAGCTCACAGTAATGGTCTGTGCGAGTACACCCTCTTTTTCACTAACCATTCATTATGATCATGTGAGGTAGATTTCCCTTTGCCTTCTCCTTCTGCAATTTGATTCTAGAGCATACTAAAACTCTTGAGTCATTTTTTTAATATATATCTTATTGATTTTTCACAGAGAAGAAGAGAGAGGGACAGAGAGCTAGAAACATCGATCAGCTGCCTCCTGCATGCCCCCCAGTAGGGACGTGCCCGCAACCAAGGCACATGCCCCCGACCGGAATCAAACCCGGGACCCTTCAGTCCGCAGGCCGACGCTCTATCCACTGAGCCAAACCGGTTCGGCCCTTGAGTCATTTTGGAGTTACATGTAATAGACCATAATATCAAGATCTTAGATGATAACATCGAGTAAAAATGTAAACTATAATATGATTTTAAAACCACAAAGTAAAGTTTTGCCAGTAGTTAGGTATTGATTGTTATCTTCAGAAACATTTTAAAAACATTTCAGAGCTAGTTTGAGTTTTAAGTGAACAATTCACTGAAGAAAACCCATTTGTAACTCTTTTTCTTTTTCAATTTCAGGGTCAGCCTGGTCCTCAGGTAAGTGAACTCTTTCCTAACAGATTAATTCCAATTTAGGAATTTTCCAGTATAGAGGTTTTTCTGCCATTCTTTTTCAACGGATATAAAAAGCTGTGAGCCAGTAATCATGACACCACACAGTAGACCAAATATTTCCCAGGAGTAGAGCTTCAGCGGGGCCTCTTCAGGGCTGTATGAGCCACGTCAGCTGTTGGGCCAGATGGCAAGTGAACAATGTACTATCATCTAAAGCAAAACTCTTAACTGATCTGAAACAGAGCCACAGGACTTTAATGTAAGACAGAACGACGTACTAGATGTCGTCTGTGAACTGGCTCACATTAGGTGCTGATTAATCATGTACTAATAATGTTATTGTAAATCCACAGACTCTGATCATGTAGACTCTCATCCTACCAGCTTCATTTGATTCATTATAGACAGATATTGAATTCATTCCCCACTTTCAATATAAACCAACTGCTGAAGACATGATTTATAATTAAATGTGAATACAGTCAACATAAAATCTTTTGAGCCCTAAATCATTGAAGAAAATGAGGAAATTTTAGAAGAGAGTAATGTGTATAAAGATGAAAGTACAAAAGGAGGGAGTTTCAGAAATGAGTCAGAACCAAACAACAAATTTAATATTACTACTTATTGTAGTCTGTAGGAAGCTATAGAGAAGGAACTGACATTATTAATGTTTCACCCTTAACCCTGTAATACCTGTAAATAACATAATTATTTCTTGAGTTTCCCTTATATTTCTTTCCCCTTGACATACCAAATGCTATTTCTGTCCTAGATTGTTTGATAAATAAATGACTTTCATAATATCTTTGTTAGTCAATATCATAAATTGTCATTATGTACTAATTTTCATATTAGACCAAGAGAATATTATTTATAATTTTTATGAGCTCTGTATATTAATGATGTCTGACAAACAAAACCCCCCCCACATACTTCAATAGAGCAGTCCTCTTCACAGTACACTCATGAGAAAAAGTTTGACATGTAATTAATTTATATTCATTTAAAAAATACTTGCATTATTTGAGATTTCTCACTTAAATTTTTAGTTGATTCAAGGTAATTATTGGAGGGAAAAAACTCATCAAAGCAAGTTGTAGCTTATTCCCTAAGTTTGCAGTTGCTACATTATACTGGGATGAAGACAAAGTAAAAGGTGTTTTGCCTGTTTTATTTTATTTGATTACCAAATAAAACAAAACAGCCTTGGGAAGTATTGCATATGCAAAATAGAAGAGATAAATGACTCACCTGGGATGATACCATAAAACAGGGAGCAGGAGTCAAGTTTGTCTCATACCCCTGTATATCTCTAGGGAAGAAATGAGATAATAGACAATGAAAGAAATTGGAGTGTTAATCAAAGACATTTGAGGGAGGATGATAATGTTTAACATATCTTAAGTTTTAATGGAACTTCTGTCTTAGCCTGCATCACCTCTCACTATCCCAGAGCAGTTCTTAAGATAAGGATTTGAGCATAAATAATTTATCTGGGAGATGATCCCAGGAAACATTGTGAGGAAGTGGGAATATAACACAGGGAGGGCATGAAAACCAGGAAACAGATGCATCAATGAACAGGTTACTGCTGTGGACTGGGGCTCAGTCCTGCTGAAGAACTTAGGAGAGACTGTGTAGAGCTTGCCTCAGACTCGTCCCACCAAGGCGCACAGAAATTGATGTATCTATCCACTAATTTACCTTTCTTCATTGTTGAGAGTTGTGCCTGGTGTTAACTCTCTGGCACTTCTGACCTGCCCCCAGAAGGTCTAGCATAATCCAGCTGCTAGAGGAATGCAGGAAGCCCTAAGGTCGAATGGAACCTGTTCCGCCACTGTCTTGGAGGGAGGCAGTGATGTGGGTTGGCAGCTATATCTGCTAGTCAAGTGTCCTATTGACAAAACAAAGAGTGAGAAATTCAGATATGGATGTAACGATTTGGAAATTGGACAAAAAGCATTAAAAGCATATTAGTTAATGAGATGTTAAAAGGAATAACTGTAAAAAGAACAAAGTCATAATAAATCTTGAGTGTACCACTACAGTTAACGAGCAGAAGAAAGATGATGAACTAGCAGCACAGGAAGCCCAGGATGGACAGAACTAGGAACATTCTGGGTCCCTGTAGCTGAGATTTAAAAGTATATTATGGGCCCTGGCTGAGTGGCTGAGTTGGTTGGAGCATCAACCGGTGCACCAAAAGACTATGAGTTCAATCCCTGGTTGGGGTACATATGGAGGGTAATGGGTCAATGTCTCTCTTTCCCGTCCTCTCTCTCTAAAAATCAATAAAAACATATCCTCAGGTGAGGGTTTTTTTGTTTGTTTGTTTGGTTGGTTTTTTTTTTAGTTCTATTTCCTCCATGAAATTGAACATAAACAAAAATTTTTAAAAAGAGTATATTATGGTATTTCAGAATACCTTTATGTCAGGTCTTAAATATACTTCAGAAAAATAAAGTTTGTAAAGCAGCTTCCACTTGAAAATTTTAGAAACTTTTGAGGGATAATATGACTGGCATTCTCAAATGGTAACCTGCTCTGATTTTCCTTCATTTTGGCTACCAGTTTATGTATTATTTTTCTAACCCCTAATCTACTCTGGGGTTGTTTTTTTTTTTAAACAAAAAGTGGATGTTAAAAATAAAGTAAGCTTTTAACAAATTTTATCTAACTAAAAATATAAAGATTTAGAAATGGCTTATATAGTAAATGCAATTATCAATATATATAGCAGTTATAGTAGTTTATAAGTTACACAATACCACCTTATCATGAATCCACTTTTTCTTTGAGTAAATGTATGTAAACTATACATTAAATTTGTTTCATCCAGATTTATAATGAAAAAGCAAACAATGTACATTTAAAACCTGAATTAGGAAATTATAATGGGCTCTTAAATGCTTGAAGCCTTTCTTTTATTTGATCAAATTTCTCTTAAAATGTCCATGTTTTGTTATTTGGGTCACTAAAAACAATTTTAGTCATATACAGTGTACATAATAACTGGGTATGTCTTCCTTTTTTAAAAAAAATCATCTCTTTGATGATTTAAAAGGATATCCACTTTTTTCTTAAATTTTTATCTTTTTCAGTTTTTCTGATTTTATAAGATTTATCATCTAAAACTCTTCATAACTTATTTTTTGTCATTTATAAATATAAGATTCAAAATAACAAATTTACCTGCATTTCTTCCCTGCTGATCTTGTTCCTCCCTCATCCCTGTGTCTTCTTAGCACATTTTTTTACTGTGGGGAAAGGGAAGCACACAAACATTGCAAAACTTTCTCTTTACCTTCTCCTCCTATCTCCTTTTGTAACTAGTTAAGGGAAGAAAAAGAAGAAGAAAGTTTGCCATCTAAACAAGCTTTATCCAAGTTCCCTTAACTAGTCCTCAAAACCCCCTTCCTGAGTCATATCCGTGTCACCCAGGGAAGACCCTCCCTGTGACTGGTTAGTATTGTGAGAGAAAAGCTTCTAAAATCCCAAATTCCAACTCTCAATGGATTTTTCCATTAGGAGAATTACCAGTATTGTTTCTATTGTACAACAAGAATTTTTTTTAGGTACATTAGGAATAGACTTTTGTGAATTGGGCTGGAAAAATAAACTATATTTATATTATGATTCCTCTGGGAAGATAAAATCAGATTTATAAACAGCTAACTTCCACACACACAAAAAGAGTTGTAAATGTTTGAGTTGGGAAATTGTGCATCCTTTCAAGTTTATAAAAGATTTGGGCAGAATTATAATTGGCAACTTCTTGTTCATGTACAAATGTTTATGTCTGTGAGAGTTTTCTTACAGAGGGTAAATATTCCCATGTCGTCTTTATCACAGTATTATTATACAGTGCAAAACTCTTCCTTAGAGAGTATAAAACTCAACTTTGCTTCTTCAGTATTGCACTTCTTTAGTAAGAACCTCCAGATTAATAAGGTTTCATTTTGCAGACCAATAGCAAGAGGAGCACATCTGTTTTATCAGCAGAAGGGAGTTCTTTCCATCATCTTTCTAAAGTTAAAGATGGTTAGATGGATTTAAATTCGATTTTTAAAAAACTGCGAAGACAGGAAAGCTAAATGGAAGTAACCCTGTTGCAGTGATAGCATGAAAATAAATACAAAAATAGGTCTTGGGGAAGGGAGGTGAGTCTTTGCATTTACCAAAATGGGTGAAAAAATGGTGCTTGGCAAGGGAAATAAGATGGGGAAAGGGTATTAGAAAGAAAAAGGGTAATTCTAGCAGCTGTGGTTAAGATGGAAAAGAGGCAAGAAAATGAATGAAAAGGATATTGCTGTGAATCCACTGAAACAAAGGAAATCAAATTCTTAGAGAGAAAAAGGGGTGGGGTAAAGTAAATAATGTCCCAAAGACTTGAAAAAAATGGTTTGGGTTAAAAGAAAAGACAGTGACAACAGAGTGTAAGTAAGGGAAGAAAGAAGGAAAGGAAACTAGAAAAAAGACATGAGCATTTCTATTTTGAACTAACGGCACTAATTATTTGGGGGTGGGTCAATATTAATCTTTTGCCATAAAAATCACCCTGATATATCTTCATTAATTCATATTAACATAATTCAATTCAATTACTCAAGAATTTATTTAGCTGGTACTATGTTCAAGGCACAGTGACAAGGCTGTGAAATTGTGGTGCTCAGGACAGACTCAACCTCTATTTTTTTTGTAGTTTTTTTAATATTATTAGTCAAGAAGGATATGAAATCCTGTCAATTCTCACAGACCCACCATCTGAGGATGGCTTAGCCACATCTCCAAATCTGGGAAATCCCCAGTTTTAGCCAGGACCCTAAACACGAGGGGCATTTAAAGGGGCATTTTTCCAACATGCAGGTGACTGAGGACCAATGCCATTGCTCTAAGTGTGGTTCTGGTGCCATGTTTTATTTGTAATAATTGGCTTTCTGCCAGGATCAAGGCATCGCTGTTCTGGTAACTGAGTCCTTTATTGGGTCCCCAGTCCTATATCCCCTTTCTGTGTTCCTCTCTTCATCCTAGGTCCTCCTTTTCCTTGCTCCTCTACTACCAGGTGTTAAGAGTCACGGAGCTATGTTTCTATGTCTCTGGGTTGTTGTTTTTTGTAATTTCAATATATATTTTATTGGTATTTTTACAGAGAGGAAGGGAGAGGGATAGAGAGTTAGAAACATCGATGAGAGAGAAACATCGATCAGCTGCCTCCTGCACACTCCCCACTGGGTATGTGCCCACAACCAAGGTACATGCCCTTGACCGGAATCGAATCTGGGACCCTTCAGTCCACAGGCCGACACTCCATCTACTAAGCCAAACCGGTTAGGGCTGGGTTTATTTTTTAACAGGCTGTCAAACCTCAGAGGGAAGGCAGGGGAAGGTGGAGTTGGGGGGAAAGACCAACCAATGAACTCATATATGTATATGCATAACCCAAGGACACAGATAGTGGGTGGCGAAGGCTTGTGGGGTAGGGGGGAAGAGACATATTTAATGCGTTCAACAATAAAGATTTATTAAAAAAAACTATATTTCAAACATTGTAAAAACAGAAAGAAAGAGTCATGGTGCTAATGCTCTTTGCAGCCTTGCTAATGACTAACAGAGCAACTTTACAACTATATCCTCTAGCTCACTGCCCATGTGACAGGATTTTACATTCTCTCTTTTTTTTTGACTCTGACTTCCAAATGCCATTCTGCACACTGTGAAGACATGACTTTTGCCTAGCCAGTCATTGCTGGAGTCAGGAAAATGAGCATTCAACATGCTCCTGTCTCTATGGTGAAGATACTGAGAGAGGGGATTAAGTGTAGCATCAACCAATATCATCCTATACACATCAGCTAGATAAAAAATTTCCAACATGGTTATGTCATTATGTCATTCTTCTAACCTTACAACTTTGAATCTCAATGTAATTATCATTTAGAGTGGAATAAAATCTAGTTCCTTGCCTGGCATTCACATCTTTTGTTTTGGCCTGTTTTTCAGCCTGATCTCCTGTTAATTTTTCATTAATGCTCTTTCTGGACACTGTGCCTCATCCAAACCAAGTCAAACCATTTACTTTCCCCCCTTTAAATCTGTTTTTCTCCACTTATCTTTCCTTAGAATATAGTCCTGTCTCCAGAACTGCTTTCCTCTCAGCCCTCAGATACATTCAGTTTCCACATATTCAAATATGATCACCTTTCATATTTACCCACCACTTCTTCCATCAAGATGTCTTTATTCTCCCTTAACTGAATATAGTTTCTCCCTTTGCAAGCTCTGTGATCTTGGACAAGTTACTCAATCACTGAGTCTCATTTTTCTCTCTGTAAAGCAGAGATAATAATGTCTTATCTCAACAGATGGCTTGAGGATTAAACTAAGATAATATATATATAACTTCTAACTTGGTGCCTAGTACATGAATGCACTCAATAAGTAATAATTCCCTACTTTCTATTGTATCACTGTTATTTATAAAAGATATTTCACTCTTTATTACTAGCTATGATCTTCAAGAGTGAGATCTATGTTTTCTTTCACCTTTAGTGTCCTCTTCAACACTTGACATAGTTCCTAGACAGTAGAAGTTCAACAAATGCTATTGAGTTGTGGGTGTTAAGGAAAAGAAAGCCGAGGAACCAGAGGTATGGATACGTGGAACAGACGGAAATTGGAGGGGCGTGGGGAGGACTGTATAAAAGAAGGTGAAGAGAGTAGCGAAAGACCATATATGCATAGCCCATGGACACAGACAGCAGAGTGGTGAAGGCCTGGGGAGGGGTGGCGGGGCCTGGGGGGACATCTGTAATAGTGTCAACAATTTTTTAAAAAAGAGAGAGAGCTATCGGCTTCTCATAATTCTAAATGCCTCAGTCAGTAATACCACTTATCACAAGTCTCTAAGGTTTCTACACTCTGAGAGCTTTATCAATGTTATTATCTCACTTCCACAAGGTTTGGAGAGTTTGGATACCTTTGCTTCCTTTCATTTCATAGTTTATTTATATTGATATTTAGTTTTGGTGAAAATAAACAGATAGCATTAACCCAGGGCCATGCTTATAATGTATTTTATTTTGTAACAATTTATTTGTAGGATTCAAGGCTTGGCTTTGAATTTTACTAATGGAGACAGTTATAGAAAGTAGTTCATGGTGGTTGTGTGTAATGCCACATTGCTAAAACAATAGCATTCTCTCACTAATAAATAATTTAATACAAATTGTAGAAATGGATTGCTTTTAAAAATCCTTCTCAGGATACCATCTCATATGCTTTAGAAAAATAGTTCAACCTTTTTCCCACCCAAAATCACACCATCAGTGGAATCATTTTGTTAAGTGAAAGTTACCTCTTTCATACCCAGGACATTTCTTTTGCATGACATTTTTAGAATTTAGAAGCCCTCCCCATAACTCCTCTTTGGAGTTGCATGTGAGCATAAAAGAGATATAATTCCCTTAGGAATTTGGAGTACTAAAGCGGCATGCATGTTGTAATTCTGTATTACTCAGTGAGAAAAAAATGTAAGAGAAAACCACAAGCAACCATCAGACAACTGCACATGGAGGCGTGTGGCTTCCATTTGTATTTTCTTGAGAAGAAGTAGAAGATGTCACTTTGCCTTTCCCTCCCAAACCCCCTTTTGTTTTTATTTGTCCTGATACTGTCATTGCCGTTTCACAACATTTTACAAAATCAAGTTGTGTGTGCCCTATAAGGAATTATTTCTGATATTTTGGGGCTGTATTTAACTTTCTGTTCACATGTTTTTAATTATATACTAAGCTCCTTCTAACCTAACACTTTAGCAATTCCCATATTTCATGTTTGTGTTTCAGTCCAACCTTTTTCCGATCCATATAGTCTGTCTTGGGGGCAGGGGGAGGACATCTACATTCTGCAAGAAATTTGGAAAGCATGTGCCTGTGTGTGCTTGTGTGTGTGTGTGTGTGTGTGTGTGTAGAAAATCTTTATTTTGCTTACTACAAAATAGAATTATCATATTAAACTAGTAATCATTAATCAATCATGCTATATTTCATAATGTATTATCATTTCCCATTATCTATATTTTATGTGGTGGTTAGATGATAAAGAGAATGATTATTATAGTCTTAACATCTTAGATTTTTAAAGATATTTTATTAAGTAATTGGTTAATATGACATGAAAGACTCCATTGTACTCCAAGTAGCTTATACCTTTAAAAGAACACATAGAATAGCAGTTTATTTTATTAGAATTCACATTTTTGACATGGTCATTTGTATATTGAAATAGTATAACATCATCCTCAAAGTTTAATTCTAGCTTAGAATTCCTTTCTACTGAAATTAACTGAAGAATATTTATTGCCAACTTTATGTCTTGTTCCCTATCAGATATACTAGTATTCCTCTTAATTATGTCTAAATAAAGGTGAATAACACATAGCTTTCCATTAATAATTAAATTAATCCAATATTGACTTGTATATGTGGAAGTTATTATTTCCTAAATTTTTTATTCATTTTTGTATCTCAATTTCTTTATACAGTGTTGATATATAGAAAATGCACAATACATTTCTGTTGAATAAATGTTTACATTTAATAATGCAGATTTAAAGATAATTTTATATTCATTTGATGATGAAATGACTGAAGCAATTGAAAATATTAGCTTTTGGCAGTCCTTTTTTTTTTTTTTTTTTAAATCCTCAGCTGAGGATTTTTTTCATTGATTTTTACGGAGAGTGAAGAAGAGAAGGAAAGACAGAGAAATATCGATGTGAGAGAAATACATTGATGGTTGCCTCCTGAATGAGCCCCGACCAGGGCCCAGCCTGTAACCAAGGTATGTGTCCTTAACTAGAATCGAACCCAGGACCCTTTGGTCCGCAGGCCTATGCTCTATCCACTGAGCCAAACTGGCTAGGGCTGGCAATCTATTTTTAAAGCAGCATATGGAATACATTGAATAAGGTTATGGGGTGGCTCCAGGGGCAGACAGGGGTTTAAATCCTGGTCTTTCACTTACAAACTGTGTAACTTTAAGCAAGTTATCTCTTTTCCTTCAGTTTTTCAATATAAAATAAAGATGGTTGGTTTAATTTAATACATGACTTACTGAAGCACTTAGGACAGTGTATGTGGCATCCATAGTGTTATTATCAAGGACCTACTTAGGCACACATGTTCTCACATCAGCATTCACACAGGGACAGAGCCATATGGACGTTACCCTTACAGTGGTACTTCATCTGTTGGATAAGTCCAATAGAATAATGACCTCAAGGCATATAGAGGTTTAGGAGAAGCAGTTCAATCTTAAAATCAAGGAATTCATGAAAAGTGATTACAACTGTTAGATATGCTTTATAGCCTAGGATTCTCTATTAAAACAGTCATTTATATGCACATTTGTAAGTATGTCTAATTCTTTCTAAAAATATCAAGGAGTTATAGTTAAAAATATTTTTGTCAGTGAAATAAAATTAATTCAGTTGTAAATGTTTAAACTAGTACCTACAAATGTTCTCAAATATATTATGTTTATATATTATTTCACATATATGTTTAATAATTTTGATATCATAACCAAAATTCGTGCCCTGGCCGGTTTGGCTCAGTGGATAGAGTGTCAGCCTGCGGACTAAGGGGTCCCGGTTTCGATTCTGGTCAAGGGCATGTACCTTGGTTGTGGGCACATCCCCAGTAGGGGGTGTGCAGGAGGCAGCTGATCCATGTTTCTCTCCCATCAATGTTTCTAACTCTCTATCTCTCTCCCTTCCTCTCTGTAAAAAACCAAAATTCTTAATAGACTAAATTTATTTTCTCATTAAATATCTCCAGTCATATTTCATTTATATATATACAGAATATATATATATATTATATTTATATTATAATATATATATATATATATATATTGATTTCAGCAAGGAAGGGAAGGGGAGAGGAAGAGAGAGATAGAAACATCAAGGATGACAGAGAATCATTGATTGGCTGCCTCCTGCACATCCTCTACTGGGGATGAAGCCCACAACCCCGGCACATGCCCTGACTGGGAATCAAATGTGACCTCCTGGTTCATAGGTTGATGCTCAACCACTGAGTCATACTGGCTGGGCAATTGATACCACATTTTCAATATAGAATATATTTCTTGGACTGTGTAGAGATTAAAATGGAGGAATGCTATAAAATAGAATAAGATAAGTGGTTTAAAGTAAATTAATAGCTCCAGAAACATCTGGGGGAGGGGGTGGGCTAGAGGGGTCAATGGAGGAAAAAAAGGGTACAGCTGTATTCAATAATAAAGATAAATTTTTTAGAAATTAACATCTTATTCTGTCTTCTCTCTTTTGGGTAGACCATATTTAAACTTAAACAATGACTGTAGGAGACTCTACTACCTTCCTAAGTTAAGGAACTTGAAGTTAGACTTTATACTACAGATTTTTAAAAAATGATCAGTATATTCACGGTTAATTATTTTTAAGATCTTAGATCAGGCAGAATCTGTCACAGTAATTCACATTCAGTAAATATTATTTTAATAAAAAATACATGGAGTTGATTTGCATTTCCCTAATGATTAGTTATGTTGAGCATCTTTTCATCGTCTGTTGGCCATCTGTATGTCTTCTTTGGAGAAATGTCTGTTCAGGTCCTCTGTCCATTTTTTTAAAAACTGGATTGTTTGTGTGTTGTTTTTTGGTGTTGAATTGTATGAGTTCCTTATGTAGTTTAATATCAACCCCCTATTGGATATATAATTTGAATATCCTTGCACCTGTCAACGTGGCTATGATAAATAAAATCAATAAATAACAAGTGTTGGTGAGGATGTGGAAAAAAGAGAACCCTGGTACACTCTTAGTGGGATTATAAACGGGTGTAACCACTATGGAAAACAGTCTGAAGATTCCTCAAAAAATTAAAAATAGAGTTGCTATACAACCCAGCAGTAGCACTTCTGGATATTAATTTATTTGAAGAAATCTGAAACACTAATTCAAAAAGACATATGTACCCCTCTGATCATTGCAACATTGTTTGCAATAGCCAAGATACGGAAGCAGCCTAGGTGTCCATCCATAGATGAATGAATAAAGACGATATGGTATATAGATATACATATATACAATGGAATATTACTCAGCAATAAAAAAGAATGAAATATGTTTTTTGTTTTGTTTTGTTAATCCTCACGAGGATAATTTTCCATTGATTTTCAGAGAGAGTGGAAGGGAGGGATAGAGAAACTTCAATGTGAGAGACACATCAATTGATTGCCTTCCACAGACGCCCTGACCGGGACCGGGGATTAGCCTGCAACTGAGGTAGTTTTCCTTGACCAAAATCAAACTCTGGACCCTTCAGTCTGAGGGCTGATGCTCCAACCACTGAGAAAAACTGGCTGGGGCAAAATCTTTCCATTTGTGACAGCATGGATGGACCTAGATGGTATTGCGCTAAGAGAAATAAATAGAGAAATTCATACACCGTATGATTGCACTTTGTGGAATCCAGAAAACAAAACAAATGATCAAACAAAATTAAGCAGAAACATACCCATAAAAACAGAGAACAAGCTGATGGCTTCCAGAGGGGAGGGGAAGAAGGGATGGGTGGGGAAAAAAATCTATTCTTTATAAAAATGCATGGAGTTGAAGATAAGTCAAAGATGATGCATTCTCAGTTGATGTAGTTGAATAAATATTGTCAATTACAGTGGGGCCTTGACTTACGAGTTTAATTCGTTCCGAGACCGAGCTCGTTAAGGAGCTCATTAAGGAGCTCGTTAACTCAAATTATTCTGTCAACTCAATGCAAAAAATCGGCCGAGAGACAGCTGGTATCTCAAAAAACTCGTTGGTTGGGACACTGGTAAGTCAAGGCCCCACTGTATTATTTTGCTTAGAATAGTTATGACACATCTTGCCTACAACCTCTTCTTACCTGGCAGCCTGAGCTATGGAGTTATTTGGCAAAAAATAAAGTGGAATTTTGATTTTCTCAAAGAAATGTTGCTCCTTGGAGTAAACCCAGGGTCTCCAATTACATTAGTGCAGGTTGTGCACTGCACAAGGCTGCTCAGCCAAGTGGGAGGTGGAGTTTGAAATCCAGCTCCTATTTCTCCTGCCAAGCTCTGTGCCTGGCATGGGGCTACATCTGTCTGGAGGAAAAACTACTTATCTAATTCATACAAAGTCTTGATTTGGGCTATCAGGACCCTGAATGAAGCATGTGTAATTTACTACAAAGAAAATTAGCCAGAATCTAAATGGTGGGGATTGTGATCTGAGATGAGAACAAGACATCCAAGAGGACATGAAGAGAGGGCCATAGTCGCCATCCTGGAGAGAAGCCACAGCTGGCTATGGAGTAGATAAGTAGCAGCTGAAACTATGGCAATGAGTGAGATGCCCAGAGAGTATATAGAGGGAGAGTGTGGAGTGTGTAGAGTGTATAGAGCGTATAGAGCAGTGGTTCTCAACCTTGGCTGCACATTAGAATCACCTGGGAATCTTTTTAAAATCCTGATTTCTGGATCTCATCCTCTGGAAATTCTGTTTCTTTGTTACTAATGTTGTGGCTCCACCCCATAACAAATCAGGATTTTGGGGTGTTAGTCTTAACTCTTGTGAACTAGAGTCATGAGTCAACAAATGAGAGATTGTAGTGACTTCTAAGGCACAGCTTCTAGCTGAAATAAAATATATCCTCATTAGCATTAATTGGAAGCAGGTTGGACATGCAGCTAGATATCTGTGACCTTAATTGTCAACAGGCTATTCAGGGAATACTAATTTTGGCTCTGATATCTTGTTTGAGATGTATGTTGCATAAAATCTGCTAATATATTTATTGTATAATCACCATGTTTAAGGAATAAGGCTATACATTTGAATTAGAGAAGAGAGGAAGGGAAATAATATTTATGGAAGACCATATGTTTTTTTCCTTCCAAAACTCCCATGTGAGATTATTATTATGTGTCCCATTTTATGTGGAAACTGAGGCTCAAGAGGTTAAGTGATCTGTCCAAGGTCATGTGCTAGTATATATTAAAACCCCCAAAGTCATGTTTGTTACATTTCCCCATATACCTCTCTTCCTACCCTTAAGGGACCTGATAGTTTAATATAAAGCATAAATCTTATACCTAGCAGGGTGAGCTAAGTTTTATAAAAGAGTCACAAGTGTGGAGGACTTCAAGTATAGGAGGGGGGGAACACAGAAAAGAGAGTCAGAAAAAGTTAGAGAGGAGCTCAGCCAGCGTGATTGAGCATTGATCTATTAACCAGGAGGTCACGGTTCGATTCCCGATTGGGGCACACGCAGGGTTGTGGGTTCGATCCTCAGTGTGGGGTGTGCAGGAGGGAGCCAATCAATGATTCTCTCTCATCATTGATGTTTCTATCTCTCCCTCTCTCTTCATCTCTGAAATCAATAAAAAAATATTTTTTAAAAAAGAGAAGAGAGGTCACTGAGATAAGGCATCAGTGACTGGCTGGCTATAATAGTGAGATGGTGGAGATGGGATTTTAAATGCAAGGACTGACATTTCTTTCAGAAATTCAGTTTTCAACTATGTTCACCCCCACCCCCGTAGCCCCCCCACAAGTAGCTCCATAGCTCAGGTTTCCAGGTAAGAAGTTTCAAGAAAGGTGTGTTATAGCCCTAGCCGGTTTGGCATTCTGAGAATACCTGGTATTCAAGGCTGCCTGGAAGAGAGGATCCTTATGGGGAATTGGGGCAGGATTGGAGGAGAGATGAAGCAGAAAAGGAAAGTTAGGAGCAGATTTAGAGGACTTTGGACATAAGCAGAACTTTAATTAGTAGGAATCTGAAGGGTCATGTAAAGTAAAATTTTAAATTATATAATTATTTATTTTGGGAATTGCTTTAAAATTTCAAAATGTAGAGAAAATATTATCATGAAGTTCTCTAGAGCCATCACCCAGCTTCAAGAATTATCAATGGCTAATTTTGTTTTATGAACCCTTTCCTTCATTTATTTTCTTTTGTTTTGCTGGTGTATTTGAAAGTAAAACCTACATATTGTGTCATTGCATTTGCAAGTACTAAAGTATGAATCTCTAACTGGGCCTTTCGAAAACATAACGATTATTTCATATCAAACCTAATAAAATTAACAATAATTCCTCAATATCATTATACCCAACTAGAGGCCCAGTGCACAAAATTTGTGCACGGGGGAGGAGGGGTGGGAGGGTTACCCCGGGTGGGGGGGTTACCCCTCAACCCGGTCTGCACCCTCTCCAATCTGGGACCCCTCGGGGGATGTCCGACTGCCAGTTTAGGCCTGATCCCTTGAATCAGGCCTAAACCGGCAGTCGGACATTCCTCTCACAATCCGGAATCACTGGCTCCTAACCACTTGCCTGCCTGCCTGCCTGATTGCCCCTGATCACCTCTGCCTGCTGTCCTGATGCCCCTAACTCTTCCCCTGCTGGACTAATCACCCCCTAACTGCTGCCCTGCCAGCCTGATCACCCGCAACTGCACTCCCCTGCTGGCCTGATCACCCCTAGCTGCCTCTGCCTCGGCCCCTGCTGCTGTGGCTTTGTCCGGAAGGACATCCAGAAGACGTCTGGTCTCATTAGCATATTACCCTTTTATTAGTATAGATAGTATTCAAATTTTCCCAATTGTCTCAAAAATGTCTCTTTACAGATGGTTCATCTGAATTAAGACCCAAAGCTCACACTTGGCATTTCTATGATTCTTCAGTCTCTTTGACTCTGTAGTTGTCTTTCTTGTCTTTTTATTTTGTTCATATCATCAATTTTTCCAGGACATTTATCCTCTATGTAGAATGCTCACATTCTGGACTGGTCTAATGACTTCCTCGGGGTGCTGCTTAACTTATTCAGTATTTCTTTCTTCAGTATTTCTTGTAAATTGTGAGTTCCTTTAAAAGTTTGATTAGATTCTGGTTCAACTTTTTGGAAGACTCTTATAAAGGTGTGTGACACTTTCTAGTTCACTATATCAAAAGGCATGGCGTGTTTTTGGTTGATCAGCAGGTCTAGTGCAATTGGCCGGATTTCCCTACAGCCTGGCACCTCACAGCTTTTGCATCCATCGAGGATTGTTTCCTAGAACAACTTTTTCATTGTGGATTGAAAATGGGCCCTTGACCTTTTCTGAGCTGAGGATATATATTCAGAAATGTGCCTTAGAAAACATAATGTGACAAAAGTATGTAGGGTGGAGTAGAGTAAGGGAAAACCAGGAGAAGCTTATAGACTAGTCCTGTTTCCAGGAACAAGCATGCCAAACATGGAAATGTAGATTCAAGGGATTTTGTAGAGAATTAAATCTATAGGACTTGACAATAGAGTCCATTTACTGACACAAACATACCACCGTGTGCTTAGGCTTGGAGGAGTAGTGGTGTGTTTAACAAAAAAATAAAAAATTAAAAAAAATAGGAAAGTCAGGAGTCACGACTGGCTTGAAGCAGAAATCGAGAAGCTTGGTTTGAGAATGTTGAATCGAGCTGATGATGGCATATCTCGGCTTAGACATCTGGTGAGCAGTTGGGAATGCAAGGATTGCGGCCTGGAAAAGAATTTAGGACATAAGTCAGGTAATAGTTAAAGCCTGGAGGGTGCATTTGATAGCTGCTGAAGGAAGTAAAGTGAAAAGACAAAAGGTTTAGACACAAATTTGGGCAATCCTGACATTTATGAACTTTGTCAACCCTTCCTCCCCAAAGCTCCGTTTATTTAGTTTTAGTTTAGCACAGGGTAACTCCTTTCCAGGGCCCCGAGGATTGGCCCAGCAGTTTCCCTTCCCATAGCTCAGCTTTCTTCTTCCCAAAGGAAAGAAATGCCCCCAACACCAATATGTATTTCAGCTCTTGTTACTTTATCTTTACCCAAACCAGACTGTAAAAATATGACGTCTACTCTGCTACCTCCTTTCTCTTTCCTCAAATTCAATTTCCTTTCTTTCTCTGACCAATCTGTTATTTAGGGAAGTTTGGTGGAAATAGTAAGAAGAAGGTTTGGGCTTTAAAATTAGAGAATAGAGGGCAAAGGCAACTTTTCTTCACCCTGGCATTCGCAGAGGGTAAGTGAATATGTGTGGAGACCAGGAGGAAGGACCTAAGGGGACCATAGTGGTGGAAGGGACAAGTGAGAGCAAAGATAAAGAGCAGGGAAGATTAGGGAGGCGGCAAGAGGTATTAAACAGGCATGGTAATGATCTTTCCTCCACAGTGAAGATATAGAAAAATCTGGAGTCAGAGATCCTGGTACCTGTTAAAGTTTACATTAAAAGCTTTTGATCTTAACCTGGCCGGTGGCTCAGTTATTTGGAGCATCATCCCATACACCAAAAGGTTGTGGGTTGGGATTCCCTGTCAAGATACACATCTTGGTTTTGGGTTTGATCCCCTGTTGGGGCGTGTGTGGGAGGCAACCAATCAGTGTTTCTCTTTCATAATGATGTTTCTCTATCTCCCCCTTCCTCTCTCTCTAAAATCAATGAAAAAAATCCTGAGGATTTTTTTTAAAAAAAAAAAGCTTTTGATCTTTTTAGTCATCAGCTGAAAATGAGAGAGCTTGGGCTTCTAATTTACAGTTGGAAGCTCGAGAATCATGCTAGCCTCATCTGGCAGCATTTTTTTCATTCCTTCTGCATATCTTCTTAGACCCAAAAAGGGACATCCTACCTCATCCCTGTGCTGTGTTCGATTGTCCTTCACAAAACCAATATTGCTCCACAAGTAACTACAAATGAAGCAAAGAATCAAACCGACCAAGCTTTCTTGGGTAGCCCGGGCAAAATTATGTGAGGATGTTATATAGGAAACATGGTGAAATAGGCGATTATAAATTAAACCCAAGGTTTAAAGATGTATGTACTACCTCTGAATACATTTGAATTATATTGAGGACACTGAGAGTATTGTAGGATAGTTTACACCACTAGCTGTGAAATCACAGGGGCTACTGTGGGCATTTATAGAGCAAGCTGATAGTTTCTTTCGACAGAAGGAATGTTTAGGGTTCCAAATCTTTCACCATGGAGTTCATTTTATCTGACCTCTTAAAAATAAGTTAAAATATGCAAAGTTAAACAAAAAAAGCTTCAGCAATTCCTTCAAACATGTTGAGACAAGGATTGATGCTGGAAAGAAGGGCCCCCTTGGTTTTGATTGGCAGGAGTGGTAACTTGGCTGTATTTAATTTGTATTGTGTTAGAAAAGAAAGCCAGAGTGAGCTTCCCTGATTCCTGCAGTTTTATAAGCTCTTAACTCCATTGAGCTACATTGGTCTTACTTTTGAGAGTCCTTTTTAATAGGTTGGTTTTTCTAAGTTTTCTTTTAGTGCTGGACGCCACTAATTGTTTCCTTATGGCAGCTGCTTATGATTTAAGACTGATCGCGGGCACATACAGTCCCTTGTTCAGGACTCAAACTGACACGACAAAGGAACTTATACGTACGATCTCACCACAAAATATGCCCAGAAAATAATAGCTATAGGAATTAGTTTTGCAATAAGTGGGGCTGTTTGGGGTAGCTTACATTTCTGTTTATATCTACCCCTTTTTGTGCTTGGTCTCTTTTAATCTTCAGTGTAGAATGAAAGGTGTAAAGTCTGAAGTTATAAATCTGTTAATAGATATAGTTCCCTTCCCTGGCTTAGCCAAGTCCGAGACTTTAATAAACACTGTCCTTCTATAGCAACATTGAATCTGGTTCTTGAATAATTCTTTAGGTGTGGCTGTTTTGAACACTGAGCATTTTATTGCATGCTTTTCTTTCTGGTGTTTTAATTCAGCAATAATTGATTAAGCATCTACTATATTCGAGGAATGACTCAGTAGTTCTAAGGCCTGAGGTTTAATCTTGTTTAGTCATTAAAGTAATATGGTTAAAACTACAATGAAGTATTTTTGTTTTGCTTTGTTTGATAATAGTTCCTGGACATTGAAGTAAATTATATTAAACCTGCATATTCGCCAGTGTTTTCAATCACCCACATATTTCTCACCACATTGCCTTTTGATTTTAAGAAATCAATATATTTACTCTCTTCATCCTCAGATCAAGTTATCTGAAAAAGAAACTTTATGTTTACTGTGATTAAAATATTAAAATTATTGAAAATATTGAGTGTGTAGATCAGGCATTTTACACATTGCTTCATGGACAGTGTTTCATTTTAGCCAAACAGGAAGCATTGTTTTCCACACACACTCTCACACACACACACACACACACATAGTGACTTATACTTATATATAGGAACAGCTACATTTTCACATCAGGTTTTTCATAATAAATTTATATCCACTGAAGTTATTTGCCAAGTTGAAAGTCTATGAAACAAACAAATCCATGGTGATTTCAGAAAGAAATGATATGCTAGTAAAGCAGAAAACTATATAAGTTCAAGGTTGAGGTATATACTTGGAAGAACACATGTGTACATTTAGCTAGAGGTGAACCTGTACTAACTGCATAAAATCCTTTATTCAGAAGTGAAGTAGTTAATCTACATGCAAATAGCTGGGGTCCCCATTTTCCCAGTAAACACTAGATTTTTCTATTGTTACTAACATTTGCAATATGATTTTGTGAAGTTTCAGTTACCTGCTAAAAACCGTGATACCAAATTCAATTGTTTCATGAATGTATGGTTTAAGAGTGTCTATGCTATTGGCATATTGGTCAAGTTGAGGACAGTCGGAGAGCAGGCAGATATCTTACAATCAGTAGAATTGAGGCTTCTCTTCTTTTTGAACAAGGGAAGACTTGCAATTCCCTGTTTCCTTCCTCCCTACGAGCCTGAACATTGGTAAAGTGATGTTTGTGTGGGTGCCTGAGCACACACATCCAACACGCAGCGACCACAGGTTGTACTCTGCTCCTAGGGAATGGCCAGTGCAGCAGACTCTGTCTTCTTAATGCTTAAAACACTAGGGAAATTATGGCTTTTAATATAGTAAGCCCATTATCATTTTGCAGTCTAAAAAGTAGAGAAAGGGGATATAATAAAAGGTGCACTTTATTCTTAAGTTAACATAGAAGGATGGCCACTGCCTCGTAGCTGCACAATGCGATAACCGTCTATCATCCATGCTCCTTTTACTCTTAAAGGATTCTCTCTCTCTCTCTCTCTCTCTCTCTCTCTCTCTCTCTCTCTCTCTCTCTCTCTCTCTCTCCTCTTTCTGATTAGGTCAGCAGAGCTGCCAATGATCTGTTTGGATTTGAAATACAGCCCTGAAAGCAGATTTAGAGCTCTCTGTGGTTCACCTGGCTCTGGAGCTGCTGTGTTGACCAGGGTTGAACCAGCTTAGGCCAATGCTTTTCTGAAAATGCACAAGTTGTGAAATTTCAATAAGTAGGACTTCTGTCCATGGCTCCCATGTTCAATCAGTTAACTGATCTTGTTGGCTCCACCTCAGACATATCTTCTGAATCTAGAACTTTCCCAGTGTTCTCACTGTCATGATCTTTTTTTTAAAAAAACATAGATAGATGATAGATAGATAGATAGATAGATAGATAGATAGATAGATAGATAGAAATAGATAGATAGATTGATTTCAGAGAGGAAAGGAGAGGAAGGGAGAGATAGAAACATCAATGATGAGAGAGAATCATTGATTAGCTGCCGCCTGCACACCCTACACTGGAGATTGAGCCTGCAGCTGGGGCATGTTCCCTGACAGAGAATTGAACTGTGACCACCAGGTCCATAGGTCGATGCTCAGAGCCACACCAGCTGGATCCCACGGTCATGATCTTAATTCAAATTTTTACCATCTTTCTCCTGGATCAAGGCAACAGCTTCCTAAGAATTGCACACCCTGGCTCAGAGCTCCATAAATCACACTTGATCTTGCCACCCCCTTGTTAAATTGATGACAGAATCTGGCCCAGGGACCTGGGTATTGTTAGCCAACCTTTCCAAGTCTCCTAGTAGGATGTCCTCTCCCACTTATGCATATTCTTTCCTTCTGCCTGAACTGCTTCACCCCTTCCCAGTCCCCCTTATCTCTGGCCAACTTTCCAGAGCCAATTCCAATATCATCTTTTTAATTCCAACTCTCCTACCTTCTTTCCTCTCTGTATTCCCATAACACAGTGTTTAGTCAACTATGTGATTATATTTTTAGTTGTCTTTCCTCCAGACTGGGACCACATTGCCTGGCTAGTAGTTGGCCATAAATGCTTAGAAAATGAAACTTGCTTATTCTCATGATTCTACAGTAATAAAAAAGATAAATCAAAAAAAGGTTGTTACTTTTCAAAAATAAAAATAACCTACAATTTTCTGGGTTAGGAATCATAACCCTATTCTTATTCCAGCAGCTCTGGCTGCCAAGAATTTCCAGTGTTTGCTTCTTTTCCATGATTCCTACCTCTAGCAGAATTTAATTTTGTTTTTATTATTGCCATCTTTTAAAAATCATTCCCTCCTCAGCTTTTGCCAGTTCAAAGTAGGCAAAATTTACAGTGGTGATGAATGAAAGGCTTTTATTGGGACATCCAACCCTTATGAATATATCTGTATTTTCCAACTAGGTTTCAATTACTTTTATGTAGATTGAAATCCTATGTATTCCTAAATCTCATTTGTTGTGCCTCTTACCCACTGTGCTTTTAGTTTGGTTTTTATCATTTCATTGAAATAGATAATGGAGCATGGAAAACTTACTTATTTTGAATAAAAATAAATTTTGGGACACTCACATTAAGGACATGGTAAAAATAAAAAGATTGTTACATAAAGTCATTTGAATAGGAGCTAATTTGAAGTTTGCCACTGAAATTTTTAAATTCTTTGGTAGTAAATTAATAATACTCTAGCAGCACTCTGAAACAGCAGCACTCATAATAAAAAATGTGTTAGCACCTTCAAATTTTATGTAAATAGAGCTAGATACATAAAACTAATTAAAAATTATTTCAAATATTTTTATTTATTGAAGTAGACACTAAAAAAGATCTGACTCCAACACCCTAGACTAGCCAAGAAGGACAGGAATCCCAAAAGAAGCCTTATATAAAACTGTGATTCAATATTTACTTTTTTTATGGTTATTAATTTTACTCTGTTTACTTTCCATTGACCTCAATCATGTTTTAGTGACAAAGTTTTATCTTCAAATATTTACCAACTAATCTCTGATTCTGATACCTGAACAACAAATACTCTGGTTTAGTAACAAAATGCCATTGAAAAGTACTCTGTAGTCCAAATAATGCATTTATTTGTGTTGCTGTCAGTATTTTAGTTAATACCAGTGATTTTTTGCTTTTACTCTAAAGACATAAAATAACTTAATGACCCAGCTTTAATTTTAAAAGTTAATAATCAAAGAAACCTTTATTTTGTTTGCAGTGTTTTGACTTAGAAAAGAACCATGGCTCCCAAATTTTGAAATCCGATGTGTTTACTAAGGTGGCCCACGTGTTTGCTTTTTCTTAAAACTCAACCCATATTCGCAGTGAAGAGAGTCCCATTCAGAAAGAAGAGTGGGATTTCTGTCAAAGCAGAAGAAAAACACCTGCCATTAATCCCAAGAGCACAAGTGGGGTCTGGAGTGTCCGAAGCAGCCACCACAGCTGTGAATGGAGGTTGACCTCTGCTTCGGTTCTGTCTTGAGCTGGCAGGTGCCAGGACGCCATTCTGTCTGCTCAGAAACACCCCTTTTGCAGCGTGTGAGTGCAAATTGTTAGTGCAAGTTTTCAAGCTGTCTAAAGAGCTCCAGTTGATACGTATTACTTGGGTAATTGCGACTTAGTAATTGGATTTTGGGAGAAAGACTCATCTCCATTCCCCACTGTAAAATTATTTCAGAAAGGCTTTGCTCTCCAACATGCCATATAACCCAACAGAGTGAATTTAGGGGACTGGAACAGTGAGAAGCGTGGCCTCTGAGGTTTCACCAGTAAACGCAAATAGAACTTTAAAGAGGAGAAGCTTTGGGGAAGGAAAGGGTGAAAGCTGGGGAGGGGTTCACAGTAACTGTAAGTGACCATACAGTAGCTGGATTTTCTACAGGATAGTTTTTCTTCATGCTAATATCTAATGTTGGCACTAGACTATTTACCTTTTTCAGAGAAGACTATTTAGCTTTTCTCATCAGTTTCTCCCACCAGATTCTCTGTCAGTACTAAGAACAGTGCCAAACTTGCATATACATTTAACAAATGTATATGAAAACCAAAATAGAGTTAAATAACATGCTGCTTAAATCAAGACTGGAGTCTCCATTATATTTTTTAAACTTGATGGTAGGTATCCTCTCATTTTCTTCTTTGGGCTGCCTTTGGTCCCAACAAAAATGAAATTCTATTTGTGGAGTATTAGTGAACATTTTGTTTGTGTTTAATATGACCAAATAAATTCCTTAAACTTAACTGTACAGAGGTAGGCACACAGACTGTACTTATTACTCGCTACTTGATTCACTGAAAACATTAAAAAATTACTGAAAACATTAAAAAATAAGTTTCTTTTTTTAATAGCAAGATTATTTTCTGGGTAAGAGATAAAAGGGTTTTGTCTAGGTGATTCCATTATCTTAGCCCCCTTTTCCTCTCCCTGATACTCTATAATTCCTCTTTCTCTCATTTGAACTTGAGATCTTGAGGTCAATGTCCCTGACCCTGTGGGAAATGCAGTTGGGAGGCATTTCAGAAAACACCTGTTGAAGGCACATGGTCATCATTCTTTCTGAGAATCTAGTGCTAGAGCTGTGTCCCAACACTTATCTTTCCAAATCACTGCATTTAAAGTCCTACAGACTACACTAAACTCACAAGAGACCTACCTTTGATAATGTTTTATAAATTTTTTATAAAATTATTTTAGGCATCTATAAAAGTATTAGTATAATACTTTCCTCTTTGGATTGGGAAAAAGGTTAAATGTTGTAACAGATTCTTTGTTGATAGTAAAATACACAAAATATGCAACATGATGCTATTGATATTATTAATTTCGTGATAACCTCACAACTGTTAGTAGAAGTGGCACAACTGAGAAGGGGAATTGGGTACAGTTCCTCTGTCACTCAAGAAGACATATTTTAGTAGGTGGAGAATTCCCACTTCCCCATCTGAAGTGACAGCAATCTCCCCTGGAAACTAAGGAGGGGACTTTGCTAGAACCTTGGCTTTACTTGCCATCTAGATTTCTTATCTCCCAGACCTACTGAAGGTGAGAGATTGTAGGTAACTCTGAAATGCACTAATTCCTCAGGTAGGCTGAAACCCTGAAATGTGACTTTATTTTTAAAAGCTAGGGGGGAGAAGGTATTGATGCTTTTAGAATATTTCCTGCTAGTATTTTTGTTTAAAGGTAAAGAAAATCTCAGTGTCTCAAGAATAGACAGCTGTCCAACAAAACAAATTCCTTAAAAGGTATATATATAATTTAGGCCAAAGGTAACACTGTCCTACAATGGGGAAAAGATGTATTTTCAATAAATGGTGTTAGGTTAATTTGATATCCACGTTGGGGGGAGAGGGGGTTATTTTGACTTTGACCTCAAATCATGCGCTAAATCAGTTCTCTATGAATTTAGATCTAAAGATGAAAGATAAAGTAATAAAGCTTTTAGCTTTTACAATAAACATAGAACCTCTTCATGATCTTGGAGTAGGCAAAGATTTCTTAAGTAGAACACAAAAAGAGATAACTATAAGTAGAAAAAGTGTTGAGTTTTATTAAAAACTAGAGGTCCAGTGCACGAATTTGTGCACAGGTGGGGTCCGGCTGGCCTGGCCCCAATTGGGGCAGATCGGGACCAGGCTGGCTGGGAGGAGGGTCTGTGAGTGATTGGCCAACAGGCCCCGCCCCTGATGGGGTGGGGGTGCCAATTGGGAGTTAGCAGCCAGGGGAGGGGCCATGGGAGTTTGGCCAGCCATCCCCACCCCCTGTTGGGGTAGGGGGTGCAATTAGGGACAGGGCTGACTAGGGGAAGGGCTGTGGGCCAATCGGGGTGGTGGGGTTTCATCAGGGGCAGTGCCGGCCAGGGGGAGGTGCTGCGGGTTGATTGAGGTGGTGGGGGCCCATCGGGGGTGGGACCAGCTGGGGGAGGGGCTGCAGAAGGTTGGCTGGCTGGCCCCATCTCCTGATTGGCCGGTTTGCTGGCTGCAGTGAGCATCATAGCGACCAGTCGTTCTGGTCGTTACAGTGTTCCAGTCACTGGCTTTATATATATATATATATGAACTTCTATTCATCAAAAATACCTTTAAGAGAATAAAAATACAATGTACGGAGTGGGAGAATATATTTGTGCGCACGCTCTCTCTCTTTCTCTGCATATATATGTATGCGTTTGTGTGTGTGTATGATATATAGCATTGCAGTATAATATATAAAGAACTCTAAAAAATCAATAGGATAACTCAATAGAAAAAGGACAAAAGATGTGAGCACTTTCTAGAAGAGGATGCAAAATGATTAATACCTACATTAAGAGAAATTCAACATAATTAACCACTGAAGAAATACAAATTAAAGTGCAATGTGAAACCACTACACCTCATCTCTAACATGAAAAAGTTGGAAAATACCAAGAGTTGGTGATGATATAGGGGAACTGAAGTTCTCATGCATTGCTGATGGGAGTTTAAATTGTTAGAACCACATTGAAAAACTATTTGGCAGTGCCTGCTAAAACTGAACATATGTATTTTCTATAACTTAATAATTCCACTCCTAGATATATATACCCCAAAGAAATGCATATGAATATCACTTGCTAAAATGTTACCCCACACAAAGGAAAGAAATGCATACACGTTTAACCCAAAGGCATATACCAGGACGTTTATGGAAGCACTCTTTGTAATCATGAGGACCTGGAAACAAATGGGCATCAACCGTGGGATGAGTAAATAAATTATGGTTTATTCACACAATGAAATATTATAAAGCAGAAAGAAAAACAATCCACAACTACACACAAAATTGTGCATGAATTTCACATATATTGTGCAAAAGAGGCCAAACAATATTATATTATTCCATTTATATAAAGTCCATAAACTAACCTATCTGTCAGAAGTCAGAAATAGTGGGTTACTGTTGGTGGAGATTAGTGATAAGGAAACGTCACAACAGGTGCTCCTGGGTTTCTTTAGCTGGTTCAACTTGCATAGGTATGTTCAGCTTGTGAAAATTTGTTCAACATATGATGTACCTGTGACATGTACTTTTCTGTGTGTGTGTGTGTGTGTATACAGGATGGCCCCCAAAATGTGTACACACTTTAACAGCTGATAGCTCAGTTTTGAAAATGAAAAGTATTTTAATAAACACTGCCTTCATAATTATTCAAAGTGTATGTACATATTTTTGGGGAGCCACCCTATACATACACCATTATACCATATATATAATTTTCATAGCCTAACCATATTATCGTTATAGTTTAGATGCCAAAATTCCTTGAAAAACCTCGGCGACAGCTATATCTCTGTGCCCTTTACATGAATCTTGCACCTAACCCTAGCTCCTCTTGCAAACTATAATTTTAAAAAATTATTTTTAAACTATGTTTCTTTTTCTCTTTGTTTTCTTAGGGCCCGCCTGGTCCAAAAGGTGATAAGGTAAGAAAATGAATAACAGAAACAAATTAAGTTAGTGGAAATTCATATTGACATGATCTATGCTATGTTTTCCTTCATCTTTTTTAATGAGCATCAGATACAGACTGAGTGCTAAATTATCCTCTCATTTTTCCACTCTGCAGGGAGAACAGGGTGATCAGGGACCTCGGGTAAGTTGTGCCCTTCCGATCCTGAGCGGAAAATTAGTTTTCAACTCCAAACTTGTCTTGACTTCATGACTGCCTTTGGGTCACATAGTTTAGTATCACCTATACTTACAATAATAATTATTATAATGTGCATACACTGTTGTAGTATCTTAACTTGATAACTGTAAAGAGAACACTCCACAGTCACTAGCCCTACGGATTCAGGGCCATAATTGCTACCCACAGTCAACAACAACATCATTCCACTGGCTACTGGGTCCTTTATAATTGCATGCAGTGTTTTCAACATAAAGGCCTTGTGGGTTCCTATTGAATTTGGCCTTTTTTTTCTGCAGTTAAATTTTATGTGCTGTTGCATAAATATGATACATTATAGATGAAAATATTAATGCATTTTATATGTTTACTTCTCATCGTGTTTGAATAATACTTATTTGAATTTCTTATTTGTTAGAGATGTTTGAGCAAATAAAAGGTGTAATGTAATTTAGCATTCCAGGGAGGAAGGGCATCCTTTTCTTTTTCTTAAATGTGGCTCTTCTACCCACTATCACACAGTGGTGAATGCTTTGTCGTTACCTTGGTAGTGCCAAGTCCTCTGCTCCACATCTGTGCCTTATTACCCCAATGTTCAGACATACTGTTCCAATGATGTAGTGGCTCCGTTCAGACATACCTCTCGATTTTCTCATGTCACTACGCACAAAAGCGAGTATTCGGGTGAAGAGAGTCTTTTTTTCTTTTTCTTTTTTTTACACAGTGGAAAAGCACATTTCAAACTTTCAGGTTGAAAACACAATTGTGTAGGATGTTTTTTGTCACTGTGCATAATTATTGAATCCATGTATACTACAGTCAAGGTTTTATTGCAAACGATGTAGTCAGTGCAAGTCTGAAAAGTTTGTGTCTTATGTCCTCATGTTTATTAAACTAGGTGAAAGTTATGCTATGATTTATGTTCCTTGCTATTCTTCGGCCATTCTTCATACAGAAATCATTATGCCTCAGAACGTTTCGTTTCTCATGGCAGTTATTCTAGCTGATGACTAGCTTCAAGGTAAAAGCTTATTTTATGGTCAAGGAGATTAAACGTTATGATATATGTCATAGATGTGAATGGGATAAAATTCTCATAACCTTAGATGATTAGAGTGTAGCCACTTGCTTGGTACGTGGTGATTATTTCATATGGCATGTCTCCATGTATTGGGTATCATTTCTTTCTACACGCAATCCCAAAATCACTCAGCTTGCCCTTTGCAGGTAAGAGGGAGACTGTTTCCATTCTGAGAAATCTTCTTTTGGCAAAGGAAGTGAAGGGGTGGTTCACAGCTTAGCTGTCATCAGTATGCAGGCAGCCCTCATTTTAAAAAAAAGGTGTGTTGGCTTTCATCGTTTTAAAAAGTGATGATTGATTATAAAGCTAAGCCAAATTTTTTAGGATGAAACCTGAAACCATGTGAAATTCACCTGGTTTCATGTTGCAGTGCAAACTAAGACTTGGACCAGGTTTCTTGGAAGTTTGGCCAAAGTTCATGAACTACTTTGACGAACCCAGACTGCCTTTCGTACAGATTTCAGCCAGTTTTCACACTGACTGGGGCCAAGTTTCACACGATTCAGGAGCCATTCAGCATTTCAGGTGGAAAGTGGCAAAAAATGATCCCATTTTCTCCTCAATTTTGCTTTGTATTGAAAGAATTTAGATTGAATTAATAATGCAGGACAAATCTTCATGGGTAAAAAGCTAAATGCTCTGGGAAGTACATGAGAAAGAGAATGCGGACCTACCAGATTGCCTAACTTTTCTCAGATTCTTAACTTAGAGACACAGCAGGTCACTTTCAGTGCTCTTAGAATTTTATAAATATTTCTTTCTAGTAAGCTAGTATTAGCTATTTATTAGGAAATTTATTTTATCAAGATAATAAAATGAATGTTTTATATTTCCAGGTAAATCAAATTAAGTTAGAACTAGAAAAGTCTTCAATTTAATGATAATTAACTTTACCCACAATTTCTATAGGCACAGTGTTCAGGCTGATGCTTATAGAGACTCTTTTTAAAAAATATAAATCTTTGTATTTGATTATGCTATTTTTATCCTATCAAAGATTTGAATTCTACTTTTTACCATTTGTTTCAAGTAATTTATTTCTTTCCATGATTAACTTAACAGTAGGATCCTCTATCATTTCATTATAGGATCTATACTGTTTCCTTGAATATGAAGTTCTTTTATTTTCTCTTTCCCAAGTGTGAAACAGGAGTATATTAAGGTATAATATGTGAATCAAAGCAGGAAAAAGGTAATATAAAATTAAGAAGGTGAAAGTATCTTGAAACTCTTGAACACATATTTAATGAGGTATATTGAGCATCTACCATGTTCAAGATACCATGCTTAATACTACAGAGACTATAAATGTGTCAACTTTTCGCTCTTCTACTGCCACTGTGGTAGTCTTCCAATTAATCTTGCTTCCCCTTTTAAGCCGGTGTAATCCATTTTCTACACAGCAGCCAGAGAGATCATTTTACCTGTAAGTTAGATCATCTTGCTCCCTGTTTTAAACCTTAGAATGAAATCCAAACCACTTCGGTTGGCCTTCACAGGCCTTCAAGATTAGGCCCTTGCCTCCCTCTATAACCTCACCTCTACTAGTCCTCCCTCCACACACTGTGCTCCAGCCCCACTGTCTTCCATGTGACCTTCAAACATACCACACTCACTCCTAACTCGAGGATGATTTTCCACTTGCTCTCCTCTGATCTTTTTGTGATTGGATGCTTCTTATCATTGATACTTCATTTCAAATACCTTTACAGGGAGAACTTCTGTAATTATCCAATCTAAATCTGACATTATCCTATCTGTTTATTTATCTATTTTCTTGTTATCTGTAAAACATGCCTCTCCTTGAAACATAAACTCCATCTTATTCATGACACATACCATCACCTAAAACAGAGAGGACCTGATAAATATTTGTTGAATGTTAGAATAAAATATTATTACATCATTACTTCTCTTATGGATCTGATAATCTCATGGGTACCTGAATAAGAAAACTATGTGGTTGTATGTTATATATCTTAAATAGCTATGCCACAAGATGATAGAAAAGGAACATTGTTCTATTTTAAATATTAATGGGAGACTGTGGGAGAGTTGTCACTGGAACTAGGAATTCATAAATGGGTAATCTTTAGAAGATAAGATTAAGAGCAAGACATTACACATCCCAGGAAGAAGAAATAGTACAAACAATGCTATACAAGTAGGAAATAACAAGATTCATTTAAAGAACAATAATATTCTATTTACCAAGGAAATAGTTTAAATATAGAAAAATTGTATTTTATAAGGCTGAAATTTTTATAGAAGTTATACTATGGAGCAGTTTGAATGTCTAATGTAGTAGGCAAGAGGGAACCATTGAAGATTTTTTATTACATCATTTGATGCATATTACCACCAGACTCTTTGGTGTTATTACCAAATGTTCTTTATGAAAATCTTTTTGTTGATGTAAGAAATATCCAAACCTGTAGAGTTTATTTGAACCAAACTGACAATATACCCAGAAGCAAGTTCTCAAATGCTTCACAGAATGACAGCTTTGCAGTTCCCTTTACACATTTGGAACTAAGGAGGGAACATTAGGAATATTAGATGAAGGTAAGAGAAAGCAAGGACAGAGAAAGAAATCTCTAGGACTGAATTCCAGGACAGTTAATAAGATATGTGCTTTCTGGAATGTGACTAGGCCTCTGACGGGTCTTTTTAATATGTTTTTATTGATTTCAGAGAGAGGAAGGGAGATAGAAACATCAATGATGAAAGAATCATTGATCAGCTGCCTCCTGCATGCCTCCCACTAGGGATCTAGCCTGCAACCTGGTCATGTTCCCTGACTGGGAATTGAACCATGATCTCCTGGTTCATAATGCTCAACCACTGAGCCAGACCAGCTGGGCTCTTTAAAAAAAAAAAAGTATCTTTATTGTTGAAAGTATTACAGATGTCCTCTCCCCTTCTCCCCCGCTGACCCCCTTTATCCTACTCCTGTCCACTCCCACCCCCTCCCCCCGGCCAGGCCTTCACCACACTATTATCTGTGTCCACGGGTTATGCATATATGTATTTATTTGGTTAATCTCTCCCCCCACCCCCCGCTCCTCTGAGAAGTATGGAACAGACTGATGCATTTCTGAGGGTCTTTAAAAGACATTTCACAGGTGTGTTAACCTAGATGCATAAGAACAATGGACAGGGCTTGCTTAAAGCAAAGATAAACCTTTTATATGCCTGGGTTGTCCATATCCACTATGATCTGCTCAGTTAGGAATTTATGATCAGATCACGCTGTGGGATTCCTTTTGGTCACTGGACTTGGCACGTTTATCACAGAACCCCATTTTTGTCTACGTGGGTGATAGTGTCCAGTAGAGAAAGGAATTGGAAGAGATTGAAAGCAGGAAGACCAAGTAGACCAGGACACTATGTCAGTCATCAGGGCAAGGTCATAAGAATCTGGTCATAATTATCTGTAAAGATAATGTCCAGTCCTCAGGGGAAGAGGAGCAGAGGGGATGGGCTGGCTCAGTCTGGAACATCAGGTGTCATTGGAAGCAAGGGGCTGTACTGGGCAGAAAGTACAGTGTCTGAGTGAGAAGCTGAGCAGTGGGAAAGACTAAATTGGTGAACCAAAGAAGAAATTACAAAGGAGTCACCAAAATGTTGTAGAAAGCGCCATGTTTTCTATGGGAATTAGGATATGAGTTTATTTTTCTCACATAATTAGAGGTTCCGAGAAGGCAGTTGGTGTTATTTATATAATTCAATGATGTTACTATAGAAGTCTCTGGGAATCCCTTGGCCTTTCAGTCATAATTGCAAGAAGGCCACATTAAATCCAACCATCACATGTATATCTATTATCAGTAGGGAAAATAAAGGAAAGAGTCCATATCACACACAAAAAATTTTCTCGTGAATTTTATAGCATGTTTCTGCTGATGTCTCTTGGGCCAGATCCTGTCACATAGTTAGGTCAAAGCTGCAAGTGAGCTGAGGAGAATGGAGTTGAAAAGGGAAGTTGGTTCATCTTACCAATAGGGTTTACCATAAGTGCAACCAAAAACCTGGGCAGATAAAGACGGAAAACCAGAGATGACACGATGAGTGGAGAAATTGGTAAGAGAGAAGTATTGAAGCAGAAGGTAAAAGATAAATTTGATCTATATCCAAAGTCTATGGCCCTGGGTAGAATTGTGGCCAGGTTAAGGTAAAAAAAAAAAAAAAAAGTGTTACAATCGAGAGGAGAAGACCTCGGATCATGTCTTCTTAAAGGAAAGATTTCAGTCAAGAGACAAAGTGTAGTAAAGCAAGCAAGAATTTATTGACCACAGCAAAACAAACAAACAAAAAACCACTTAGGACAATGAAACAAAAAATGGCACAGAAGAAGCTACAGGAGAGCCTGGGCTGGGCTGCTTTGGCTCCCTGGGAAAGCAGAGGGAAGGGGGCCTTGGAGACAAATGATGGGGGTTAGGCAGGATGAGCTGCCGCTGCCCATTGCTCCCTTGGTTACAAGTCTCGTGGGGTCCCTTGGTGTCTCTTGGGGTTCAGGAGATGCATGCCTGTGGGGGAAGGAGACAGGGAAGGAAATGGCACAGGTGTGCTCCCTGGAGGGAGAGCGTACTGGCACCTTCATTTTCAGAGGTTTTAAAGGGCGGGTGTTTAGGGGAAGTCTTGGGGGAGAATCAATAGACTATTCTCAATTTGTCTGTCCTTAGATGTGGTTGGCAAATGGAACCAATTGGATTTCTGTTATCTATCTCCTTGAGTAGGGTGATTTAAGTTATTTACCCTCTGGTTGGGGGGATGTGCAAACCATTTACTTCTAAGTATCCTTGGTTTAGGGAAGATAGAATTCACTAGGTGGCTGCAAACTGCTGTTTAATCTGCCTCAGCTTCACTATTCCACTTGTCCTGGAATTTTCCTAGCTTCTTACTATTCTGCAACAGAAGCAGTAGTCAGGGGGTAAAATTTCAGGATACTGAGGTGAAAATTCAGTACAAGTCTTGGAGCTCATTGGATTTAGGGGCTGACGTTGAAAAACAAGATAAATGTAGGTCTGAAGTTCCTGGCTCTGCTTGATAAATTTGACCAGAAGAAAGTCAAGAGGATAAACAAGTTGAATTTTAGTTGAATTTGTAAACTGTCTAGGTTATTTTACTTGAATACTATAGCAAACAGTTGGAAACATAACATTAGAGATCTAAGGTGGTGGCATAACTGGACCTAAAGGTTACATAGGTGAACTATCACACAGTGAGCATGGAAACTGCAGGGTGAAAGAGTCAAGCAGGAACCACTCTAGGAATATCCACATTTAAGGGGTGGGACAAGGAAGGGCATCAGCAAAAGAGAGTAAACACTGAACAAGAAACCAGAACCCTGCCCCGTTGGAGCGCTAAAGGAAGAACTACTTAAAGCGGGGTAAGGGGGACACAAAACGTTCTTAATAAAAAGAAAACCACAAGGATGAGCTCTATAAAAAGCTTTGGGATTTGGTGTTCTGGGATTATGGGAATATTAAGGGCGTGCATTTTGCTAAGTAGTGAAAGTGAAAGATTGTAAGAAGTTACAAGGTAAATGGCAGGAAAGTTGACTGTCTTTGAATACTGTTGTTGGCGTATGATTTAGTGCAGAAACGCGTGGGCAGACTTTTTTGGCATGAGCTTTCTGTCAGTATTCATTGAACCGATTTTGAGCTTACAATTTTAGGTATAATATAACAACCATAGATAGCATTTGGTTTTATTCTACAAGACACTGAATGTTAGATTTCCACATATGAATGCATCCTGACATTAGAATTGCACTTCCCGCCTTGCTTCTTGGTGAGATGTCATTACGGATTTGCCATTAATCGTCAGCTCATTTTGCAGTGAAGCACTGTGCTTTAGCAGTTATGCCTTTAGACTACATCGTCAGTATGGTGCTTTTCCTGTGCTGGCAGTCACCATGCCCATACTCATTTTTTATTTATTTCATCTTCATAGGTTTGTATGACAGTTTTGAGGCTACGGTTTTTCCCTGTATTCAAGCAGACATTGTAAGGAAGTTGTAGGAGCATTCCTAGACTGAATTCAGCTCAGTGGACTAGGGCATAATACCTCACATAATAATTATGACTGCTAATTACTCAGAGTATTACAATTTGCTGAACACCTTTCTAGGTAAGTTTCCCACGTCATCTCTCAGCTTTATTCAGTTCAACAAGGTAGGGTATCAAGGAAGAAAAACAGGAAAAGTGATTTTACAGTACAGTGAAATTATAGCCGTATGGGCTGGGTTCAGGCTGGACAGGGATAAAATTCTAACTCCATCACTATCTGTTCTCTATGGTTATGATCAGAATTAAGTAAAATAACATGAAAAAAATTTTATAGTAAGTTCTCATCAGGTCATAGCTGACTATTCTCCCCATATTTCACATGAGGAATCTGGGGTAAAATAACTTGACCAAATTCACATAATGTGTAGGTGGTAAAAGTGGGCTTCAAAACTCAGCTCTCTCAGCCTCTAGTGTGCTGTTCCCAGGGGATTAGGCTGCTCCCCTATCATAAGGTAGACATTGTAATCATCAACCTCAATGTGAAACAGTACAAATATATCTATGACTTAAATGATAACAATAGTGATGATAAATAACTTCATTGAGTTATTTTTTAAAGTATACTTTATTGATCTTCATTGATTTTTAGAGAGAGAGCAAGGGAGAACAGAGAAGCATCAGTGTGAGAGTGTAACATGGATGGGCTGCCTCCTGCACACTCCCTACGAGGAATTGAACCAGTAACCTTTCGGCATACGGAACAATGCCCAACCAACTGAGCCACACCAGCAAGGGCTATTGATTTCTTCTTAAAGTATGTCAAACACTCTATGAAGAAATCTTATTTCAGTAGCCTTATGAAGTACTTACTTTTATGATTGCCATTTAATAGATGAGGACATCAAGATTTAGAAGTTTAAATATTTTTTTTTCCAAGATAGCAGTGCCAGTCAGCAGCACAGTCAGGATTTGAGCCTAGGAATTTACAGATTACATTTTTTTTGTTTGCTTTTTTTAGAGAGAGATGGGAAGGGAGAGAGAGACAGAGACAGAGAGAAACATCAATGTGAGAAACATCGATAGGTTGGCTTGCCATAAGCTCCCCAACCAGGTATTGAACCCGTAACCTAGGTATGTGCCCTGACTTGGAATCGAACCTGCAACGCTTCTGTGTATGGGATGATGCTCCCAACCAACTGAGCCACACTGGCCAGGGCACAGATTACATTTTTTATATATTCTCTCATTTATTCTCAGACATAACTATGTGAGTTAGTAGCACAAATATTAACATGACTTTTATTTTTCTGATGAGGATTGAGCTCAAACAAGTGTTGTCCATAATCTTTCACACACATCTACCAAAAGATAATGCTGGAACCCAAACCCAGATTTCAAGATCTGCTCTCTTTCCGCAATGCCAGGCTGCCTCCACAGGCAGCTAGAACCTTTTCAACTTTAAGATCCCATGCCTCTGTGAGTCAGATGGCAAAGCCGGGGAACACAAATGCAAACAGGTGTATCTTTTTCCTTTGCAATCCTGATTATCATGATACACTGTCAACCCTTCTAAAAACGAACGAATGAATGCTCCCTAGTAATACCTAGACAGGTTCTAGGGAGGAAGGGCAATGCTGACCCTTATCTGAGGGACATAAGAAAGCCCAGTTACCTTGTAATAATACAATCGTGCTTCTTCTCAGCATGATGGCACCAGTTTGAAAATTGTGTAAATCAAGATCCGGGCATTATTTGCTATTAGCGATTTTTTTCCTTAAGATAACCAGATGAAGGCGATCTATTTTCTGCTTTTCATAAAGCTGCGTTTACATGTTTTGCAAGAAATTTTGTTGATTTTGCTTTTAGTTGAGCCTCTCTTCAAAAGATTGAATTACTTTTATAGATCAATAAGAGAACCTGGATGTCAAGTATAAAAGGCTTTTAAGGATTTTTCCCATTGTTGGCACCTACTGCTGTTACCACTATTTCTCTTCATTGCTAAAGAGGGTTTGTTGCTTGCCCAGTTCATAAGGACCTCTGCCCTCATCATGAGCCACAGCCTTGGAGTCATAATCATACCCAGGGCTTTGTGTTAATGGCTCATTTTCTTTTTCTGTATCTTAGTGATGTAAAAACATAGCCTTAAAAATAAGCAAAACTATTGTAATGTTTAATACTGTTTTTTAAAATTAGGGTATTATGTTGTTCTGAAGTTGTGGCAAATTTACTAATTGAGCCCTAGCCAGTTTGGCTCAGTGATAGAGTATCAGCCCTTGGACTGAAGGGTCCCAGGTTCGATTCCAGTCAAGGACATGTACCTTAGTTGCAGGCTCAATCCCTGGCCCTGGTCAGGGTGCCTGCAGGAGGCAACCAACTGATGTGTCTCTGTCACATTGATATTTCTCTGTCTATCCTCCTCACTTCCACTCTCTCTAAAAATCAAAGGGAAAATATCCTCAGGTGAGGATTAACAACAACAAAGAAAAATTACTCATCAAACTTAGGCAATAAAATGAACAAACATCATGAAGTTATCTTTTGACTATATATTTATCTAATCAGTTGGTTTCCATCACATTGCCAAATAACACAGAGCCCTGATAAAGAAGAGATTTAGTAGTTATTAGTCTCAACATCATCAGCCAACAGCTGGTTTTAAATGAGTCCTAGGCTCTCACAGCTTCAATAAGCCACCCAGGAGCTCTGCTTAACTATTTTCATAAAATTCTTTTCTCTTCCCAGTGTATTCGAGTAAATTTTCATAACAGCTGGGACTACACAAAACTGATAGCATCTTAAAAACATCTTCAGCAAGACAGATTAAGTTCCAAAAGGGAAAGCATTTAGAAGTTTATTTTATTATCTTAACCTTTGTTGACTTGAATGATTAAACAGATTCTTTGGCTCTGCTAAAGCATTTAGGCCTGGATATTAATTTGATGTTCTTATTTACTTAACCCTTGCCTTTCTCTAGCCCTGATGAATACCCTACTCATTTGGTACTGAATGTATTGCCTGTGAAAAGAGAATTGATATAATACAATGGAAAGAAATAAATTGTGAGAAAATTATTTTAATGCTTTCCAGATTCAGAAGAAGTTGGCATGGAAACAGCAAGCTTGTTAAAAATTGCAAACGTTCTTGTTATATTTTATAATTAGAGTTCTCCATGGAGTGTTCTCTGTCACACTTCAAAGCATGAAGAGCTGGTATATTGAATTGAGCCCAGGAACATTTGTAAATTTGTCCTAATGTGGGTCAATTTAAAAAAATAAATGATCTTTGCAAACAATTGCTGATGTGTAGACAATATTTCCCTTGGAATTCAGTGTTGTAAATTATATCTCAGTTATTGGTTGTATAATTGAGCTCATCAAGAAGAAAAGGGAAAAGAGGATTTTGGAAAGGTTGAGAAATACATTCTATTTCACATGATTTTAAATCTTGTGCATTTTTGTTTAATGTAAAAGATTGTATAAGTAAACCTGTAAGTAATATACAGTATGGTAAACTTTCATACAAAATATTTGGAAGTAAAAGTGAAGATTTTGCTCCACACAACAACTTGTAAGCACTTTCCATAACAAAATAGTAGAAAGCCTGAGATTTGAGCCCTTAACTGAAAATTCTTTTACTGACTGCACATGCATTAGAATAAAACCCAAATCCAGTCATAAGCATGTCTGACAAGGCATTCTGGAGAATGATGCCAACCAGTTTAAATAACTATCAGATTTTCCTTCAGTGTTTTTAATGCAGTAATCTTCATAATAAAATAACTATTCTATTTTATAAAGTAAAAGAAAGATTTCATTTGCCCACACTTTTGCTTATATCAACTGCAATATTCTCCTTTTTTTACTTTTGTACATGATTGATATATCTGGACATATACCTTACAGTCTTTTCAGGATAATGTGCACCATTTCACATTTTTTTTTTTTTGAAATGAGTGGAATGAAAGATTTCAGGTGAAATATTATTTAATATTGTTCATTTATATTTCTTTTGTTTGATTTTTACAAGTGCTCTCTGTAAAATATTTTCTAAATAATTTAAAGAATACCTTGATACATTAATGATCTCTCAAACACAAAACTATACAAATGATTTTATTCTTTTTGTCATATAGCTAAGCATGTTAATTTTCTCTTGAATTAAAACACGGGTCTTACATTTATTAACCCATATAATGTGGAGCTATGATTTGCATTAATTCTTACAAATGAAGCATATTATAAAATGTGGAGGGAAAGATAGATTTGAGATTGATGACTTTCAATATTATATTAGGAAGAGAAAGTAAGCCTTTAGATAAATATATTAAAAGCTGTATGTGAAGTGGACCAAAAAAATCCAACATACTATATTGTTGGTAATATCTATGAATAATGAGCATACTGGAAATAGGAAGTACAGCAATGTATAAGTAATTTAAACGAACAAAATCCAACATAATTACCACCATTCTTTTTCCATCATTCCCAAAAGCAGAATTATAGTTGCAACAAAAATGTTAATGAAGTGGATTAACCAAATAGAAATCAAAAAAGTATGAGACGGCAGATTTTTAATGGTGCATCAAGGTTTGCAGAAGGGACTAGACTGCAAGACCGTATTTTTGATCCGTCCCTTCAGAACGGGTGAAATAATGGCTTATGCACTGACAGATCGTGTTCAGGGAGAACGGTTCCTGCAGTTCTGAATGAGATGGGTCTCTGGAAAGTCATTTATGCCAGACAGCAGCGTCCTTTCATAAGCATAGCCACACTAATGTGTCCAGCAGCTCCTCAGAGCAGACACAGCCTGTAAATCACAAGTGGCAAACAGGACTGGCTTTGTAGGGAAAGGATGTTGGTTGGGAGATCCTACTTCCAATGCAATTCTATAGCAACTTCGAAGGGAGCAGGAAGCTTTGTTTCTCATCTCTCAGAAGTCAGTTAAATTTTGTTGGAGAAATGTTGATGTTAAGAGAATTCCTTACTAGCACAAATAAACTTTTGAATGATTTAACCCACACAAAAATAATAGTTATTATAATAATAATAATAATGATCAAAGTAATAATGCAACACTATTGTTTTCATAGTTCCATATGCCAAGAAAACTTATGGGCATTCTTATCATGCTATTAGCTCGTGAGCTTAGCATGAATCTGTTGGTAAAGAAGCCTTAATGATAGAAAAGATGATATCAAAACCCTCCAATGTGGCATGCAAAACATCAAGGAACTAGTGACATAGGACATTCTTTCCGGAACAGGAACTTTAGTTAGCTACAGGCCTAAATGACTTCATTAGAGTTAAGGTGGAGAAATGATGGTAAGTAAGCAGGAGGAGAGGGAAGTGGGTGCGGCCAGTGGCAGTGTTGTCCTGGCTTGAAGCCTGTGTGATGTGAAGTAGCAGGAACTAACTATAACCATAGGAAGTTCAAGGGAACAACAGGTGGTAGTTGCTGCCCCATTCACCATGTCTTCAGTAGAACGTGCCAGCTGAACATTCTGAGTTTACTGGCAGGTGAAGAAAAAGATAAAGAAGACACCATCAAAATTTTAAGAAAACTTTCAATTGCTTTTTAAAATACCTTTACACCTTGAGCCTTTTTTCAGGCCTATTTTGAGACGTTGAGTTAATCTATTTATCTAAACTATTAAAAATTTGGCCCAACCTTGAAATATCTCACCCAAGTCTTGACCCCATTAAGACGTAGAGGAGGTCATCACTGTGTGAGGTTTCCGGGATGGGAGAAGGGACATTCTTCCACTGGTGAAGTAGGGAGTGTGGAATGAAGGATGTGACTGAGGGAGCCATGCCCAAACCCAGAACACAGCAGAGAATCTGCTAAAACATGCCCAGTGTCAAGTTGCATATGCTGTCATACTTTGTCACTTTGTCCTGTTCAAGGTTTACAAGTTGTTTTTCATATTAAAAATTATCAAACACTTGCCTTTTCTCACAACCAACCATTTATATTATTATACTGTATCTTATTCTGTATGTAGGTGTTTGCATATGTATTAATTTATTAACAGGAATTATTCTATCTATAGAGATATTTTATATACACATATGTATAGACATACATATGTATATTTATGCAAAATTTTATTTGCCTACATTATCTTTATGAAACAGAGTTCTCCATGAGTATAGATTATTATTAACATATACCAGTTAATTATGTATACAAATGTTAACTTACTTTTATTTATACTCTAATTCCTATTAAGAAAAGATAGGCAAATATTCAAAGCAACATGGGAAGTTTATTTGGATTAAACTGCTACATCTTCCCTGTTTTTAAAAAAGCATTTTTCTACACAGCATGGCTTTTAGAATTGTTTAAAGAGAATGTAAATTAACTTTTAATAATTTAATGCCTAATTTTTATTCTTTCTTTTTTTCAATATTTTCTTGCCACCTTTTTTTTAAAAAAATTTATTCTTTATTGCTGAAAGTATTACAGATGTCCTCTTTTTTCCTCAATTGACCCTCTCCACCCAGCACCAGTGCCTGCTCCCCATCCTCTGCCCCAGGCTTTTAGCACAAGATGGGTTATACATATATTCTATATAATAAAAGTCTAATATTCTAAGTGTCTGGTTGACCAGTGACCGTTCGACTATTCAACTAATCAAAGAGTAATACGCTAATGATATCCTAAGGCCACTCAGCTGCTCACTATGACGTGCACTGACCACTAGGGTCAAGACAACCGGTCAACCAGTTGCTATGACATGCACTGACCACCAGGGGGCAGATGCTCTAACCAGTAGATTAGCTTGCTACTGGGGTCTGGCCAATCAGGACTGAGCAAAATGGACTGGACATGCCCTGGAGCCCTCCCGCAGCCCCTCCCTGGCCCTGATCATGCACTGGTGGGGTCCCTAGGCCTGGCCTGTGCCCTCTCGCAATCTGGGATCCCTCAGGGGATGTCAGAGAGCCAATTTCAGCCCGAACCCACATGCCACTCCCCTCAGGAGGGCACCAGACACATAGCTCACGGCTGGCGAGTGCTGCTGTGGTGTGAGCCTCTCCAGAACGGGACTGATTGGGTGCAAGCCCATGGCAGGTGCAGTGGGGCCGAGGTGAGCGGGAGTGTCAGGTAGGAACTGCAGTCAGCATTGGACTGTGGGTTTTGGCCCAATCCCCATAGGCCACCCAGAAGGATCCCACCTGTGCATGAATTCATGCACCAAGCCTCTAATACATATAATAAAACGGTAATATGCAAATTGACCCTAACTGCGCAACGACCAGGAGTGACCAGTCACTATGATGTGCACTGACCACCAGGGTGCAGACACTCAATGCAGGAGCTGCCCCCTAGTGGTCAGTGCATTCTCACAGGGAGAACTCTGCTTAGCCACAAGCTGGGCTGATGGTTGGGAGTGCAGCAGTGGTGGTGGGAGCCTCTCCCATCCTCTTGGCAGTGCTAAGGATGTCTGACTGCAGCTTAGGCCTGCTCCCTAAGCCGTAAGTTAGACATTCCTTGAGGGCTCCCGGGCTGCCAGAGGGATTTGTGACTGCCGGCTTAGACCCAATCCCCTGGGAGTGGGCCTAAGCTGACATCCCCCGAGGGGTTCTGGACTTCGAGAGGGCACAGGCTGGGCTGAGGGACCCCCCTGAGTGCATGAATTTTCATGCACCAGGCCTCTAGTATACATATAAGTTCTTTGGTTAATCTTCTCCTGCCCCCACCCCCCCTTCCCTCTGAGATTTGTCAGTCCGTTTCATGCTTCTGTGTTTCTGGATCTGTTTTGTTCATCAGTTTATTTTGTTCACTTAGCCTGCAAGGAACAACATTTCTATGTTCTTTTGCGATGGAAATGCTAATGGTGGCAGTTCTTGATCCTCATATCAACACTGGCTCTGACTTCCAGGAGAGCCCATTGACTGAGCTTTTATACAATAATCCTTAAGGGACAAATACTTGCCTTGACTTGAATATCAGAGAAAAGTTTAAGACTTAGTTCAGAATTCAGTTGCTATTTCTTAGCCATCTTATCTATACTAATAAAAGGGTAATATGCTAATTACACTGGACGTCTTCCAAACATCCTTCTGGACAAAGCCGTGACAGCTGTGAGGGCCAAGGAGGGCCAGCAGACGTGGCGGCTGCGAGGGCTGAGGAGGGCTGGTGGCTGGCAGTGGCAGCAGCAGCCGGGTGATGGGGGCAGTGCCTTCCCCTGATTGCCTGGTCGCCTCCCACAGAGGGAGGCCAGACTGCGCCTTAGGCCCAGTGGGGAGCAGGCCTGAGCCGTCAGTAGGACATGCCCTGAGGGCTGCCAGACTGTGAGAGAGGGCAGGCCGAGCTGAGGGACTCCCCTCCATTGCACAAATTTTCATGCACCGAGCCTCTAGTTTCTTTATATTTCTTAGTGTTAGAGAAAGTCAGAAGTTCCTAGAATGTCAGCACTAGAATTTTCTTCTAGGAATTCTCTTTTTCATACGGAAGGGACTCAAATATATTTCTTGCATTGATTGCATCATAGCAGCACCTTGTAATTTTTTCAGTCTTGATTCTTCTTTACTCTCAATGTATTTTTATCCTACTGAACAGTTTTGATAAGGTTAACATTGGAAAGATTGTGAATCATTAGCATAATTTTATCAGATGCATTGGAAATCAGAAATTACCTTGTCTTCATTATAATGGCTAATATCCATCATATGGTAAAAACTGCTAGCTACAATTCAACCATTTCTATTGACATTTTTAAATTTCTTTGAAATTATGTCTCTGTTGTTAAAAGAATTTATAAGCCATATGATAATCAATATACTTTTGATGATGAAAACAATAGTAAAGAATATTTTACTTTTTACTAATGTGTTATTCTTTTCCTGCCTAGTAGTTAACTATTATGTTTAAACCTCAACCCTCACACAGTACTTTTATTTTCTGATATAGATAAGTATATATTATTTCTGCTTTGACAAATTAAAGTTTCAGGAGAATCTTCCAGTGTTAGAATATAGCATGATACGGCCATTCTATTTTTTGTTGCCTTTTTTACTCAATACAAAATTATTTTTCACTCTTACAACTGTTTGTTTAATAGTCATTCACAGTTTTTCAGTAATATTGGAAAAGGAAATGAACTTTGAGGAGTTATAGGAAGAAGGTAACTATTAGACATTTTGGATTTGTTCATAAAATTAATGTAGAGTTTACAGCTTCACCCTTCATTTTATACTTTTAGGCAGAAAAGTCAAACAAAATAAAAATGGGAAAAGCTTGCCATGTCACCAGTATAATGTTGAATGTTAAAGCTGTAACTCTACACTGGCCTGTGGTATTACTCCCACTTTGGAGCCATATAGTTGTAATAAAATGTGTCAGAGAAGAATGCAAAGTTTGAGTCATGATATCTGCCCATGATTTTATATAGTAACTGTTATAACAACTCGAGATTTTTAGAACATGTCCAATGAAATGGCATGTGCCAACAGGGTTGTAGTTTGAGAAACTGTCACAATTTATATGGAATTTCTTTTTAGGGTGGAGGGTAACAACCTTGGTTGAAGAAGGGGAAGGGAATTCATTATCTTTATTTTTCCTTTCTTTTGAAATTGGTACATTGTTGTATGCAATCTTCCCTCTGGGTTTTGCATTAATATTTCTCATGAGGCAGATTGGAGACTACAAAGTGGTAGCCTGTGGACCAGAATCTGATGGTAGCTAAACTTTATTTGGCTTGCCCAAATTAGTTGCTAACATTTTAATACTGGCAATTTCAGATGAAATCTTGTTTTTTTAATTTCTCTTGCTCCCTTATTATTTTTTAAATTAAAGTATAGTTGACATACAATGTTATATTACTTTCAGTTGTACAACAAAGTGATTCTGCAGTTACATACCTTATAATGTCATCACCCTAATAAGTCTATTAACCATCTGTCACCATGCAAAGTTATTACAATATTATTGACTATATCCCCTGTGCTGTACATTCCATACCCCTGACTTCTTTATTTTATAGCTAGAAGTTTGTATTTCTTATTTCCCTTCATCTTTCTCACCCATCCCTCCACCCCTCTCAGTTTCTGGCAACCATCAGTTTGTTCTTTCTGTGAATTTGTTTCTGCTTTATTTTGTTTGTTCATTTGTTTTGTTTTTTAAATTCCACATATAAGTAGTCATACAGCATTTGTCTTTTTCTGTCTGACTTATTTCACTTAGCAAATACCCTCTAGGTTCATCTATGTTGTCACAAAAGGAAAGATTTCATTCTTTTTTATTGCTGAGTAATATTCCATTATATATATCACATCTTTACCCATGTATCTATTGATGGACACCTAGATTACTTCCATATCTTGACCACCTGTCTGGTCCACCATATACACAAGTGACATCAAATATAAAGGTAATTATAGAGCATTCAAGCATGTCCTAAATTGCAATCAAAATTTAGTCCCGTATGGAAACATGCAAATTTCAGGGAGGTTTTCAAGTCACAGGCTATGTTAGATTTGTGTAATTGAATTGACTGAGAAAACACTAAAACTTTAGGGTAAAGATCGAAGGGGGATACAGTGTTGGAGAATAGGGCCAGGTAAGTAGTGGAGGAAGGCTCCTAGAGTAGTACTACCAAGCAACATCAGTCTCCAGTGCACTCTTCCAAGCACTCCATTTCTGGGCATTGTGGGGGTCATTGAAGAGTTCCACTGTTGCAGGCAGAGGACTGTCGGGCATTTGCTGAGGGGTCACATTTATTTATGGAGGAGGGTGAACTTAGGATGTGACATAGGAAATACAAGGATAACTGTGCACCCGTTACAGCTGAGCCCCATGGGGCCCTCGCCAGCTCTTTTACAGGCTGGCTTCCAGCCATCTACCCCTTCTGTTGGAAGAAGAAAAGAGGCTGCCATCCAGGGAGCATGCCCAAGGAATTGTAGAGTCAACTCAATCTAATACCGTACAAAGGAAGCTTAGCAAATACCCAGGAAGCCAGAACTAAATAGTTTCTAGGGAACAACAGGACACTTCTGCTTTCTCTCCCAGAATGAAGAATGCAAAAAACGTTGCATTTTTCTCACAGGCTTCTGGACAAATGCCTATTTTTTCTTCAATATAAAGTGCCCTGTCAGCTAACAAATCCCCTATTTTCTTGGCACTGTTCTTTCCTAATCCTGCTGTGCCTATTCTCTCAGAGGTAGACTGTTTCCTTTCAGAAAATGGATAGGATACCATTCAGGTTGAGGTGAGCTTTGACCTGGCAACCTCAACTAAAAAGCAGCCTTGGTTTCATGGAATAGTAGATACAGAATAGTATTGTGTGGTACACTATCGTGAGGCTGTGCCATCTCAGAGGGACGAGTACTTAAAAATTAGAAAGACTAGTAGTTTGCGGCCCATAATTTATAATTTGTGTTTCAAATGCAAATTGCGTAAGATTTAGATGGAATGGAATTAAAGTTTCCTTTTGCATTATTTATATTTGTAAAGGGAGGGGGCACTTAAGCAAATTATTATGCAGTGATTGGTAGTCAAATTGATCTTCTAAACAAGACTTCTAGAGGAGAGCTTTTTAAAAAATTTCTAAAAGAACAAAATTTTCACCGTTCTGTGTTTGCATTTACTTGCAGAACACATGCTAATTACAATGTGCTTATTTATTCATTAAAGCAGTTAATTAAAAGACGTATACTTGATAACAGTTGATCAGGATAGTTCTGATTAAAACATAAATTGAAATTATAAAAGCAAATTTATTTTTAATTACTATAAACTTATATAAAATTATAATGTATAATTCAGATTGCCCTGTATGTAGACAAGGCATTTGTTAGACTAGCCTATATTAAGAAGTTCCATTGTTTGAAACTAAGTTAAATGCTTTAACTTCAAATCTTACTACTCTTTCTATAATCTCTAATTCTGTTAACAGGATTTTTATTGTCAACTTTGAAACAAGCTAACAACCCTTTCCTGAAACCCTCAGAGTCAAATGTGTTTCAGAATGTAAAGTTTTAGGCATTAGAAAGTTAATATTGTTCGTACACTGCTTATTGTCTGACACACTCAGAGACCTGAAGCTCAAGCCATCAATTTCTTCAGTGAAACACATGTGTGTTCACACTAAGAAGGAATATTAGTGACCATAAATGGCCTCACATCTGTTCAAATCCATCTTTACCAACAAGTGAGTTTGTTGCAAACTTAAAACACCTTTAGTTTAGACTTACGAAAACATTTTATTTAGGAGATTTTAGAATTACAGAAAAGAAATCAAGAACTGTATCTTCATTTTTAATCTATTCTTCATAATTTTGCCCTGGTTGTCTTCCCGATACCCACTTATGCCATGGCACCTTCATTGTGTATCTTTTTGGCTTCCCACTACTTCCCTTTAAGCTTTTTTAAAGACCTTTCAAAAGTTATATCCTATTGACTTTTCCAGGTTCTTCCCTAAAAAGTAAGTGCTTCACTCCAATCAAACTCAACTTACCAGCAACCCCAGGGTGTACCTCCCACATCTTTGCTCACTGCACTTCAAACTGGAGTACCTTGCCGCAAGCCTGCAACCCATGTCAGATACTATCATCCTATTATCCTTACTCTCCTAACTGGAATCCCACCTTTATAGGAGCCTTACCCATGCCCTAGTCAGAATATGCTTAAATAAACCAGTCAGAGAAAGAATAGGGCCGTATATGGAATCGAATGCACTAACAAGCAAAATAGTGACAGCAGGCTGACTCATAGATAGAGAGCAGGCTGACAGCTGTTGGGAAAGGAGGGGGCTGGGAGGAGGGATTGGAGGGATTGAGCAAAAAAAAAAAAAAAAAAAGAAAAGGAAAATCTCATGAACACAACAACAGTATGGTGATTGCTGGGGAGGGTTGGAGTTGGGAAGGTGGAAGAGGCGATAACAGGTATATATGGTGATGGACAGAGACTTGACCTGGGATAGTGAACACATAATACAGTGTACAGATGATTGTTGTAGAATTGTGCATCTGAAACGTGTATAATTTTGTTTACCAGTGCCACCCCAATAAATTCAATAAAAATGGAAAGGAAAGAATGTGCTTAAATAGAATACTGCCTGCCCTCTAATTACAGCACTAATTTAGTATATTTTCCATTTGAATTGATAGTCATGTGCTAACTTCCCCACCCAACTAGATTTAAACCCATTCAGCTTTTTCAGTGTACTTGGTGTGAACATGTAATTACAAGACATTGGTTACATGAATGAATGAATGTGTTCGTTAATATCTCTCTGATCTCATCAATCTGACCACCCACAAGGAACCTTACACCCTGTGGTCATTGCCATTGCCCAGATCCTAAACGTCCCCACATGGAGAATAGGATAAAGATCTTCAGGGGAGTATCCAGAAAAAGACAGACTCTGTGTTTCAAGTACAGATTTAGGATTACTTTGGAAAAGGAAACTGTATTTTCTCTTTGGTTTCAGTCTTCATCCTGACAGGACTATCAAGAAGGCAAGGTGTCCCGCTCCTTTGAGAGTGGCCAGGTACTAAGGGCCTACAGGGCTACCCCGTTCTGTAGGTCTCCCTTAGATAACACTTTCTGGGGGAAGACCTCCCTGACCAGTGGGCCTGGTTTAGCTTTCCTTTCTGTGCACTCGCATAGCTTTTGTTTTGTTAATAGTCACCATATTTACTTTTGGGGTATGAGTCTCAATCCAAAAACTCAGGTCAGTAATAAATATTTGGATTTAATTTTCTGTAAAAATTTGATTTCTGAATCTGATTGGCTGCCTCCTGCCTTTCCCACACTGGGGATCGAGCCCCACAACCCAGGCATTTGCCCTGTCTGGGAATTGAGCTGTGACCTCCTGGTTCATAGGTCAACGCTCAGCCACTGCACCACACCGGCTGGGCCCATTTTCTTTATAAAGGTATTGTTGCCTTCCTGGCAGTGCTTCTGGGAAGCTGGGCTAAGCCCCCACTGCTCTTGGGGACCACAGATCTCCTTCCTCTCTTTTAGTTTGTGGGAGTTTCTTCCTAGATATTCTTGATTTCTAGAAATGTTGGTAGACAAGTCTGTTTCCTATCTTGCCTCCTCATACATTTTCTGAGGTAATGTCAGATGGCCAGAGCTTGGTGGAATGGCACAGGAAATGGAAAAATAAGAGAAAAAAAATCTAGATAAATATATCAAAAGAGATCTCAGCCACAGTGTAATTGCTTCTTTAATGCCTGCCTTTCTTGGTTAGACTTTGAACTCCATCGAGCCTGAAATAAGGCTTTCTAATCTCAATGTTCAAGTATTGTCTTGTTTGTGTTAGGATCCTATTAAATTCTTCTTGAAGAAATGGGGATGAAATTCAGAGACTGGATATATGGAAAGTATAATGGCTAAGAGGGCAGACTCAGAGAAGATGGCCTGGATGTGAATCTTGGCTTTCCTATTTACAGTTAGATGGGCAAAACCCTTAACCTCTTCATGCCTCAAATTCTTCATTCATCAGGTGGTGGTTGTGAGAATTTTAAAAAGTTAATGTTTAGCCTGGCCAGTGTGAGTCAGTTGAACATCGACCTGTGAACCAGGAGTTCATGGTTGATTCCCATCAGGGTACATGCCCGGGTTGTGGGCTCATACCCCGGGGGTGGGGTGTGAGGGGGTCATGCAGGAGGCAGCCAATCAATGATTCTCTCTCATCATTGATGTTTCTGTCTCTCTCTCCCTCTTCCTTCCTGTCTGAAATCAATTTTTAAAATGTATTTTAAAAAATTAACATTTATAAAATTCTTAGACTAATACCTGGAACATCATCTGTGTCATATGAATGTTATCAGTGGAAGTGGAGTTCTTGAGGTGCTGTGAGGAAAATAATTTCCTGAGGCATCCACGGGAAGATGAGGTCTCATGGAAAGCTTTATTGATGATGTAAAATTAAGGGGCTCCCTTCCAAGGTCCCATCTCTGTCCGTCTCGCCATGGAAGAAGTCCATTCTTGTCTTCAGCAGGGCCAGAATGAAGGCCACTGCCCAGAATTTCTGCTCCATATTCAAGTCCAGTCCAGTCCAGCATCTGGCTAGCTTAGCTTGTGTTCCCAGCTGCAGTCCATGTCATGTGGGGTCTGCACAGCCATATGCCATGCAGCTGCTGAAGGCTGCAAGACAATGAGACAGAACAGGCGAGTGCATGGGCTAATGCAGTTCCTGAGCAAGAGAGAACAAGGGTGAGCAAGAGAACAAGAGTGAGCAAGAGAGAGGGTACCCTTTGTCTGTGGGTTTTAACTTTCCAAGATTTGTGCGCTTCCGATGGGGTCCACCCCCTAGCCAATGCATTGTTTCCCAGGCTAGACTGGCAGACAGGCACCTTCCTGGGTCACCCCAACTGCACTGTGCATGCACCTATCTCCCCCTTTGTTCAGTCTCTTCCCCAGTGATCTGCAGGGAATGGACCAGTGGTTCCCTGGGGTGCATGAAGCTGTAGCTTCCTGGTGAAGCTGCCAGGTGACCATGCCTATAATGTCTGGCCTTCCCTTTGCTCTCTTCCCATTAGTAATATTAATAAACTAATCACAATGTTAACATTAATGTTGATCACTATCATTACCATTGTCCTCATTATTTATCTTTATTGTTACTAAGAAATCCTCAGGACTGTTCTCTTGATGTTCTAAAAGAGAGAACAGCTCTGGTCCAATGCTAGCAAAGTTTATATAAATAAAGTTGATACAGTTTTATTTTTGAATGATCTCCAAGACTGCTAAACTATTTTATACTTCTTCCCTGTATTCTGTGTCTACTCTGGTTTCCTCAGGATCATGCTTCTTCAGGAATCTGACTTCTTTTCATCTTCTGTTGGCCTTTCTTAGCTCTATGTCTTTAGGAAACACTGCAATGACTCCCTGGGACCCCTTCTTAGGTTGTATATGACAGCTAGAGCCGTTCTCAGTACCTGTGGTTCAGGCAATTTTTCTTATATTTCACACTTGCCAGTGTTGAAGTTTATCTGCCATCTTTCTGCTTATTCGTAGATCCTTTGTGGTTTGTCTTTACTTAGCATTCAAGTAGCTACAGTATTTAATGGCATTTGTCAATGCAGAGATTGCATTGTTCTCTTTCTCTTCTAAATAATTTGAAAATTCACACTTGTCATTTACATGTAAAAAGATAATTCCTGGAGTGACTAGGGTTAACATTGGTAATAGAACACAATAGAATGGAACTTGGAGTACCTATAAAAAAGAAAGACTAACTTTCTGAGCCAATATTACATTCAACTACAGGAAGCTAGGTTTTTTTCATAAATAGTACTTCCACAAGGTGATCTTTTTCAGTCAATTATCAATTCTGATTTTCATAGGCTCAAATGCTCACATTATGTTTTTTCAAAGGATTTCTTTAGCTATTTAGGACTTCATATAGTTGCTTTTTCTCTTCAGACAGATACCATCTACTACAATGTGGGATGATTTAGTAGTAAATTTTCTTTCTCTTAATTCCTTTCCTGCTGTTAAACTAAAGTTATTCTTTTACCTAAATATTTTTGCATTCTATTATACTATTTCCCCATCTGGTCTCTCTTAGCTAGAAATCATCTTATCAACTTCTCAGAATATTTATCTTTATTTATGCTGCACACATACCCACTGTGATGGTTGTGTTGTAATGCATGATATATTTTGGGCAAACAGAATCATGATACTATTTACATGATGGAGAAGCTTAGGGATTGTCATTTCTCAGCATAACACAGATTTTTTTCTTGTATTGGGTCCCTTGGAGACCTTTACAATTAAAGTAATTGCTTGTTTTCCCTACTTACCTCTACAACTCCCTATGCTTATTGGTGAGCACTGTCAGTGACATTGCCATTGTTAGCTTATTCTTACTATGGGTCATTTATGTACATCTGTACAGCACAATTAATGATGCAATAAACAGTGAAGTCAAGTGTGTGTGTCTATCATTTTGAGACATTCCCCTGTATAGAATAGAGCTAGCATTCTCTCGCTTCTATTAATCCTCTTTGTAGTTGCCTCTTTCTCTGCCTATCCCTTAAATGGAAGGCTGTTCTGCCTACAGCCTCCCTATGTGACTTCACACAGCCCTATGACTCGTGATTCCCATTTGTCTCCTATTTCATGTGCATAGCCAACCCCCATTCCTTGGCTGTCCATAGACACCTCAAATTCAGTTAGTAAGTCCCTAACTAAATTCATCATCTGTAACCAACTACCTGCCCAGAAAATTCAGTCTCTTCTAGTGTTCCCTCTAACATCCTCTGTTCCTCAGCCTATAGACTAAGGACCATTCTCGGCTCTTTCTCCCTTATGTTTCCATAAGGGAGAAATAAATCCTGCAAGTTCTACCTCCATAATATCACTCAAAACTCTCATTATGTCTCTTCCCTAGTTCTAGGGTACAGCCCCTCAACTAGGCCATTATAGCATTTTTCTAGACAGTTTCTCTCTGTTCAGTTTTCCTCTCCCTGTGCCAACTGCCATCCTCTCATTCGCTTTGCTGAGAGTCTCCCAAGGCTCCTCAAACGGGCATTAGGTGCATGTATTATTTCCTTTGTAGCCCCTCTACTTCTCCAACAAGACGGCTGTCATCCCATATGACTATTGGCTGCTTATTTTTCCTCGTTGCTCCACCAGACATTAAAACCTGTGAGCATAGGGTCTTGGCTCACCATTCAATCCCCAGGGCCTAACACAGTGAATGCTGCACAGAAGGCACTCAATAAACACTTCTCAAATATTGTGGAATATTCGTCAAGCTTTCTTGTACTTAAACTATAAATAAAGTAGAAAGAAATTATAAACACATAAATAGCATGATGACAAAGTCTGGAGTTAGAAGTCCTGGATTGAATTTCTGGCTCTATCGTTGCCTTACTGAATACTTTTGACAAAACACACAATTTCTCACTGTAGTGTAATCATATAACACTCATCATTAGTGAGTACACAATAAAAATGACTATAGCATCTTGAATTTATGGTTTCTAAGTAGGTTAGAAGCATTACTCATAATTATTTATTTGTTCAACATCCCTTTGGGGTAGGCTTGCACCTTTCCTTAGTCTAGAAGGTGGTGAAGGGAGATAGAGCCCCTCCTGCAATGGTGTCAAAATACTCGTTCTGAGATAGTTACCCACCTCGCAGCATGACAGGAAGATCCATGAAGGGCTCTGAGTGTGTATGCTCTCAGGAGGAAAATAGGTTGCATAAGGTGGTTTTTACTCTTGTATATCCAGTTTCTTAAGAATTCAATATATTTGGGGGTGATATTTGTACAAATAATTTCAGTATTTTAGCTCATTCCTGGACTCATTCTCCATGTCTTTCTGGAGACACGTTTTTTTCCCACACCCACTCGAACCATCTGTGTACCAGGCAAGTTTTCTGAGATGTAAATCAAGTAAAATATGTCCATTCCATTTACTTAGAAAGATGTATGACTAATGATACTGTGGGAAAATGGCATAGTTAATGAGCAAGTACTCCCTCTGTGTAAACAGCTAGGAAAGCCTAGCAGTTACAGCCACACAAAGCTGTGACCTACAGATAAGCATTCAGCACAGGTGCTTTTCAGCCTTAGCCCCCAGGACCACCTGCAGGAAGCAGTCAGTTTGTCTGTGTGTGAATCTGGAAGTAACCCCAATGAGAAGATAGTCTCTATCGTTGTCAAACAGTAACATTTTTAAAATATGCACAAATTTTACATTCTACCCCAAATTATGTTAATATTCGCTTTACAAAAACAAAAATGTTAAAAATTATACATATGATAAGGGGTGAGTATCCCAAAATTTAAAAAGAACTTATACAACTCAACACCAAAAATACCCCCACACAATCCAGTTTAAAAGTGGGCAAAGGATGCATAATCCATGGACACAGACAATAGGGTAGTGAAGGCCTGGAGTGGGTGCAGTGGTGGCTAGAAGGGGTCAATGAGGGGAAAAAGGGGGACATTGTTGTAATACTTTCAACAATAGAGATTAAAAGAGAAAAAAAGATGGGCAAAGGTCCTGAATAGTTGCTTCTTTAATGAGGACATAACAGGTGGCCAATAGATATATGAAAAAATGCTCAATGTCACTAATCATCAGAGAGATGCAAATTAAAACTACAATGAGATATCTCTTCACACCTATCAGAATGGCAATCATCAATAAATCAACAAATAACAAGTGTTGGTGAGGCTGTGGAGAAAAGGGAACCCTGGTGCACTGTTGGTGGGAATGCAGACTGGCATTAGGGCTGGAAAGAGTCTCATCCTACAAACATAATTTTATTGATTTTGTTAAAATGAACTCTTAAGCCACTGTGAAAAGTAGTATGGAGCTCCCTCAAAAAATTAAAAATGGAAATGCCTCAGAACCCAGTGATTCTACTTCTGGGAATATATTCAAAGAAACCCGAAACACTGATTCAAAAAAATATATGCACCCCTATGCTCATCGCAGCATTACTTATAATAGCCAAGATTTGGAAGCAGCCCAAGAACCCATCAGTAGGTGAGTGAATAAAAAGGCTGCGGTACCTTTACACAATGGAATACTACTTGGGTAGAAAAAGGAAGGAAATCTTAACTTTTGTGACAGCATGGAGGGACCTGCAGAGTATTATGCTAAGTGAAATAAGACAGTCAGAGAAAGGCAAGTACCATATGATTTCACTTATATGTGGACTCTAATGAACAGAATAAAGTAACTAACAAAGTAGAAACATAGATACAGAGAACAGACTGATGCTGTCAGAGTGGAGGGGTATTGGGGTGCCTAGCTGCAAAAGGTGAAGGGATTAAGCAAAAAAAATCAAAACACAAAAAACCAATATCATAGATACAGACAACAGTATAGTGCTTACCAGAGGGGAAAAACGGTGGGAGAGTAGAAGAGGGTTAAGGGGGCATAAATAGTGATAGGAGACTTGTCTTGGTTGGTGAACACACAATCAACACTAATAAAAGAGAAAAATGGTAATTGGCGTACGGTGATACCCTTTTCATTGGCTAATCAGGGCTATATGCAAATTAACTGCCAACTATGATTGGCAGTTAACTGCCAACTATGATTGGCAGTTAACTGCCAACAAGATGGCGGTTAATTTGCATATGTAGGCACAATGCAGGGAGGCGAAAGGGAAAGCAGGAAGAAGCCCCCTGCCACTGACAGTGATCGGAAACCCAGGGGGGAGCTAAGAGCTGGGGGGCAGGACAAAGGCGGCCCTGGGGCCCCCCAGCCATGATCGGAGAATCAGGTGCCTTTTCCGCCCTGGCCAGTGATAGCAGGAAGTAGGGGTGGAGCCAGCGATGGGAGCTGAGCACGGTCGAAGCTGGCAGTCCCAGGAGCTAGGGGTCCCTTGCCTGGGCCTAAAGCGAAGCCCACGATCGCGGGGCCGCTGCAGCTGTGGGTCCCCGCTGCCTGAGCTGTACGCTTAGGCCAGAGGCGTCAGGCCTGGGCAAGGGGCCGATCCTGCGATTGGAGGGTGATGGGGGTCAACGCCTGAGGGCTCCCAGTATGTGAGAGGGGGCAGGCTGGGCTGAGGGACACTCCCCCACACACACACCCAGTGCACGAATTTCGTGCACCGGGCCCCTAGTCTACATTATAAAAGGCCTGTGGCCCTAATGCTGTAATGACCAAAGACCAGCGCAGGTGAGCCGAGCTGTGAGTGCAGTGAGGCATGGGGGGTGGGGGGGAGGGCGGAGCCACGTGATTTCATGATTTCCCCCACTGGGCTTCTACTCCTACATAATAAAACTCTAATATGCAAATCAGTGGTCTCTATGACGTGCACTGACCACCAGGGCCAGATGCTCGTTGAAGGAGCTGCCCCTGGTGGTCAGTGCACTCCCACAGGGGGAGCGCCACTCAACCAGAAGCTGGCTCCAGCTGGCAAGCGCAGCGGCAGTGGCTCCCGCCACTGAGGCAGCACTAAGGACCCTTCGGGGGATGTCCTATTGCTGGCTTGGGCCTGGCAGTTGGACATCTCCCAAGGGGTCCTGGACTGCAAGAAGGTGCAGGCCAGGCAGAGGGATGCCCCCCACCAGTGCACAAATGTTGTGCACTGGGCCTCTAGTACAATATACAGATGATGTAGTATAGCACTGTACACCAGAAACCTAAAATAAAACGTAATTTTATTAACCAATGTCACCCCAAGAAATTTAATTTAAAAATTAAAAATAAATAAAAGTATTTACTGTTAATTAAAATGAACTCTTAAGGAAGATGCACCATGTTTATTATAGCCTTTAAACATTCCTGGGATATTGACAAGTACCCTTCAAGCATTACCACAGTTTTAAAAACACAGGTTCCTAGATCATTGCAGCCCAGGCCATGGGATTTTTGTTAGAATTTAAGAGAATTTCTCCACATGTCCCCTTTCTACTTTGCTACATGTAAACTCTTGAAGTCCTTTTGCTCAGTTCACTAGTGAGATTGTTAAAATGTAGTCCTAAACACCTGATTGGCAGCATGTCCACAGTTCAGATGATGGAGAGACATGCACTCAGCTTCCTCAAACAGAAAATCTCAGGCCGAGGTGAGAATTACCTCTCCACTTCCTCTTTAGATCTGGTTAACACAGGAAACCAAACTGAGAAGTTCCAAAACTTAATGCTTTGTTTTGAGCATTTAGAAAGTATGATCCAACAGCAAGCTGATCATGCTCAGATAGGAGTACAAGAAGTGACTTATTTATACATTCAAATTTCAAAACATTTCTGAGGCCTACCATGTGTGCTGTTAAAAGGTTTTTAATTTTAAATGATTTTTGTTAGATAATCTGTTTAAAGTGACATTATGATTTATCGCCACTAATCAAGATTCTGATCCCTCGTAGACTTCTTGTTTGTATCTGTTTTTGTTCTTTGTTACATAAATATGAGGTTTATACATAAAATTCTGACTCTGTAATATAGGGCTAATGAGTCACAGATGGAAAGATGCTGGCACATTACCATCTAATAACATTTTAAACTCATATTCCGTAGTAAAACAAAAGCAAATTGTACACATCTGTTTTCCAACTTGTAGCATTTCTGAATTTGTGTAGAGCCCATGCTTAAAGGACTTTTACTCAGGGAGAAGAAAAAAGAGGATACAGGTCACCTTGAAACTACCCAGCCACTTAATCGCCTTATCGGAAAGGATTTGGCAAAGGGATCCGACTTCCTCTACTTTGCTTCCTGAGGAGCCCCAGCTCTAAAGAATGAGAATCGAAGGCATTAGGGCTGAAAAGAAAGTCTCATGCTACAAGCATCGTTTTATTGATTTTGTTAAAAAGAAAAATGTATCCCCAGTAAGGGGAAAATAAAGGAGACAACGTACCCAAACTAGTAAAATTGAAAAACTAGAAATTTTCTGGCCTTTCCTAAAAATATTCTCAAAATAGATTTGGGTGGGAAGAGGAGAAGGACAGTGAGGAGGAGGGAACGCAGGAAGGCAGCGCGGATCGCCGTGGTGGTGGTTTATTTTGTTTGTACGGTGAACATGTTCTGCGTGAAAAAAAATGGAGCAGAAGGCTCCCATATCACGTGTTGTTGCAGAAGATGTAGAACAAAGGCCGGATTTCTCTCTCAGACCCACCCAATCGGTACCGCCTGTAGGGCCGCGTGAGGACAGTTAGTGAAGTACAGGACTCTAGCGCAGTCTCCCCCGTGTTCCTGGGTTAAGGAATTCAAAACCACTTTTCTGCTTCAAGGGGTTGTGTGAACTGTCAAGTTCTTTGGGAAAAGGTACGTGACAGAAGTAATTACTACGGAGTGTGACCATAACTCCCCCTGACATGAAATACCCATGTTATAAGAGACAGATTTCCATCTACCTCCTCTGCAGGAATTCCTGAAACAGGAAAGACCTGAGAATCATCAGATGATTCGGGAGGGGAATTCTGATATGTGGGTGGTAAGACTGTGTTTTGTGAGGCGTACTGCATTTATTCTGAGGAATACTTCTGATCCGACTGCAAAATTCTGTTCATGGCTGTCCAAAAAGGAATTAATGCACATATTGTATGTCCTGTGTTGTAGATTCAACAGAATACCCATAGAGGGAAATTGAAGTGTTGTTTTCATAACAGTGTCTGTAGTTATCTCCAGTTTGTACTAACATTTTGTACCTAAGATTCCAGACATGTTGAGAATGTATCCTGCGATGTATTGTTCCTGCCGCAAGGAGCAGTTACATGGGCTCTCAATCTGGCATTCCCTTTAAGGAATGGCTCACTTGGGAGCCTCATGTGTCTGATACAGTTTATGGCAGGTCAAGCAAGGCAAGACTTAGAGCTGGGACAGGGCGATTTTTAGGTACATGCTTGTTTTGTTTGTCCACCAGTGAAATGTCTGTGTGACGTTTTGTGTCGTGTTTTGGTGCTGTGCCCTGTCCGTAGGGTCTGCCAGGCTTCCCCACAGTCGCTGCCCTGCACAGTAATCAGATCCTCACCGTCAAGGTTTGTGGTTGACACCCATGCCTGCCGTCAGAACCCGCAATCAGCATAAGGGTGAGCAAGAACCGCTAAACTGGCCTGCCGAGTCCTGCCGCTCCCTCTCATCAAATGTACCAGCTTCTTGGGTTCTGGGACCTCATGTGCATCAATGAGGTCAAATATATATGAAGGAGACTCTCGAGCATATGAGAGAGTTAAGATATTGAAGTCGAGCAAGGACAGTGGGCAGAGGCAGGCACGACTCTGGACGGTGCCGGGCCTGGAGGGGCGAGTGAGTATGCTTTGCAAAGCTCTAAGTATGTCCCAATCAATTGAGTCACCCTAAGGGCTCTGGACTTCGGCATCAACAAAATGGCAGTCGCGTTCATGCCACATTGTGCTGGTTGACAAGTCTGACGGAAATGAACTGGCGCTTTGTCTGAGGACTTTCTGCTCAGAGTGCGGAGTGCAGGTGGCTCGAGCTTACCTGCCCCTTTAGCATACCGCCTTAGAAATGCCCAACCCCACGGCAAAACGATGGGATTCCAAAAAAGGTCCACCTCTAACTACAAATCTGGTCTCACCATCCTGGCTCAGGGTCACATTTCTTTCACCCAGAGCCCGAGGGTCTGATGTCAGACACAAGTGCCAGTTCTGTTTTTTTTAATGGTCATTATAACTCTAATGCGTATATCTTTATTTCTTTCTTGGGGCCTTCTGATGTCTATTCTTCAACTCTCTCACCTCTGAACTTCAACCTTTGACCTCACCTGACTGATCAGATGGTGTTTCCTAAAATCAATCATGGGTTTCTCTCTGCTGATCAGCAGCTCATTAAACGCCGCTTGATTAAGGTAGTGCTTATTCTTGCTCAAGTCTGATTTCTTCTTTGCATTCAGTTATTACTCTGTATACTGTTGCTTTACCATGTATCTCCCTTGGGTGGGGGTGGGGGTGGGGGTGGAAGGGTATTTATTTGGCAATATCTTAGAACAAAATTATGTTTAGTGAGCTGCATTTGTTTGGAATGTAGATGAAAGTACCAAAATAAAAGGTATAGAGAGCCTGTCTAAATTTTTTAATTAAGAAAAAAGTCTTTTTTTTAAATTAATTTATATCCAGTAATAGACCTAGTTTCTAAGGTCTCTAGCTTTGGTAATGTATAAATTGTTATAAAGCATGACAAGAGGCTTGTAGGCTTAATTTTATAGGTTATGAAAAGGTAAACATTGTCCAATTTCAAATGCAGCCACTTTATTAAGGTGGATATAGCATTGTCATGAATAAAGTTATGCAACGGCTTTATACCAGCTCTGAATCGAGGGATAACAGACACAGCATTTCCAAGAGCTGAGAGTGCTGGTTCCTGAGCTGCTTGGTTTTAATAGCTCCACTCAGCTCCTCAGCATGAATATTTATTTGATCCCTGCTGGCAGGCAAATCGCCTACAGGCTTCATGCTTCTGCTCGCTCTGGTTCTCTCATGGTGTAAATGTGAATTAGATAATGCAAATTTAAAGTGTTGAAAAGAAGACCTAGGTCTTTATCCTCTGTGGTGATGGTTGGTCTGTCCCCCTCTCCATTGTAGGGTGACCAAGGACAAGCTGGGCCCCCAGGCCCGCCTGGCCCTCCAGGCCCAAGAGGGCCTCCTGGGGACACCGGGAAAGATGGCCCCCGAGGAATGCCAGGAGAGCCCGTGAGTTGCTTTTTGGGTCCCTTGTTCTCACAGGTTTGGTTTTGCGTTAAGGGCTGAGAATTGGGATAGAGTGGGGTTGGAAGGGATTAGAGAGAGTGGAGTGGGTTGAGGGATGGGGGAAGCTCGGAAAGCCCCCAGCAGGGCACTGCCAGCCAGGCTTCTGCATTACCACTCAACCCCCGGGGAGCCAGCAACCACAGGACTTGGGGAGACAGCTAAGCCGGTGTTCAGGTAAGGCTCCGGAGCCTGATTGGAGAACCTGATGTCACTCGTGTCCTGACTCCACAGAGTTCCTCAGTGCCTTGGTTTAACAGGGAGACTAGCTTGAAACAGTAGGTGGGGGATTAATGACATTTTCCAAAAACCGATAGCAGAGACAATCAGGTACCATATGATTTATGGAGAGTAAAGAATTTAAATGTTTCTAATATTTAATCTCTTATAAATAACTTGACCAAAAGAATTGATAAAACAGTAAAATTAATTGTTAAAACATCAGTGGGTCTGGTTTGAATATTATTTGTCCTTTGTATATGAAGCTTATTAATGGAAATGATTTAAAAGTGAGCTGTTACTCCAATAAATTTATTTTAAAAAAATAAAAGTGATCTCAACACTTAGATCTAAGTACTAAGTACTTAGTGTCAAGTGTCATTATATAGCAGCACAGGACACTAGATAAATGGTTTGCTTTGATAGTGACAACCCAGCAAGTTAAATAAATATGTGGAAAAGGGCAAACAAATTTTACACTTATATTATGAGGTTAGAATTTGAAATTCAGGTTTATTGATGGATTAAATTGTTTATTTAATGTATTGCTTTAACTTTTAAAAAATATATGTATTTTTATTGATTTCAGAGAGGAAGGGAGAGAGAGAGAGAGAGAGAGAGAGAGAGAGAGAGAGACATCAATGATGAGAGCGAATCATTGTTTAGCTGCCTCTTGCTGAGGATGGAGCCCACAACTGGGCATGTGCCCTGACAAGGAATCAAACCATGATCTCTTGGTTCCTAGGCCAATACTCAACCACTAAGCCATACTAATCGAGCAAGTGTATTACTTTAACTTTAATAACTATATTCATTCGTGTTTTCATAGTACAAAAGTAATACAGAAACTATCCATAATGTAGAAAATTTTGAAAATAAAGACAACCAAAAAGAAAAAAATCATCCATGCTCATTGTTTTGGTATATTTTATTTTTATATTCATATATTATGGCTTTTTTTTGTCCTTCAAAAAACAATTCTGTTTGTAAGAATATAGGGTACTTTAAAACTTTTCTGAGACAACCTTCTGTAAGCCCACTTCCCTTTCTGAAAGCTGCTGTTAATTCGTCATATGAAATGAGGAATTAATTTGTAACATATGATTTAGGATTGCTTTAACTGAATCATCAGAGAGAGTGGCTTCATCCTAAACTGTCTAATGTTTCCCCTTTTCTTGGGTTGATATCTCAAAAGATAAAAAAAAAAAAAAAGCTGTAGCTTTTGGGATATTTAGAGCTCTCCAATTGATTGCTGGTTTCCAACAAGATACAATGTCTTCTCAAGTAAGAAGTATAGTTAAGACCCTTTTGATAGGACAGAATTAGTCAGATCATTGGGTATTATATACTGTACAGAAAACTTAAAGCATAAATTACTTCCAAGAAACAAGATAAATTACTGTATGACATTTTGTAAACCATCCAAATTTATGTCAGTCTTTAAGTGAATGTAGTTTATTAATCTAAGTAAGAAATGGAACTTTTAATACAAAGGTATAATTATTTTTAATTCCACAAATATAATTTGAACTGGATTTATAATCTCAGAGTTGATTTTTATATACTCTCTTAACCAGTGGAAAAAGAGATCAACCGAAGGACTTGTATGCATGCATATAAGCATAACCAATGGACATAAGACACTGGGAGGTAGGGGAGGCCAGGGGATTGTCAAGGGCGGAGAAAAAAAAAAGGAGACATATGTAATACTCTTTGTAATACTTTAAGCAATAAAAAAAATAAATAAATAAATAAAAAATAAATTTTAAAAAATAAACTGAGAACTACTTATTTTTAAAGTCCAACAACATCTATATGTACTGGCATTACAATCATGTTTTTCAAAAACATGACTGTCATTATAATAATATAATAAAACATGATATAATATAATATAATAAAACATGTATGAATCTGAGTATTAGAAAATTATGACAGTGGTGTAATATGGCAGACAATTTTACTTTAATATATGCTGTCAATTTTAATAAAGCATGTTACTTCAGCCATCATTAATCCAGGATAATTAAAATTTAAAATCAATCTCTGCTCCTGTTCTTATTTAACTCCTGCACTAAGAGCAGTTGTCTCTGTATTGAATATGTGGGAGTTCTGGATTCCCACAAAGAGGACCATGTCATCATCTTATGTCCTTATAAACAGGAAATAATAATTAATAATATATTACTGTAATCGCAATTAAATAAATGAGATATAGCTGTGATTACAATTAAATCTTTTTCTAGGACTACTTAATGACTTATATAATCACTCCTACTAATTTTATTTAGAATATGTTCTTGGCATAATCTTAATCTCTATCATAATCTAGACTCACTTTATTAAATCCTAAAATGTTTATTATAGAATGCATTTGAAGAAAGAATGTTAGCTTTCTTTCCATTGCATTGGGTTTGCATTTCTCTATTTAGCTTGAAAAGTATATTTGACATTCATACACCCCAGTGGGTACTGTAAAAAGGGAAAAATATATATTGAAATTGTTTTTTAATATTTATAGCACTAATAAAACTATCACTATTCTTTTTTAAGGGTGAACCAGGGAACCCAGGAAAACAAGGCTCAATGGCAAGTATTTCAACTTATCTTTTACTTTAAATTCTATACATTTTCATAAAATTTCTATAAAAAGTAATGGAAGCCTATTCAAAACTGTTGTCAATATTGTGTGTAACAAATATATCTGTCATGTAACCTATAACAAAAAGAGTGAAAATTAGTACAAGTTAAAAACTAATATGGCCTTTTGCACGGTAAGCATCACAAGCCAACACATGCACAGAACTGACAGGAGAGGAAGAGGAAGGGTCCAGGTGGGAGGAGTGGAAGAGACACTTAGGAAGGGCAAAGGGGAGAATTTGTTTTAAGCAGCTCTGCTATAAAGGAGATTAAATGTAGGGATATAACTATTAGCTTAAATAAAGTGGGTTTTGAAAGGGATCGCGTGAGACTAAGTGTGAAGTAGTATAGGCAACACTTCATAGTGACTCAAGGAGTTCTGTGTTGAAGGGCTTCACCCAGAGAGAAGCCGTTGTGTCTCTTGATCCCGGTCATTAACAAAGATCATGAAATGATTCCACATGGACTCGCCCGTAGACACGCAGGGTCAGTTCCTCAGGATTGTTTATCCTTTGCCAGTGGGAGACGTTTGGGCAGCTTGCTGAGCCCACCTCTCCCTGTCTCTCTCCCCTGTCCCTGGAGCCATCTTTCTGACCAGTTTTATGACATGAACCGTATGGGGGAACACAGGTTGACAATCTAACAACCCACGTTCCACAGGACAGCTGTGTCTCACTGCATTGTCCTGGTCGCAGTGATCACAGTGAGCTCAATCCTGCTCGTTCTGTGGAATGTGTGACGTGCAGCACGCAGGTGTTCAGGGCACAAAATTTATTTGTAAAAAAATATTAGCTAAGTGCTAGTAAAACCGATGCACAGACCCAGGACAGTCAGTCAAGAATTAAAACAAATGTGTGAAGAGGTTAAAGGTCAAAATCTTATCCCTGAACAGGATGCTTTCAACAGCCCTCGTGGGAAGAAACTCGCCAAAGTGTGGTCATTCCTAGCAGTAGTGTAGCTGCCTTTGGAACATCACTGGTGAAATGAAAGCCCCCTCGGGCTGACCCTGACCCTTCACCTGGAAATTCTCTGTTCCTGACCTGTGATATTAAGATCGGTATTTGATACAGATAATGTGTGTTGGGGCGGGGGGAGGTGGACGCTATATTGGATTCTTTTTAAAGAGAATAAAATGGAACAACAACAGAAGACCATATATAAAAATTAAGCAAAACATTTGTCATCTGTGGTAACTTTGCATACAAGAGCAACATTAGCTGTCAGGGTTATAGAGTCACAGGAGGTGAAGGATTCTTGGAAAACTACAATATAAATTTTGAAATTGCTTTAGGCAATTGAATGCACCTGTGATTTCTATCCTGGATAATGGTCAAAACATATTCCTCCCAGACCTTCTTGCATCGAAGGCTCCTTGGGACTCTTGGGAGCCTTGTTTGTTCCCAGGTGTGCACATCTTACTCAGATTTTTATCATTACCTTTGGCTTCCTACCCCGATGTCCAGCGCAGTATCCTGATATACAAAGTTCTAAGAGAAAAATTATTGACATTCAAAAAAATTACAATCTTATCCTCCTTAAAGTCATATATTCTCTCTAGATTATACTAAGTGAATAACAATGGAATCTCATTTCCCTACAATTCCTAGCTTAATATTATTAAACTAGGGGCCCGGTGCACGAATTTCGTGCACTGGGTGTGTGTGTGGGGGGGGGGGTGTCCCTCAGCCCAGCCTGCCCCCTCTCACATACTGGGAGCCCTCAGGCGTTGACCCCCATCACCCTCCAATCGCAGGATCGGCCCCTTGCCCAGGCCTGATGCCTCTGGCTGAGGTGTCCGGCCCGGGCAGCGGGGACCCGCAGCTGCAGCGGCCCCACGATCGTGGGCTTCGCTTTAGGCCCAGGCAAGGGACCCCTAGCTCCTGGGACTGCCAGCTTCGACCGTGCCCAGCTCCCATCGCTGGCTCCACCCCTACTTCCTGCTCTCACTGGCCAGGGTGGAAAAGGCACCTGATTCTCTGATCATGGCTGGGGGGCAGGGCAAAGGCGGCCCCAGGGCCGCCTTTGCCCTGCCCCCCAGCTCTTAGCTCCCCCCTGGGTTTCCAATCACTGTCAGTGGCAGGGGGCTTCTTCCTGCTTTCCCTTTCGCCTCCCTGCATTGTGCCTACATATGCAAATTAACCGCCATCTTGTTGGCAGTTAACTGCCAATCTTAGTTGGCAGTTAACTGCCAATCTTAGTTGGCAGTTAATTTGCATATAGCCCTGATTAGCCAATGAAAAGGGTAGCTCGTACGCCAATTACCATTTTTCTCTTTTATTAGTGTTGATATACATGTTGCACCTAAAATTATCTTAGTGTGCTGCAATTTCCCATTTCTTATAGCATCTTTTTAGATGAAGATAATCCTGGGTTTTTTAAAAAATATTTTTAATTGATTTCAGAGAGGAAAGGAGAGGGAGAGAGATAGAAACTTCAATGATGAGAGAATCATTGATCGGCTGCCTCCTGCACACACCACACTGGGGAGCTAGTCTGAAATCCAGGCATGTTCCCTGATTGGGAATCAAACCACAATGTCCTGGTTCATAGGTTGATGTGCAATCACTGAGCCATGCCGGATGGGCATGGGTTTTTTTTCTATAAGCTATTTTTCTGTTTTTAAACTCTTCCGATTTAATTCATATTCTCATTTTTAAAATGCAGCTAAGAAACTTCATTAAATCACAAATGTTTAAAGGATGTATGATGTAATGATCTTCTAAAGTGCATTGTACTGTTTTTCAAGATAAAATTTTTTTTTTTAGCCAAAAACTTCTATACCAAGCATGTCAAACTCAAAGGCTAACACGGGCCAAATAAACAGGGTTTAAGTTATTAGTGAACATTGTAGTTCTTTATTAATAATTATGTATAACAAGATATTGTAAAAATTAAGTTATGAAATTTTTATTAAAATGCTTCTTACATACCACTATTTTGGCTGGGCCGCAAAAATATTCGTTGAGGGTTGCATGCATCCTGCAGGTCGTGAGTCTGACATGCTTGTTCTACACGTAAGGAAAAGTAGACAAATCTGAAGTCTAGATCTCAAGTGAATTTTCACAGTGAACATAACTATACAATCAAAAATCAGGTCAAGAAATAGAATGTTATCCCCCCTTACACTCCAGTTGCCACCCCTTCTTCCCAAATTTTACCACTATTCTGCCTTCTGTCACCATAGATTAGTTTTGCCTGCATTTGAATTTACATTACTAGAAGCATACAGTATGTGCACTTCTGTGTCTGGCTTCTTTCGTTCAACATTATATTTGTGAGATCATCCACCTCTGTTTTAATAGCCTTCACATCTGGTTAAAAAAAAATAGGAGGAAGAACCTCACTTCCTTGACTACCCCGTTAAAAGTGCATCACTCAAAGAGCAGTAAATGAATGAATGAATAGCCTGTCTGACCTTGGGCAAATCACTTAACCTCTCAATTTCTCAGCTGTAAAGAAAGGATAATAATACCCTGTCTGCCTTCCTTTTAAGGTTGCCAAAGACAAATGCAATAAATTAGAGGAAAGTGCTTTAAACTGCATAATGAAGAATATATGAGTATGTTATTATTATTATCACTCAGTTGTTCCCTCTAGAGTGAATTACAGGTGAGCGTGGATTTATATAACAGATGCATTCCTGTAAAGTTCTGTATGAATCAGATTTTCATAAATCAACATATCTTATATGAGCTGAGGAATTTTGCTATATAAAACAATCCTATTCGGAATTTTTTTGTAAAGTAATATATAATCTCTTAATCCTTCTTCCCAGCAAACTGAATTTTTATATCTTATATTTGCTTAACTTGAAATATTTATGATTTTAAAATCTATCATTTTTTAAAACCACTATTTATGTTTGTTAAGTTAAATAGCACCTGTGTATATTAAACACCCTCAAAAAAGGGTAGAAGTACTAAAAATATAATAGCAGTTTTCATGAGGAGAAAAATTTCCTTAGAATGTTTCTCTCTTCTTTTAAATAGTGGTGTGTGTGTGTGTTTTGACTCAAAGTCTGGTAAGCAAAAAGGTACATTGCAACCGCAGTTCTGGCTTCAAAATCACTTAGGAGTGTATGACTGTAGCCTGTGATCCTTTTTACGGACCTATAACATGTGGACAAATTCCCATTTTACCTATCTCAGTGGGTTATGGCGAGAAGCAAGTAAAATAATAATAATAATATGAAAAGGATTTATGGCTACAAAGATGCCATAAATGAGAAGTATTACAGTTAAAGGTCCAGTGATACAACTTGACACACAGGAAGACCACCCTATGAAATGTAAGGGCCAAGGACAATGTGGTTATAGTCATCAGTGAAATCACAGTGTGTCAGATACTGCGATGATAATGCAACTTTCCTTTTGTCCTGTTGGTTGTCATTGTTTTTGGCTTTCTCCCATGTATCACATCATCTCACATTACCAACTTTCCACAACACTGCCCAGCTCATCCTTTAGCTGAAGTAAGGAAAGACAACAAATACAACTGTTCTCAGCTTGTCACACAACCCAGTACATTTCTTGGTGTGTGTTGTGCAGGGCGTGTTTGCTTAAATGAGAGTTTTGAGAAGCACAGGAGAACTGTTAGAATATTTAAATGTCCCTGATGATGCAATGAAAAAGCTAGGAACAATCTAAAATTAGCTCTTACAAAACTGTTTATGAGCGTGTCAGGTGGGGAATTTGTTTTCCTGATCCACGATATATATTTTATATTACAAAAATAATCATCTGAAGATTAACAGCTTCTCTGGTAGAATGAAGAAGACCTGCTGCTCAGGCGGCTCCACATTTATTTAAGCCTGCTGTGCATCTATTCTGCAAACATGACCTTTGGGTTTTCCGAGAAGTTCAGCATGAGATTTTAAAAGACAGAATCTTGAGCTAAAATAAGTTGGACTGCATCTGAATAAAGAGAAAACTGCTCTAGCTCATAAGACTATACCCGAGCATTAAAGAAAGGACTGACCACAATTACAAATGCTCAAGTTCTGAACCCTCACGGTAGTGGCCTTTATTTTCCAGTTCTTCAGAAGTTTCAATGGTTGTTAAAATAGTACTTTTTAAGGTATCTTCCTTTTGGTATTCTCACTGTTTCTTTTGACAGATGTAGTAGAAGTTCTCAAAAGCATAAAAGGTGGATGGTACACACACACACACACACACACACACACCAACTGGTCCCAGTTTCCTGGAAATTGTTTTTTCTTATCCAAAGTGTCTATGACCAACGTTTTATAGACCAAATTATTTTCCCTACTCTGAAACTCTTTCTTCATTTCTCTCCCTCACCCCAAATATATGCAAACTCCATAGCATATCCATTCATCTCTTTTTGAATTATACTAGTAAGAGTACTTAAAATGTCATTCGTTGGGCCCTGATGTCTCAGCATTCAAAATCCAGAAAATTTTTTCTGTTATTGTCCCTTAAAGTGAAATTTGGACTGTTTCAGGTATTTTCATTTATTTCAATTTTGCCTGTAAACACATTTAATACATTTGGGTCAAGTGAATACATACAATGCTTTTGAATTAGTTAATAACATAAGCATAAATAATTGCTTCTGCTTTATTTGAAATAAAATTGCAATAGCCAGTATGTGAATACTTACTCTAAATATATTCAGCTGTGATGCAATGCTCTCCCACAGATTTGATAAGACTCCCCATTCTACCTCATTGTCCTTGTTCTGCCAGTCATCTTTAGCAGCAGGATGGCCGACGTCAGAGACACCAGCAGGCTTCTCTTCCTGACTTTAATCTGGCAAAGAAAGCAAAACCTCAAACCTTCAGATCACAAATTACAAACATGACCCAAATCATCTTAACATATTTAGTCATTATGTTCACAATAAGCTGTTGTGTGGTAAAATCGTGTGTTCCTAAGTTGTGCACACTGTCGGCTGGAGTGGCTTAGGAGCCGTTCTAATGCTCTATTATCCTCACTCAATCTACTTGTCCATGAAGTGCTGGTACATGTAAATGGCACACTGACAGGGCACTGCCCACCTCCAGACCTGCTGGAGGCTTTTGTCCAGAGCCTGTAATGCTGAATTTTCCAAATGGACCGAGAGAAAGTAGACAAGTCATGCCTTCTCCTTCTGGTTCTGTCCCACTGCCCGACCGTGTCCAGCTGAGGGGAATTCACTCTGTGCGTGTGGATTTCTCTAGGGGTGTCTAGAGGTCACTTTAGATGGTAATAGATGGGAACATCTGACTTTGCATTAAGCTGGTTCGGTCTCCTAGAAACAGACGGTCAATTGTTGGGGGAACATGTTCAGTCGTGATTTAAGAACACAACCAAGAAACATTAAGTATGAAAAGATAGTCTAAAAGGCCAAAGACATGACTGTATTCTTCTCTTTCTCATTCTGTTTTCCTTCACTACCTCTGGACTGTAAATCTATTTTTCACTATGTTGCACAATTCCAGTTAAAGGCCTAATAGGCTCCATCCTCATGGACCAACTAAGATTTCTAGGCCTAAGACTCCTCATCTATAAAAGTGGCGAGACTAAATGATATCTGGACCCACTTCCAGCTCTAAAGTCCTGTCCTCCTGTTTTCATTATTAATGTACAGACACACATTACATAGTCATTTACTCTTGTTATATATCATGGAATTCTGTAAATAGGTTCAGTGAACAACAGTCATATAGTATATTTTAATGGAAGAAAACCTTAAAAATTGTCTCCTTTCTTATCATTTATTTTAACTTTTGAATCCAACCTACTGTAGCTAAACTAGTATAAAATATACCAATCATCTTGAATGAGGACATTAATGAAATTAACTACTTTTACCAAATTCTCATATCTTATCATTAGATTAAGAAGAAACTTTAAAATAAAGTTGTGCCTTACATCTGCAGATTAAAGGCAAATGTACAAATTTTAGGGCAAACATATAAATGGAAACCTTTATACAATATGTCTAAATACTAAGAAGGTATAATCCAAACTAATACACTGCTAAGTAAGTACACTCTATCCTCTAACCTTCATGATATATCCTTACATTGACTTGGAAAGTTCAAATGTAGAATTGTTGTCCTTCTTGGAGATCCAAGCCAAAATGTGGCAGCATTCTGGATGAGGAGAGCTGGTACCCAGCCCCAGCTCCTGGCTCCGGCCTGCTCCCTTTCTCTCCCACACCTCCCCCCATCCCTTAACTTGATAAGACTCAAGCTCTCACACGTAGGCATTCTGGGATGCACACAAGATCCAACTCCAGCCACACACCTCAAAATACCTGCCTCTTTGCCCCTTTCTCCAGCTCATTATTGTGCACACCAGTGGTGTGGTTCACCTCTGGAAGAACAGACCAGAGAAAGAGGCAACTCACAGTCTTTGAACTGAACTCCAGTCCTTGGGGCAGAGAACTCCAGGGTTCTTAGTACTCAAAGCAAAGTCTAAGGTCAGGGGGTCAGCTACCACATGAGGAGGAGTGAGCCAGAAAAGAGCTCACTAAAGCATGGGTCCCAAAGAAAGAGCCCTCCTGCCCAGGGCTAATGGCAATACAGAGTCTCTGTCTGAATGGAGTAAAAAAAAAAAAAAAGAAAAGACTTCTGCCTTAGTCACTTCCTTTGAGAAAACTTCACACACACTCACACACTCACACACTCACACACATTCACCCTCCCCCAAGCAAAGCTAGAAACGGTCTTCTCCTCCACAGCATTTATCACGCCATATAATAATTGTGCTTGGTACTTAGTGTCTTCAATAAACTGAATGAGTGATAGGAGTCAGTGAATTAATAAATCAGGTACTGATGCAAAAGAAGCAGATTTGTATTTTTCTTTCAACCAATGTCATTGCATGTCAGGACTAAGATTAAACAAGATAAATCCAACAGAATTATTGCAATGCTGCTATTTCTCCTGCATCTTCATATAGTCATTCATGTATTATAGATTTCTTGGAGTACATGTGTGTTCGTGGATATGCATGGTGTAATTAAAAGACTGATTTTCATGAAGACAGTGATATTTGTATCAATTTCTCATCACACTGTGTGGCTATTTTTAAAGTAGAGTGTAAAAGACAGAAGAAATCCTAGGAATAATCTAGTTTATCACTTAATTGATTAAAAAAAAAAGAAAAGAACAGCATCAGAGTGAATAAATAACTTGGTCAAGGTCACAAAGTAGTCAGTGGCAGAACTAGGCTGGAATCCAGTTCACCTGATTAGTCTTATGTGTTTTGCACTCTGGATCTGCTAGATCTGCACTTTCCAATACACTACCCACTTGCTACATGTGGCTGTTTATATTTAAACTAAAGGCCCAGTGCATGAAATTCGTGCACTCAGGGGTGGGGGGGATCCCTCAGCCTGGCCTGCACTCTCTTGCAGTCTGGGAGCCCTCAGGGGATGTCCGACTGCCATGGAGGCGGAGATGCTCCTGCCACTGCTGCTGCACTCGCCAGCCATGAGCCCATCTTCTGGCGCACTGACCACCAGGGGCAGCTCCTGCATTGAGCGTCTGTCCCTGGTGGTCAGTGTACGTCATAGTGACCAGTTGTTCCGCCATTTGGTCTATTTGCATATTAGCCTTTTATTATATAGGATGAACTCAAATTAAATACATTTTAAAATCCAGTTCCTAACAATTGCACTAGCCACACTTCAAGTGCTTAATAGTCACATGTGGTTAGCGGCTACCATTCTGGATAGAGCAATATAGACCATTCCCATCATTCTAGAAAGTTCTGTAATGCAGTGCTGGTCTAGATAGAAAACAGACCAGAGTCTGTTTTATACTCCTAAATTGAAGTCCTTCTTCTGCTGATCATGGGATATTTAAATTTTAGTAGCTGGTATTTCTCAGCATTGTTGACTTAAAATAGGAAAAGCGTTTATACATAACTGAATAGGAACATTTTTTACTGAGTGTAGTGTAGGGTGATAGGCCTTTGTGAATCATAAATGTGTTTCCGTTATGGTTCACTAGGGAAGAATGCTTAATCACAGAGGGCAGAGGAAGCTTGCTAATTTTTCTTACTTTCCGGGTCATTTCCATTTTGGGTTTAGCAATGAGAAACAATTTTTTGAATATTTAGAAAGGATGGAGTGAACTATTTTCAGCCCAAAATATCTGGTGAGAGGCAATAGAGTCTCTCTTTGGGGACCAAATCAGAACATAGATTTTCAAATACCTAGATCTTTCTTTAATCTGCTGGTGGTGGGTAATGCTCAATGTTTAGTCTTGGTTTTTATCAAGTGTTGAGAAAAAATGTATTACTTCTTTAATTTCCTGAGCTTTAAGAAACCTCCCTTACAAAGGTCACCACAATAAATGAGTCATCCTGATTTAATATTTCCCCCCAAAAGTCAGCATGTGAAATAGATACATCATAAATAATTTACTTAAAAAATAGTTACCCAACTTGAAATTTTTTCATCAAATATTTATGAATTAATATAATGGCATGCCATCTTATTGATGTGATCTAAATTAGATCTGCATTAAAGAAACTTCTCCAAGTAATAGAAATTGTGGAGTTATATTATTGAAACAAAAATCCCAGATACTTAAACAGAAACAACTGCCTCCAAATAGGAACTCTTTCCAGGGGGATGGGCATGATAGTTTGCACAGTAAAACAATGGGGGAGATGCGGTAAATGAAATTTAATACTTTTTATATTCATTGATTCACTGTTTCAATTTATTCAGTAATTTTGTTTGTTAGGCACTGATCTAGGTGTCAAGGATCTAAAGTAGATGGCCTGAAGAATCTGCTGCCTGGTCAAGCACATTTTATAAATATGTACATACATTCAAATACAGCCAGTTAACGTGCTAGCGAGACTTGGGTAGAAACAAGCCCCATCTGGGTGCATTGGAGAAGGCTCACCGAGGAAGTGAGTTATGACTGCAGAGCCTAGAAGAATGATTAAGAATGTCTCGTGAAGACTAATAGAGTGCTTGGGAAAATACAGATATTAAGTGTGACGGGAGGCAGTCCATGAAAGACTTGAAACAAGAGAGGAGGCTCTCCCATCTTAGCACTGTCCTGCCCTTTCATTGTTTATGCTGAGTTTCTTCATACCCAGTTCAACTAAATCATTGGCTTTTTACCCTGAAAACATTTCAGCACACTCTCTCATATTCTAAACATTTCCCAGTAGTTGCTGGTTTGGCACTTCCACACACTTAAGCTATGAAATCTGAATCTTGTAAAACATCGCTAGAATTATACTCCAGACATACATATAATAGTGGCTAGAGTTTATGTTTCATGACCTTCCCTCATCAATCATCCAAGTAGAACGTATGATTTTATATAAGTACATCTGAAGTGAATCCTCCTTAAGACAAATTTCCTTTATTTAGTTCTAATTCCCTCTTATTCTTTATAAATCATTTTTATAGATTTTCTGATGCATTTGATCAGGTTAATATCTTTCAGAAGTTGTCATTAAAGTCCGTTTCATCAAACCCTTGAGTAAGTCCAATACTAATATTTTATGACTCCGTAAGTTAGATTATATGTGTTATCATTCTTTCCTATGGAATCAGACTTTAAAAATAATTTTCTTTACTTTATTAAATAATGGAAAAACTCTTACCTCAAAAAAAGGAAATAATTTTAAATGGCTTCATAGTTTGGGGCTTTTATCTTCCCTTCACAGAGGGACCACTTCTTTTTTCTTCTCTGCGTTTTTTATGACAGGAGCTGGTTGTATATTTCTTGTATCTAGAAATGACCAGCAGCTTTCAGAGCTTCACATTTTACTGCTAGCCATCAGGGACAGAACAGGAACCGTGTCCGCCCCTGCTCACGCAGAACATCATTTCCTAATAGCAGGCAGCCCGAGCTTGCCTTCAAACACCTCCCCGGAGGCATCCTAAGGCACATCATTTAGAAAGTCTGCATCCTGTTTAAGTAATTAATACCTCAATCAAATTTGTGCTAGCATCAGTTTTGTCAGAAAAAAATTCATTAATTTTTCCTATTCCATGATCTATCCAACAGAAAGCTTTTTTAATTAATTTTTTTTTCATTTTTATGAACTGGAAACTGTAGCGAATGCAGAATAGTTATAGAAACATTCATTTCTTAACTGCATGCTCTGAAGATGAACTTGAGTTGATACTACTACTTACTGTTTGTGTGATGGGTTTTTCAGCAGAGGAAGGATATGAATGCATCAGCCTTTTAGAAAGCTTACTCTGTCTGACGTAGGTTAGAGACCCTAGACCTACATCCACATGCACAGCACTCTGAGTGTTAATGAGATCGTGTAACTGGGATGATTTTTGCTTTGCTGTTTTATTATAGAGGCCATGAACTGAATTCCTCCACCCACTCTTGCACTTGGAGGGGATCTAGAGGCTATTAGAATAGGCCCAGAGGGTTAGAATGACTCTGGTGAACACAAGGGTGAGAAAAAAAAAAAACAACTTGATTTACTTTATGCATTCACTTACTCATTTTTATAATTTCATGACACTCAAAGGAAACACCATTGTGCTTAGAAGCACCTAAAAGGCCATGCAAATAGGATCTCTCTTCCCCACCCATATCCCCGTCTCTTACTCCCACCTGTAGCCTTGGTGTTCTTTGAACACTCTTCGCAGGTGCCCACCTCTTGGCCTTTGTTCTTGCTGTTTCCTTGCCTGAGACATTCTTCACCTTCTGTATGCTTAGTTCCTGCCTCGTCTCTTTCAGAGCCCCATCCAGCAGTCACTTTATCACTAAGACCTTCGCTGACTCCCCAGTTTAAATGCCACCACATCTACATCTCCCACCCCAACCTTCTTATTGCTTTAGCACTCACCACCCCACACAGCTTCATATTTTATTTGTTTACTGTCTTTCTCTGTTTACTAGATATGCAGTCCAGGGGGGTATGCATTTTTTGTTTAGTTTGTTCACTGCTGTATCCCCAGTGCCTAGAACATTGCCTGACACTCAGTGGTCATTCAAACACCGTGAAGGAGAGGAATTAATGAAGGAACTCAAAATGATTCACTGAGCATTTACTATGTGCCAGCTACTGAGCATGGTAAACACATTTAAAGTCAAGAAAGAAATAACCACTCAATTACAATCCTGTTGGTAAATTCTATAAACCAAGTCCTACCATGGGGTGCTTTGAAGAACAAAAGCAGGGAACCTCACCCCAAGGGGGAGACACTGAGCTCTGCATTATGGGAAGGGTGGAAGAGAGGACCAGAGATATAAAAAGCCCATTACAGAAACCAACCGCCAGAGGTGTAGAGATGTGAAAGCGTGGCTTATGTGTTGAACTACAGCTATTACGAAAGCTTGGACTTCTCTCAAAAGCTCTGGAAAGACACTGAAGGGTTTTTTCCGCAGAGGAAGGATATGGATGCATCAGCCTCTTAGAAAGCTCACTCAGGCAGCGCTGTGCAGGAAGGATGGAAGGAGACTGAAGGCAGAGAGGCCCCTGGGCGGATGTCACATTCGCTATGTGACAGAGAAAAGGGTTTGAACAAGAGCTTAGCAATGCTGCTGAAGAAGAAGGGTGGACCAGAAATAGATCCCTGAGTAAGTATCTGTTGGACTTGGAGCACAGGAGTAAAGCATTACTCAGGCCTGAGCAGCACACTTGCGGTAAAGACAATCGCTAAACGGGGCCTATCATATTTCTTTAACTTATGTGCTGACCATATTCTACCTAATATTTTATATAATCTTTAGAAAGGGAAACTAGCAGGGGTGGGGTAAACAGGAAAGAAAATCAAGTGCACTGTGTAAATTTGTTAGTTTTTTTTTTTTATATAAGTTTTAACTTGGCATAGCTCCCGATGGTCTTTTCTGAAAGATTGTGAAAACTTTGGTATAAAAGTTCACCTGTAGACAAGTGAAACTTTCAATGGCTCATTTGTTTTTATCATTTGAGCAAAGGTATGGCCATTATGTAGAATCTTTCAATGAAAAAGCTTGATGTATTTTACAACACCCAGAACCTATATTGAAATGAGCATATTTTAAGGTTCAAATTATATTTTAACACTTTCGGAGTTAACTTAAAAATATATATAGCTTAATATGTTGAGATTCCATATGTTACACAGTTTTTAATCTCGAGACATATACAAAGAAGTTATCTTAAAAAATAAAAGAGACCTGAGCGGCGTGACTCAGTGGTTAGAGTGTCAGCACAACAGAGGGTCGCAAGTTCCATTCCTGGGTGCAGGTCTGATCCTTGCCCCAGGTCAGGGCGCATACTGGATGCAGCCAATGGATGTGTCTCTTCTATCAATGTTTCTCTCTTCCTTCTCCTCCTCCTCCTCCTCCTCCTCCACTTCCCTTCCCCCTCCTCCTCCTCCTCTTCCTCTCCCCTCCCTTCTACTCTCTCTCTCTAAAAGGCAATGGAAAAAATATCCTCACTCCTTGGGTGAGAATTTTAAAAAAAATAAATAAAAGAGACCAGATTAGTCTTATTTTAACTGGTTGTATACAAAATATATGCAAACATAAAGGTGCCCATCAAAAAAATGTTTAAAGAAGGAACAATTCATTAATTAATAAATATGGACAGAAAAGATTAACTCTTTGGTTTGGAAAACTATTTGATCCAAACTTATTAAGTCATGGGGCTAACAATAGTGTAATTATTTTAGAGATCTTAGAACACTAGAAAATTGACTTTAATTTGAGGAATAAAAAAGAAGCACTAGTTTGAGTAGTAAGTAATGAACTTAGGACATTTTTCATCTAAGTCATTATTCATAATGACTTTTGAAGCAAGATGAAAATAAGAAGAAAGATTCGATACATTAGTGAATGGTTCTATGGCAATTGCCCACTATTTTATATATTTATATTTGTACTAGACACCCAAAAACTAATCAAATGTAGACATCTTAATTAACTGGTAGCAACATACTCTAACTTCAAAATCAATTTTTGAACTCAAAGCCTTCATTTATAAGCTTAAATTTCGTGACCACAATATCACAGGTATATAGTGGGTTTGTTAACCTAAGGATATTCAAAGCACATAACATAAAAGCAAAGTCTGATCAGGAAAATAGTAACTGTGTTATTATGTGTGTTATGTGTGTTGTGTGGTTATGCTTACTTAAATATATGTCTGTGTGTTATATTCAACTCTGCTTTATTCCTAGTCCCCTCCTAGTAACGGATGACACTATCCTTGGCTTGCTAACATTTTTCCTGCTAATGATATCAAATGAGAAATTCAAATTTTTGGTAGCTGAGAACCTATCCTTGGCAACATAGTTATGAATAATTCACAAGACATGTATTCACAATTTAAAATTAATGTTATATTTTGAAAACTGCTTTTACTTTTAGAGCTTAGCAAAAATGGCAGTAGTTTCCTAACAGTGAAGAAAAACTTTGTTTATAGCAATCCTTTGGCTTTCACTAAATACTGTGCTAAAATATACAATTAACATAATTTTTATGGATTTCAGAGTTATACGTAATCTTTCTAAATCTCTGATATGTGATTACCTAATAGAGACCAAATTAGAAAATAGCAGATACGTTAGTTTCTAGTTAAGAAATTTTTATTTAAAATTTGCTCTAATTTTATATGACATATTTTTCCCAGCGTTATACATCAATATAATAAAATATTCAATTTTAGTGAACACTATTTTTTCAAGTGGCACAGTTAGGTTTGTAATGGGAAACAAACCCTTTTGAATTGAACATATACATTCTCAGTCTAAACATTGAATTAATGTACTTTTTGTTATATGATTTTCTTTTTAACATCAACATTTTAAGAAGTGACATACCCTGGAGACACTTGGAAAAATGGAATCATAGACAGTGATAAAACCCAAGTCTTTTCTTCATGCTCAGATCTGTAACTATAGCTTTCAAATTCTGACTTTACTCAGCATTAACATTCATTTCCCAAACAATTTACCCGATTGAGGAAATGATTAAACATGTTTATGTGCTGAGGGGAAGGAACTAGTGGGAAGCAGGAGGCTCTGATATGGATGCAGGGGTAATTGATTTTCTCAAAGCCCCACGGGCAGAGGCAAGGATGGATTCCAGTGTCTCCAAGATGCTTTCGCCTTGTAGAGGATGAGGGCCTCTTCTTCTGACAATGGAAGGGGGAACACTGGGTTTGAATTGTTGAGAGAGATGGTGTTGAGGGAATTTATACCTGATAGCCTTATTTTCCCTGTAAAATCTAAAACAGGGAGAATTTGCCCTGTCCAGGTGGTTTGGTTGGTTAGACCATCATTAGGTACATCAAAAGGTTGCAGGTTTGATTTCTGGTCAGGGCACATGCCTGGATTATGGGTTCCATTCATCCTTGGTGGAAGCACATAAGGGAGGCTACCAATTGATGTTTCTCTCTCACATTGATGTTTCTCTCTTGCTCTCGCTCTCACTTTCAACCAATAAAATCATGTCCTCGGGTTAGGATTTTTAAAAATAAAATAAAACTTGGAGAATTTTAAATACGAGGAATGAGATGGGTAGGAAGGATTCTGACCACACAGATATGTCAGGTAACAAGCTCATTAGGAAGTTGGTTGGCTGAATAAATCTGAAAATAATATATAAAGGTGATATTGTACATGTGCTTTCAATAATCTGAAGCTGATTATATGAGGAAATTGTTACTCCTCCTGTGAGGATTACAAAATAATTTTTGAGGAACAGATTCTTCAAATGTTCCTAAATATTGTGTACTTTTACTAAAAAAAACCATTATGTATGACCAGTTCTTCCTCTGATGACCACTCTAGTGCTTCAGTGTTTCCGAGTAGGCATGTAAGATGCTGAATAACTGAAATGCAACACATTGAAAACGAACTAGCCGTTAGTGAAGTGTAATGGAATAAAGAGCTCTTTATATGAAATGGTAGATTATCGATAACTTTGTTAAAATGTACTAAGATTAAAAGTATTTTTCAAAAATTGGAAAAATTGCTTAATACTTTAATATTGAAATAGACATGAATGGTCAGGATTATAGCTGCTTCTCTTTGTGCTCTGTTCCATCATCACAAAGCCAGGCCTTGTTCCAAATAAAGCCATCAGAATCCCAACACAGACTTTGTAGTTGAAAAACTGCTAAATCTCAGAACTGCCACATTTCCATTTTGTATGTAAATATTTCCATTCATCTTCCTAAATATTATATTTCTTCTCCCCCCGCCTCCCTCCCTAGTGTCACAGTTTATGCAACAGCTGACAGCATCATTTGTTCCTTTTCTGGTACACTCTAGGTGCCACGAGTGACCTTGTCGTCCCCTCATTTGTAAACAAGTGTTTGTTCAGGTCCATTAGCCACATTTCCTAAGAAAAATCATAGCGTAAAACATGTTTATTTGTAATACTGTTGGATTATGTCCTTTGCAAATCTGAGGTTTTGAAGACGCGGAGGTCAGAGAATGTGTCCATTTACTGGGGAAACGCATTACATTTTAACTGCTTCTCGTAGCAACAGCTGAGCTTTCTATGAGACTGATGTGATAGATTTGCAGGTATTTGAAAAAACAGAGGTGCTGGGATAACAAAGATTCTTTTTTAAAGGAAAAACATCAGAATCTTACTGCATGTGCTTAATGTTCTTCAAAAGAGAATAAGAGACAAGATTCTTCCAACTGAAAATTTCATTTGCCTTGATGTACAAAATATGAGCATATTTCAACACAGCTAAGAGAACCTTATAGAATAGCACAGTTTTAATTGGTCATTTAAGTTTAAATGGTTATAATACATTAATTGAATTGATTTTTTTTTTTTAGGGTCCTATGGGGCCTCCAGGACAAAAGGTAAAGTATAAACAATACTGTGAATGTACGTAGTCTGCCGTTGCCTAATGGCTAAGCATGAGAGGTGGATGGAATTAGCTACTGCAAGCCACGGCAAAGTGGTCTGGTTTGTGCAGTCTAAAAATACAATCATAGAATGTGAGCCGTTAGATTTCTAATCAATTCCATTATAGAAGATCCAGAGCAGACTCTTTTTATGCTATCTGCCAAACTTGTAGGTTATTGAATTTTTCATTCAAATACTGATTAACTGTGACATCTTAGAATGTGACGGGTCATACAACACTGCAAATGAAGTGCATGGCCTTGCTCAAATACCTGATTGCCAAATGACCACAGAACTGACCAGACCAAAGGACGTACTTGTTGCTTGGTAACTGTACTCAAGTGGCCCCCTGGTGCCTTCCTTTGCTGGGGTAATCTGAAAAGTGACTTCCTGATTGTCATTTCTACATTGGAGAGGGTCTAGAATTTCTGAAATTACACCCATCCTGCAGTAATAAACGTATCAGTACAGGTAGATGGCCCTGTGCCAGCAAAGCATCACTGAGTCCCTACTGCCCATTACACCTCCCACCCCGCAAGGGGGGGAAAGGGACATTTAACCTGTAGAACACTAAAGAAAACAATTGTATCACAACAGGTGGACAAGTGATTATCTTTATCTTTGGAATCCTCAAAGATAGAGACTTTTTATCCCCCAAGCAATGGGCATGTGGCATCTGTTGAAACATAACCCTGCAAACCAAGTAAAAGCCAATGAGTTGTGAGACAACTTGTGTATAGGAACACTCTGTCCTTCGCAATAATGTCTCTATTAAGCATGGTGTGAAATTGTAAAGCTACCCTAATCCACATGCAGCCAGGCTAAAATTACTGCCTCAGGCTCCGGGAAGTACGTTAATGACCCACTCAGTAGAGCCATGGAAGCACTAAGGAACTTGCCCTCTCAATGTGTTTTGTTTATAATGACTGTATTTTTAATCGACTTATTTATAGAGCAATTTTAGGTTTATAATTACTATTTTTTTTAACTTCTTCCACTATGATTAAGAAACTTAATAGCATACATAGACTAAGAAAAAGCTGTTTTCTAGTGCGAGGCAAAGAATAAGCACATTTTCTTTAAAAATGGTTTCTCCAGAGCCTAAAAGGGAGGTGTATGGAAGGAAATGACATCACTATTTGAAAACATTTGTTAATGTTACCATATCCAGTTCAGTGTCATAGATTTTCCTCAGGTGACAGCTTGCTTATTCTCAGTTCACCCCACCTATGTCCAGTCATTGGTATTCACCCCAAAGCACATGCACACACACATGTTTGAGAGCCTGCGCGCAGGCGCGCTCACTTAATATTTTATGTACGGAAGTCGTGTTGTTCCTAGTCAGTGTTTAACATTTGCAACGTTTTTCCTAGTCTGCTTTGCAAGACATATTCACACTCACGTGGCTCAATGTGCTCCCTGAAAGTCTGGGGGGAAATGTTGCAAATACAATAAATTTGAGTTTTACAACACGGGTCCCTTATTTGACTAATTGTGCAACAAGTGGTTGTTATTTTAATTACCTTTTGTTTTATGGTATTTAAATTCATAAAATTCAAGAGTTGCTGCTACTGCTAGGCATTTTCCAGATGGAACTATGCCTGTTTATTTCCTAAAAGCACCCAAACTTAGAGTCATGTGGCCTTGTGACCACTGTGGATCTCAATTTATGATGTGACTTTCTTTAAAATCTTACTGCAGTTTGGTGGGTATTGAGAAACAGCTAAATTTAACTCAGTAGTTTTTGCAAAAGCTGATGAGTCTGCGTACCTTGTTGTATGTTTAAACACCGAGGGAAAGAACCAAAAAACATAGCCTCCCAGATACGTTTTGGCAAGGTAAAGCTATGGCTGACGTAACTAACACAATATAAATTTAGAATTGAAGTATTTTGTGATTGTGATATCAATTTAATTTAATCATGTGTCTCCTTAGGGTTCTGTTGGAGCACATGGGATTCCAGGGATGAATGGGCAAAAGGTGAGTGCTATATTTTTGATCATTTGGAGATGACTAAAATTGCAAAATTATTCTAATCAGTAATGTTAGTAATAAGTTTATGTGCTTATAAAAACTCTACAAATACTTTTGAAATATAAAAAATAATGTGCCAGTGGTCAAATTAGTTTAATTTTCAAAGGTGTATTAAATAGAAACTCTTGGAAATTATTCCATTTTATTTTGATAATTTATGTAAGAGCTGTACCTTTCTCATAAATATATATGGAAACGTCTATGTTTAACACAAATTGTGACCAATAAATGCACTCTATTCTTGTCATGGCCAAAGCAATATGTATTGTTTTTCATGAACAGAGTTTATTCTTACAGTGGGAACCTATTGAAATCTGAATCCAGAAGCTAGCTCTTTTTACTGATAAGCAAAACTAGGAGTAAAATAGACTTTATTGAACTGCTCATAATGAGGGGGGCAGAAATAAAGTTAAAAAAAACCACTCACAACTCTACAGAGACATATCTATGTACATGTGTACTTTTATCCCTGCAACATGCTTACTAGTTGCAAAAAACATGTAGCTGTATCCCACAGCTAGGTCTGGATTCAGTTCTCCCCAGTAGTCCTGACTGGTTCGTCAATCTGGAACCTCTACAGAGACCAGGAAAGCCTCGATGGCAGGCAAAGCCACTAGTTGGGCCAGTGCATTGGAGCCAGCGAGCTGAGCTAGGGACTTGCCTGTTCCCCTTAGAGGTTTTGGACTGGCTCTGAAATTTTGTGATCCGTCACTTTCTCTTCCCAGAAGATTTTACATCTATGCACTCTGGATTGAATTCTGAAATCACAAGGAACCCAGTTCTTACAGACAGAATAAACCACCACGTGACCTTCTCCAATTCATCTTTTCTTCTCTAATAAGATATAAACTATCACAGCTTAAAATCCACTGAGTGGCTGAGAGCACGAGTCTGCCACTTAGAGACCGTGTGAATTTTGGCCAAAACTTTTTATTCTCTGGCCTCAGTTTCCTCATCTGCAAAAAAGAGACAATAGCAATACCTACCTAATAAGGTCAGTGTGAGGATTAAATGAGTAAATAGGCATAAAGCCCTTATGACAGTGATGTAACTATTCATCTTTTCCTTCATTTCACGTTGGTGAAATTCTGGAAATTTGATGGATCTGTATTTGAAAAGAGGCCCTCTGTTTCCAGAATTACTCAGTTCCCAAGTGAAATTAATGCTCTCAGCCAAGGCTCATAGTGCCTTGAAATCCTCCAACTAAACACTGCACGCTTATCAGTAATGGACTGCCCATGCCATTTAGTACCATGCATATCCATTTGTTTTACAAACCCTGGCAAAGAGAGGATTACCTTTCCATCTACAACATGGCAGATCAAGGAAAGAAACAAATAAAAACTCAAAAGTGTATTCATTCGAAGATGGATTTGAAAATTACATAACTCAGGCTATTTAGAAAGTTCAGTATGTGGGTATAGCACAAACACTGTTTTTAACGTTGGAGAGAAAACAAACTCGTACCTGAGGTTAGTGTCTCCCTTTTTCTTCTTTTCTTTTTTCAACTTGGAGACAATCATGAAAATTTATAGGAACCTTTAACCTCAAACAAGACAACTTTAAAACTGTCACATATATGCTTATGAAGACTGCATATATTTTATTTTTGCAAAGGAAATTTGCAATTTCCTTAGCAAGAGAAAGGAATGTGACATTTTCTTGTCCTAGTCACCACATTTAAATTATATTTCAAGGAAATAGACAGTTAATATTTGCAGTTTTATGTCTTGTTATACATCTTTGTGGCATTTTAAAGTGTTTTCTGTAAAACCCAGGAAAACTAAATTATTTCACACTTTTATGAAGGTATCAGCAAAATGTAATTTAAAATTGTTTTTCCTACTCCATAGAGCTTAAGACTTGGGGTGTAGGATTTCTGTTAATCCTAGTCATTATCTAACATTTGTAATATTCGGCATCTCATCTTTAGGAAAATGAAGTGCAAAAAAAAGTGAGTCCCCTTCACTGAAACAGCAGGTCATTTAGAAGGAAAAACAGAGTTGAAGACGGAGTTCTATCCTTAGAGCACAGGAAATATGTCTTGGATCTCTAGAATTTGCTTCTCTAAGAAGACAGCTTACAATTACATTTTTTTTAACAAAAAAAGCACCTCAATGTCTTTAAATTGTCTTGAGAAAACATTTTTTCCACATTACAAGTTTACTTTTTCCACTGATATACTTTTAATGCCTAGGAAATAGTTCTCAGACAATGGTTAAGGAAGGAAATGATTTCTGAGCCATCAGAAATATGCCAAATAAAAACCAGGAAATATAGAGGGGATACATGGTGATGGAAAAAAGTAAAAAAACAACTAGAAAATAAAATGATTTTTCTCCTATAAAAAAAGAAAGAAAAGTAAACTACATTAAGAAAATGTTTTGGAACATTTTCCATCCATTCAAATTAACAAACTTGGCGACTGGCTTTGACTAATCAATTTGGTGTAGACATTTCTTTACTACTTTTCTTTAAATTTTGGTTACCTTGATTGCTAATCTGAGTATTTCTTATTTTTGTAATGGTCTTCCCATTCTTCATATTCCGGTAGGAACAAAGACTTAGATAAGCGGTAACATGGCATAAACTCCAATCTAGCTCTTTCAGGCATCACAACCCACAAATGGCTCCTGAGCACCTTCTGTGAGCGGTGGGAGGCTGGAGGGGCAGAGGGACGAGCATGGCCTCTGCGGGCAGCGAGGGGGAATGCTTCAAGGCCCGTCCTCCACTGGACAGGTCATGGAATGCTTCTAAGGCTCAAGTATCAAATACAAGTGCAGACTGGGCAGTATTAACTAGATGACATCTCTAAAGTGAACATAATATAATAGGTGCTCCATAATGTTATCAAGTATCTATAATAGTAGCATATTAGAGAGTTTCAGCATACCCTGGCTGGGTTGCTCAGTGGTTAGTGTTGACCTGCAGACCAATGGTTGGATTCTGTGTTTGATTCCTGGTCAAGGACATGTACCTCAGCTGCAGGTTCCCCAGCCCTGGTCAGGGTGCATGTGGAGGCAACCAATCCATGAGTCCCTCTCACACTGATGTTTCTCTCTCCTGCCCCGCTCCTCTCTCCCTTCTGCTCTTTAGAAATCAATGGAAAAAATATCCTCGGGTGAGGGGAAGAAAAGCATTTCAGCAAAGGAGCCCTAGGCTTGGTCTCAAGAAGGTAGCAGAAGCCAGTTGACTTCATGAGAGGGAGAGAATGAATATGCAAAGTTACACATAAATATAATGTGTAAAATATGTATAGTCTCCCAATATAAATATAAAATATTTCCCTGCCCCCTGGCGCCCCACCACATGCCCCATACTAGGTAGTCGGCGTGTGAGTACCGACATGGAAAAGAGAAAGACACATCTCATAATCTGAAGGCTCAGCCACCGGCATGGGGTAGCGTAGGAGCGCTGTCCTGGAGTGGGGACACTCTGTGTCTTCTGCCGGTTGTGCAGCCCTTGAAAGGCCCTTTTCCTCTCTGGGTCAAGCGGCTTCATGTGTAAAATGGGAGAGGGGCTGTACCAATGTATCTCTCAGTCCCTAAGTGATGCTGTGTATCTGCAAAAGGTCACTCCTGTCTCATTCCCAATTCAACCAGCTTTGAGCATGCGCTGTTCCCAATTCTGAAGGTTGTTTCCACAATTGGGATTTGGTTCTAGCAAATAGCTGAAGCAGTTAGAGCAGATTTAACACCATCCTACCTAAAAATATGCAATGTCCTCTTCTTGGGATAATTGTGTTGGGCACAAACATTTTTGTAATTCTTATAAGTAAATCTTACTGGCAGAGGTATAATTAATATTTTATTTGTACTCGATGGTTCCTTCTCTCTCTCTCTCTTTCTCTCTCTCTCTCTCTCTCTCTCTCTCTCTCTCTCTCTCTCTCACACACACACACACACACACACCACACAAATGTACATCTGAATATTTGTTAATTAAACCTTACTGCTCAGATATACTGTAGAAGTATATGGGCTTTTAAAAATGATTTTTTTGGTAGACCTTTTTTAAACTGAATCATCCTTTGACAAAATAAATTGCTGTCTACAATATATATGTCAGAACTTTTAAATTTTCAGCTCTTAATTGGCGTTATTAGAACCCTATATTTCCTACTTTCCACATTTCCACATGAATTGGCATCCATAAGAATAAATCACCATGATGACAAATTATTTGAATAGCAATCAAATAATTGATTGGACTGTGCAAATGCCATAGAGGAGGAGCTCATGGGGAAGAGATAGCGTGCAGTCCAAGTCTAATTTGCGCATCACTTGGTTCACATCCTTGTCTCTTTGTGACTGTGAAAATAATATTAAAGATTTTTCAAGATTAAAAACAAGTTATTTTTGTCTAAGCCAGCTGGAATTTTTCCGAGGTCCCAGAGTCACAGGGATTCTTCCAAAGCTAAAGAGAAATATCAGGTGATCTTTTTTTGTGTATTTTTCAAGGGTTATTGTAAGACTTCAAAATAAAATATAAATTAAAACTTGCTCTTAGTGTATCATCTATGAATCTGCCCCAGATAGCAATGTGATTTTTAAGTCACATTAAATTTTAATTAGCTTATAGTTATGGTATTTAGACTTCCTTTTCATCTCTTATCCATGGGTCTCACAGTTCTTTACTGACATTCATCCTCACAGCATATTTCTAATGGCATTTTTATTGTGAGCATATTTAGAGAGCAGATAAATTGAAGCTCTCAGACTTCCAAAGGTCAGGCTGTTTATTAAAGTCTATGCAGGGGACTATGCAAGGAACTCAGTATTTTTTATTCCTGATTTACTTATTGAATTGCTAACTACACTCTTTTCTTTGGCTACCTTGACTGTATCATTAAACAGTCTGAGTTAAATTCCTGAAGGATTTGACTGTGTTATAGTTTGGTTTGTTTTCTGGTTAGCTTAAAATTTTCCTGTAACAGAATTTACCCAGTGATCTCTTACCCAATCTATTTATGACTTTTCAATTTTAGACTTTAAGTAAAGATATTTAGAATTAAATGAAATGATTAATTTCTGATTCCAGGTCAATTAATAGTTCAGGGAAAGTATCTTACAGCACCTTAGTTCTTTTGTAGGTTCAAGTTGAAAATTACATTATTTTTACTAATTGTTTTATCTTTTAAAGTTAGAAGTTGTGTGCAGCAGAAATCTAAAAATACGTGTGTGTTTTTCCTCTCATAACTAGATATAATAATAGAATGGATTCTTCTTAAAGAAACATCATTATCATCTATTACACGATATTTTATATCCTCAAATCACATCATTCCTGAGTGTGATTCACACATTCTGAGGCATTTTTATAATGCAAATTTACTCTTCAAGATAATTTTTACTCAATTTTACTTAAGTGGGGCAAACAGTATTTCTATTCTTTATGTAAGTAACTTAAAGTTCCTTTAGAGAGGAATATAGTTGAAAGGGGTAATTTCATGCTGGCTCGAAATAAAACAATGATAGTAAGATACTCTTAAAACCACTTTCCCCTCACTCTATCTAGGCATGTTACTGTCAAACTTGACACCAGTCATCATTCTGCTAAATGAAAATGTTGGGAGAGGGGAAACTAGAAAGTGGAGGGAATGGGATAGGTGGGGTGAGGGGTACGAGAGGAAGGGAAGCTGCTCACAGGCTGCTGCAAAACAAAGAAACAACCAAGCAAATGTGTCTGAAGGTATTATGACATTATCAACGCCACTTGTTTTTCATTGTAAAATACACTATCTATTGTAGAGGGGATTGCAAAAATACCGATTTACTAGATCTGACTAAATTGCATACATAATTTTACAACTTTAAAAAAAACAACTCCCTGACATGTGCTGTGTCCATTGATTCACTTATTGGCTTCTTCAATTCAACCATCTGTTCGGCCCTAACTGCTAAACACGGGCACCATCTGAGCACTGGCATTAAAGCTCTCTCTGCCCTCATGGAATTTCCAGCCTCGTCGGGGCGATGGACATTAAATAAGCATTTATTTTTATAGATAATTTTTTTTTATTTTTATATGTTATTTTTTACAGAGAGGAAGGGAGAGGGATAGAGAGAAACATCAATGAGAGAGAAACATCAATCAGCTGCCTCCTGCACACCCCTACTGGGAATGTGCCCACAACCAAGGTACATGCCCTTTGATGGAATCGAACCTGGGACCCTTCAGTCTGTAGGCCGACGCTCTATCCACTGAGCCAAACCAGGTAGGGCTAAATGAGCATTCTTACTAAAACGTGTTAAGTTGCAGTGCTGTTTAATTCCACGGTGGAGAAGCACAGGCCAGCCTGGCCTGGAGCAAAGGGTCAAGGAAAGACCGGAAGAGGTGGTTGTAGGGGAAACTGAAAAGATGAACAGCACTTGGCAGTGGGGAGAGAACCTATCACTAGGCTTCAGTACTTACAAATGAAAATACAGACAACCTTGGTCTTAGAATTCTGTTTTTAAAACACTGAGTCAGCAGCCACTGTAGAATTTTTATATTCATCAGAGATTGCATTTCAACCGAGTTTCTGACCACTAAAATATTAAGTCAATATAGGCCACAGAGTTTGTTGTTCTTTTTTTGTTAATCCTCACCCAAAGATGTTTTTTCCATTGATTTTTAGAGAGAGATGAAGGGAAGGGGAGGGAGAGAGAGAAACATCAATGTGAGATCCATTGGTTGCCTCCTGCATGTGCCCCTACCAGGGCCGGGGATCGAGCCTGCAACCTAGATATATGTACCCTTGGCCGGAACTGAACCTGCAACCCTTCAGTTAGCGGGCTGACTCTCTAACCACTGCGCAACTGGCCAGGCCTGTTCTTGTGTCATTAGATCTGACCTCTAAGTGATACGCTTGATTTGTGGAATTTGTATTAAAAATCAAGCTGTCATGAAATAACTTATTATGCCAATCATAGCACATTAACATATACCCAGTTCCCTCCATTTGATACCATGTTGCCAAGGGGACAGTAACCATTCCCCAATTGTGAAACAGCATCAGTGGGGCTAATGTACGAGGAATTGCCGCTCTCTCAGGATTCTCTTCTCTGTCTTCCTTGCCCAGTGCCGAGATTAAAGAGTGCAGTAGTAATCATTACTAACATTTATTCAGCACTTACTAACGTCAGGCACTGTCCTAAATGTTGTATGCATACTCGCTCACTCCTCACAGCTGTCCTAGGAGATGGGTGCAGTATTATGTCTATTCCTTTAATGAGGAAACTGAGGGAAGCACAGGAAGAACCAGTGCTTTGTCCTAGATCTGTGGTCGGCAAACTGCGGCTCGCAAGCCACATGTGGCTCTCTGGCCCCTTGAGTGTGGCTCTTCCACAAAATACCCAGTGCGGGCGCGCGTACAGTGCGATTGAAACTTCGTGGCCCATGCGCAGAAGTCGGTTTTCGGCCTGGGCGAGTCTGTTTTGAAGAAGTACTGTTGATATTTGGCTCTGTTGACTAATGAGTTTGCCGACCACTGTCCTAGATCGTCAGATATTTGGGGTAAAGCTCAGCTTCAGAGCCAGGTCTGCCCCAGACTTAAGAGTGAGGATTTTATGCATGCATATTAGCATAACCAATGGACACAGACACCGGGGCGGTGGGGGCTTGCCCGGGATGGGAATGGCTGGGGCAGGGGTGGGGGGGACACACGGAAGGGAGCTCAAGTGGGGGAAAAAGGAGACATATGTAAAACTTTAGACAATAAATAAATTAATTGAAAGTAAAAGAGTGAGGATTTTAAATTCTGCCCCCACTCGCTCGTCACTATTTGTTTGACTTGGGACAAGTCACTTACCTTCTCTGAGCCTTAGTTTCTCTATTTGTCAAATGAGGATTATAACATTTACCTCAAAGTGTAATAAAAAGTATAGAAATTAATAACTATAACTGTTTATTCCAATGTATCATTGCATAAGTCTAGGCTATTTTTCTCTGTGAACTGGAGACAGTGATTAGCTGCTCCCGCTGCAGTTTCTTTCCTGGCAGCCCCAGTCCCATGGAAAGTTGCAAGAAACTTGAGTTGTCTAATTTAGAAGAGATCTGTGTGGCCGGGGAGCTGACCACTGTGTTGTGTGTGGTTTAACCCGGGCCTAGCAAACTCTCCCACTTCACAATGCCCCTTCCTCCGTTTTGACATTTTGTCTTTCTAAAACATCTCTTTGTTCTTCGCCTTTTTTTCCCCATGACAATACACACGGAGAACAATTTTTTCCTGCATGCAGAAAAGACTGGCCTCTGGCGTCATACCCTGGCCGGTGTGCGCCCACTTTTGCACCTTTCTTAAGCTAAGCAGGAAGTACTGGATGGCGTTTCCCTTAGAGCCCAGCACGCGGTGCTCCTCGTCCAGCCCCCCTTGTCCCTCTGATAGTGTGACCCTCCCCGTGGCGTGTGGGGCCCATGAGGCCAAGGGGACATGCCTGCTCACAGCCTAGTGTCCCCACTTCTAGATTACAGGGGGCGCAAGAATTCCTCCATCAGTTGTCCTGATTCTGCTTCCAGTACCTGTAGTGGCCTTGTCCCCCAGCCCGTCCGTATTCCCAAGGGTGGACCGCTCAGCCAGGGTGTGTGCTCCGCAGCCTGTGGGTGGCCTTGCAGCAGCTATCAGTGGGGTCTGCGGGCAGAGCTCCCAGGATGTGCTCACACACAGCCCCCACGCCTCTTCCTGGGGAACTGGAGAACTGGGGCTGGGAAGAGGGAGGACATTCGCATTGTGGGGTGGGTGGGGCAGCCATGGACTCCTACCCAGACCTTTACACTTGATCTTAGCCAAAAGGCCGAGAAGCGAGGCTACCCAGACCTTTAAATTTTAGGGATGTGCTCAAGGTAGGTAATTCTCATTTGTGTTAAATTTCACCCAAATAAGCTCAACCTAACTACTTTCTGTGACCCCTAAATTCTTACTGTCGCTTTCCATTTGAATTTCTTTGTTCAAATTATATTTGGTATATTTCCATCTACAGGAACAATACAGAAAACTAAAAGAAAAAGAGCTGCCCAGCAGACTTATTTCTGAAATAGTCCATACTGTAATGTTATTGCTATAACTATCATGTTTTGTTATTTTACATTTTTAGACAGTGGTACTTAAAAAAAAAAAAGCATAATGAAGGCTTGATTACGAGGTTTAATTTAGTTATTACTGTAATCAGTTTAAGACCCATTTCAGTATATTATCTGAAATAGAATATTTTTATTAAGTTCCTGGCTGCTAGACCTGTCTACTTTCCTACTCATTAATATTCATATTTCCAATGCGGACTAAGAGACTCTAATTTTAGGGCTGGAGTTTGCTGATTAGAGGAACAAAACAAAGTCCTCTGAAGGAAGGCAGAGCTCTGACGCATAACCAACCCTAATGGCCCAGGCTAGGGCTCTTCTGATTTTCCTTTTGCCATGTTACAAAGCTCCCTCCGCCTCCAGGAAAGAAACAGAAAAAGAAGAAGGGATTGGATATGCAAGTAGAAGCTTTTGCAAAATTGCTGAATTGCTCCACATAAGAGAGAGTGAAGCTGAATTCCCAGAACTGTCAAGGGAGGGAGGGAGGGAGGGAGGGAGGGAGGGAGGGAGTTGACATGGGAGGGGGAGAAAGGAGAAGGCAGGAAGATGAAGAATGTCTGCATGCTCTGTGATGTGACAGCTTCCTGAGAACACCAGGTATTCGGTCCTGAGCTTGCAAAAGGTCTGGGGAGAGTGGGGTTCTTCAGGCAACTGATTGACTGACATGTCGGAATTGGTCTGGGGCAAAACAGAGGTGACACATGCAGATGCGGGCCCGGAGAGGTGGTCTTGGACTTCCGCAGCCTGTGAAACCGGGACTTGAGCCAAGTTTAATCAGATGTCTGAGGAATAAGAAGCCACCAGTGACATCTTTAGGCCAACAATAACAAATAATAATAATAGTGAAACTAAGTCTTAATTCTTTAGAGCCGGGAGAGAGGACGCATTTAATTTACCCCGCACACTGCATAGAAGAAAAAACAAGCTCCATAGAAGCTCAAGCCATTTGCTCTATGTCCCAGGACCATAAGTGGAGAACATAGGACTAGACTGGAGGCTTCCTGAAGCCACTCTCCTAGTTTATACTGAAATGAAAGAGAAAAGAAGCATAAAAAATGAATGGGTTTTTGGACACAAGTTGCTCAAATAAAAGGAACACAAGATGAGAATTCAAAGACCCAGCTTCTAACCTCACATCTTCCTCTTTGCAACGAGTTGCCTCTGGAGAAGTTCCTTCCCTTCTCTGAATGTTTCTTCATCTGTTAAGAATGAGGCTTGGTTCACCTAACATACTCGCTATTTCGTGTATGTTTCTGCTTAGGGAAAAGCAGATGTTAGCGTGAGTTCCTGAGGTAAATGATGGTACTTGGGTGAGTTCTGAAAGCGTGTTTTGGAAACGTTAGATGACCTGTTAATTTATAAAACCAATACTGCCCCGGCTACTGCTCACCCTTCCCCTGAGGCACATGGGGTGAGGGGCGGAGCAGATGGAAGAGGGGAGATAACTGAGCATATGAACATATTTATGGCGGCCCAGTCTCTGTACCTGCAGGCAGAATTGTTGGATCCTTTAGTCCTGGGCAGGCACGCTTCCCCTGGGGGGGCTCAGAGGCTTTCTTGAGAAGCTCATTCTTGGCATCCAGTCCTTAACGGGACTCCTCTCCACACTCACTCCCACCCTTCCCTCTTACTCCTTGCGCTTTCTCTGCTCTTCAATCCTAATCTCCCAGAGGGACCTGCATGATTGGAGGTGTCACTGCTGGGTTAAGGTCTCTCCCATCTTTGCCCTGGGTCCTGCTGTAGCTGAGACAACCGACTGTTGTCACCATGGTTATAGGGCTTTTCCGCTTTCCCAGTATTGAAAGGGTTATAAGCGCTTCACATCTATATGTAGGTTTAATGTGTTTGCATCTCCTGTATTTACTCTTTCCTCCAATATGTATGTTCTGGACAATTATTATGTGTCAGGAACAGTTTCTAGTGAACAAAATAGACAAAATTTCTATTCTAGTAGTGGTGAGGGGATGGGGATGGCAAATAAAATACCCAATTAAACTTGAACTTCAGGTAAACAACCCATAGTTTTTGATATGACTATATCCCTTTTATTGCTTGGGATATATTGAACTAAAAAAGTATTTGTTGTTTATCTAAAATTCAAATTTAACTGGGTATTTTGTATTTTTATTTCCCAAATCTGGCATTCATAGTAAGGGAGATGAAACTTTTCTTTTTTTAATTATAGCTTAGGTGGTAATTGGTGCAATAGAGAAAATAAAGTGAGGCAATGGGCAGAGGGAGTGCTGGCAGTGGTGGAGATTCTGGGGCCACCCCTGTAATAAGGGGACGTTTATATATCTCCAATATACAAGTGGGCTGTGTTTTAGATGTAAAATGGGTGTAGATAACATACATAAAAGAACTGTTTCCAAGGATGAATAATTCAGCAGACCACCCCTCACAAACTTACTAAAAAGATAGTGGAGCGAAACTATATATTATCAGTGTCAATTGGATCTTCCTTACGTCAAACATCTTAAGCTGGGGGTGGGTATCCCTGGGAGTTCACACAAGTGTGCACAGGTACCAAAAGAATAAGGATTCTTCTAGAGCACTGATAACACTTGAAGGTTGGAGCTAAGATTCTTATTTTGTACGAGAGGCCCTGTGCATGAAATTCGTGCATGGGTAAGGTCCCTAGGGCTCGCCGGCAATTGGGCCCATCTGGGCTTTCCAGCTGCTGGCTGGGTCCTTCCTTCATTCTGCACCACCCCCTGGTGGTCAGTGCACATCATTGTGAGCAATCGAACTCCCGGTCTTCCAGTTGAATTCACAAGGGGACACTTTGCATATTAGGCTTTTATATACATAGATTGTTGTGTCATGCTACATTTCTATAAATGTTAAGGTAAAATATATTGGTTATTTTGTACCTTCTACCTTCACTCAAGTTTCATGTTCATACTTCTTTTGCCATTAGGAGACTAGAATGAAAAACTAAATTAGAGAGAGAGAACACATATGAATGGAGAGCAGGAACCCCGTTTTCCTACCTCTTCCCCAAATAGTTACATCTGAAGTCTGGGTTGGGTGCCTCACCTTCAAAGAATCCTCCTCTACCAAGTGATGTTTATCCAATTGCTGCCAAAACCGTTGAGGCCCTGAAGCCTAAAAAGGGGACAGCTACTCTCCACCGTGACTGCCCATAGAGGAAGAATGACTCAAGGCCAGTCCTGTTCACTACGCAAGCTACTGAGATCCTTCAGCATTCTGTCACCTCCAGGAAGAAAGGTCCCATACAGCCAGTGTTTAGAGAGGTATCCATGGCCTCGCTCCCCACTTTTCATCTTTATTTTATTGCACATATGCACCAACACTACCAATTCCAACAATCTTAAGACTGACACCACATTCTGGTCCATTTTCCTTATAGTTATTTTTCTCTTCTGTTTGGATGAGTTCTTTAAGAAAATTCAGTACTAGTACATAACAGAAGCAAATCTGTTTTTGACAAGTGAATGCAAAATTATATTATGCTAAAAATGTTAAGCTATGACTCATTCTCATTGCCAGAGTGAAAAACAATTATGATTGAGTAATGGTGAGCGATATTGCTGCTAAATAACCTATCTCCCTTTAGCACTCAATTACATGAGAAAACTGCATTCCTTTCTGTCTTAAAATATTTTTTTCAAGTTGTACCTGAAATAATTGTAAAAGCCCTGAATTATGTTTTACATTAGAGTTCTAAAGAGTGGTGTAAAAAAAAAAGAAAAAAGAAAAGAAAGCCATCTTTCTTAAAAGTCAGCCCAACTTATTTTTAGCTTGAATATGTGAATTATCCTTTGGGAATAGCCTTAGAATTTAAAGTATATTAGAGAAAACCACATCAATCTACCTGTAGTTAAGATGTTAGCTGCTGTTTCTCTTTATTCTGTCTTTGGATTGTCCTTCAGAATGTGTGAATGTGAAATGCATTCAGAAAAAAACTTGATAGTACCAACAAATGATACTGTCTCTCTATACACACAAAACCTAATTCCCTTTTCTTTGGTCTGTCTTTTCTGATATATTTCTCTGAATGTGTACATTTTTACTACATTATATAACAATAGAATATTATTATAACTTTATTTGAAGAAGCTTCATGATAATTATATTTTGTACTCATATCAGAAAATATGAACACCATATATAACATATGGTTCATTCTTCATTAAGACATACCTTTGATTTATATTTATTGTGCCTCTTTATTTCATGAAGTATAAGAAAACTTTGCTTAAAAAAATAGTCTATCGCCTGACCAGTATAGCTCAGTGGTTGAGCATCAACCCAGGAACCATGGGGCCACCAGTTCAATTCCCAATCAGGGCACATGCCAGGGTTGCAGGCTCGATCCCCGGTGGGGGTCATGCAGGAAGCAGCCGATGTATTGATATTTTTTATCTCTCTATTCTTCTTCCTTCCTCCCTTTCTAAAACATCAATAAAATACATTTTAAAAAACAATCTATTACTTCAATTAGATGCCCCAAGCTATTTTTGTATATATATTTTCTCACTCAAAAATAAGCTCTTTAGACACAGACATTTGCCATGTCTATTTCATCTTTATAAACCATAAAAAAGCCCAGAGTAGTGTATAAAATAAATTTTCACTAAATTCAGTGTTAGTTGAATGAATTAATGCACTGATGGCGAACCTATGACACGCATGTCAGAGGTGACACACGAACTCATTTTTTTGGTTGATTTTTCTTTGTTAAATGGCATTTAAATATATAAAATAAATATCAAAAATATAAGTCTTTGTTTTACTATGATTGAAAATATCAAAACATTTCTATATGTGACACGGCACCAGAGTTAAGATAGGATTTTTCAAAATGCTGACATGCCGAGCTCAAAAGGTTCGCCATCACTGAATTAATGCCTTTCAGTACCCCATAACCTGACCTTGGTACACAGAGTTGTACAGCATTTTATCTTTAACATTTCTTTCTCACAACCCAAGAAACTAATTTTGGATAACAACAGAATGCTCCAAAACCTCCTAATCTAAGTTTGCATATATTTTTCTTGATATAATTTATTTAAAAGGTGAAGTTCTATGAGTCATTTTTTTCCTTCTTCATTTCATTTTCTTTTGATTCACTTAGGAAAAGCTTATTCAAATTTTAGCTTTAAAATTTTATGAGATATGAATTTAAATTATAAACACATGGAAAATATTTAACCTTACAAGTGATAAATGCAAAACTGAGCAACAGTAAATCTTCTGTGCTTATTAAAATAGCCAAAAATTATTAAAATTGTGATATCCAGTGCTGATGAAATTGTGGAAAAGTAACAGAGTGGGTGCCTATACATGCAGATAAAACTCAGAACCTTTTTGGAAAGCAATTAAGAAATATTTGCAGAGGTGTTTTTTTTAGTTTATGTTTAACTAGAGGCCTGGTGCATGAAATTTGTGCACTGGTGAAGGGGTCCCTCAGCCCAGCCTGCACCCTCTCCAATCTGGGACCTCTCAGGGGATGTCCGACTGCCGGTTTAGGCCTGATCCCTATCAGCAGTCAGACATCCCTCTCACAATCCGGGACTGCTGGCTCCCAACCACTCGCCTGCCTGCCCGATTGCCCCTAACAGCTTCTGCCTATCAGTCTAATCACTCCCTAACCACTCCACTGCCAGCCTGATCGATGCCTAACTGCTCCCCTGCTGGCCCGATTGCCCCAAACTGCCCTCCCTTGCCGGCCTGATTGCCCACAACTGCTCTCCCCTGCCAGCCATCCTGTGCCCACATGGGGACAGCCATCTTGTGTGAGGGTGTGAGGATCAATTTGCATATTACCTCTCTATTATATAGGATAGCAAAAAAAAATGGCAATTACCTAAGTATTCAACAATTTGGGACAGATTAAACAGGTTCAAACCTAACTTTGGTAAATGATAATTCAACTATTCACAAGACAATCATGAATAGTGTGTGAAAACAAATGTGTGATATCTATATTCTATACATATAAAAGCCTAATATGCAAATTGTCTCCTCAGTAGTTCAATTGGGAGATTGGGAGTTTGATTGCTCGCTATGATGTGTGCTGACCACCAGGGCGTGGCGTGGGATGAAGGACGGCCCCGGCCAGCAGTTGGCAGCTGGGGAAGGGAGGCTCTGGCCAGCAGCTGGAAGGCCCCAATTGGCCCTGATTGCTGGCCAGACCTAGGGACCCTACCCTTTATTTTTGAGTATACCATTCAAGATTTATATAAGCTTAAGTTACTTATTTTAAAATTGCACAATGCGGAGAACAGTTTAAAAAAAGAATCAAACACACCATTGCAAGGTAATTCAATGAGCTGCTTTTTTAAAAAACAAATTTGTACAGAAAAAAAAAAATCCCGGATCACAATCTATATCATACAGTCACCCTGTTCAATATGTGGGGCACCACGGGAGCCCCAGTGGAGGAACTGTAGGCAGCTGGACTGCAGAAGTGGAAAAACCTTGAGTTCCCTTTGTTCTCCAGTGTATCTTGTATAAAATATTACATTTTTAAACATGCATTTACAGTGTTTGCACAAACAGATTTCATGAACCGGGCCTCTAGTAAAATAATAATAAAAAACAGGTCAGACTATGTAATCAGCTGACAATTGCTTAAAAATATGTAAGCATACATAAAAAAAAAAAAAAGACTAGAAGGAAACAGGACAAAACGAAAACAATTATTATAGGGTGATGGGATCATGGGTGCAGTTTTTATTTGTTTCCTTTTATGTTAAAACTAGGGGCCTGGTGCACGAAATTCGTGCACTGGGTGTGTGTGGGGGGGGAGTGTCCCTCAGCCCAGCCTGCCCCCTCTCACATACTGGGAGCCCTCAGGCGTTGACCCCCATCACCCTCCAATTGCAGGATCGGCCCCTTGCCCAGGCCTGACGCCTCCGCCAGAGGTGTCAGGCTTGGACAGGGAACCCCCATCTCCCCCCGATCACTGGCTCTGGCCCCCGCCCAGGCCTGAGGCCTCTGGCCCAGGAATCATGCCTGGGCAGGGGACCCCCATCTCCCTCTGATCGCTTGCTCCACCCCCCGCCCAAGCCTGACGCCTCTGACCCAGGCTTCAGGCCTGGGCAAGGGGACCATCATATCCCCCCAATCCCCAGCTCAGCCCCCGGCCCAGGCCTGATGCCTCTGGCCTAGGCGTCCGGCCCGGGCAGCGGGGACCCGCAGCTGCAGCGGCCCCGTGATCATGGGCTCCGCTTTAGGCCCAGGCAAGGGACCCCTAGCTCCCGGGACTGCCAGCTTTGACCTTGTCCAACTCCCATCGCTGGCTCCACCCCTACTTCCTGCTATCACTGGCCAGGGCGGCAAAGGCACCTGATTCTCCGATCATGGCTGGGGGGCAGGGCAAAGGTGGCCCCAGGGCCGCCTTTGCCCTGCCCCCCAGCTCTTAGCTCCCTGCTGGGTTTCCGATCACTGTCAGTGGCAGGGGGCTTCTTCCTGCTTTCCCTTTGGCCTCCCTGCATTGTGCCTACATATGCAAATTAACCGCCATCTTGTTTGCAGTTAACTGCCAATCTTAGTTGGCAGTTAACTGCCAATCATAGTTGGCAGTTAATTTGCATATAGCCCTGATTAGCCAATGAAAAGGGTATCATCGTATGCCAATTACCATTTTTCTCTTTTATTAGTGTAGATATTATTTTTAAAATGTATAAAATCTAGGAAAAAAGGATCAAGTTTTAGTCCCTCAATGTCCATATATTAAGGTAGATGTTATGTAGATACCTAAGCAATGTTTCTCTTCCTTGCTTCAAAATCTCAGCATATATTTTGTCCAGAATACCAGGACCAAAGGTTAGTACAATAAAACCAAGTGGAATCATTTGAGACATGTGTTTTTATGAAATTATAAACTACTATAATTTTTTAAATATCCCACTGGAAATAATTGCTTTTCTTTAATAGTATACTAGCAATAAGCTACAGTACAGAACTTTGTGACTGATGAATAAATTATGTTTGTGATTCTTGTTAGCAGTATAAATGCAGGATATGATTGTCTAAAACCTATATTCTGGGACACTTAAATAACATGAGAATGTCCAAGTTTCAAATATGACTGTTGTCATTTGACATTTATCATGAGTATATTAAAACATAGGCCATGTTCGTACTGCCTAAATTTTGCATACTATTTACACAACTTATGCTGGGCTTGGCCATTTATTTATTATTATTATTATTATTATTATTATTATTATTTATTATTACTACCATGGTTATTCTTTGAAAGTCTAAATAAAGTTTGTATTGTTCCCTGGTAGCATCTATTGTTTGCATTCAACCATGTGTTTGGACATTAGCACATCCTGTTGTAGTCTTTGAAGAAAGTAGACTGGATAGCTCTTTTTCTGGTTGCACAGTCCTCTTTTGGAGTGGATTCTATTTCCAGGTTCTTACCCTTTTGATTTACAAATGGTCTATCAAAAATTTCCTATAATGGCCAGCGTTATTCCAAGATAGCAGTTTTCCATTTTAGCAAGGAAAGTGCAAGAGTTATGATTATAGTGCAACTTGATATAGGAAGCAGAATTTCTTGCATGAAGTTAAGACTTTCAGAATTATAATAATTCAGTGTAATAGTAAAACATTTTTTTCTTTTCTAGAAAGATACCATAAGCTTCACATTGCTTAATTTATCTGATAGATGTACAAAAATCACCTTTATAAGTAATATTTAATTCAGGTTTCTATACATTCTGAAAGGGCATTTATAAATGAGAAGTATAAACTGACTGATAATGGGGATAGAATACTCATCATCTACTCTCTCCCCACCTGTGGATGCATTCACTCATTCAGCAGTGCATCATATTGTTAAGAGCACAGTCTCTTATGCCAGATCATGAGAGTTCAAACCTTGGCTGTAGTTGTGTAAATCTGAAAAAATTATTTAACCTTTCTGTGCTTTTCTTTGTTCATCTGATAGGTAGAGATAAAGATAGTACTTACCTCATAGAAATTTGTGATAATTGAGTTAGTGAATGTAACATTCCTGGCACTTAAATGTTACTACTATTATGATCATTAATGTACATATTTTCATATATGTATATGTTCATATGTATTTTTGCTGGGAGCGCCAATATTAAAATGGCACAACCCCTGCCCCCCAGGTGACTTACAAAACATGCTTAAAAATCAACTAAATTTGGTGTGAAACTAAAACTAATCTAAGAATGAAATTTGTTTGTTTTTTTTAATTAACTAAGAAGCAACTTTATAACCCTCAGTGGAAGAAGGAAGTGGTCCAGTCATTAGAGCACATAATCAAGGGCTTTGGAAAGGTTTTTTAATGAAAATGAAATTCTAGTTGCTGTAAGTTGGAGCCGCATGGAAGCCCTGGGAGCCAGAGTCTCTCTCCTTTGCTTCGGGCCCTTCCAGGCACTTCTCCTCCTTGGTAAACATTTGCTGGCTCAGCATCTAAAAAGACTGGGATGCATCATCATCTTTCTGAAATGGAATGCTTTCTAGCATAATAGCCATCATCTTTTCCCCAAATTCCTATCATTCAATGTGACGAGAGCCATACGTCTGAATGTTTTATTCGAATTATTTTTACAGCGAAATTGGAAAGAGAAAACAAAGCCATTTTCACTTTTTACTTTTGTATCAGATGTGTCTAAATGAATTAAGTAGATGTGTCTGTTCTTCACGCTTTAGATTTGGAAATGCTCATTTGATTAAGTCTAATTGTGTAATGATTTAGTCTATATTTTCCTGAACTGACCAATCACTTAAAAGTCTTATGTTTTCAGATGTCTTTTACTCATGCAACAAATACTTATTTGTTGCCTACAATGTACCCAGTACCATGGTAGATGCTCATTTCACATTGATAAGTTGCTTTTGCTTTCTTAATGGAGAAAAGACTAAACAAAAAAAATTATAGCCCAGTTTTATCTTTGGTGCTTAGCACTTTTTTGGGGGACCAAATAAACTAACTTGTATTTACACTGGTAGACACTTACTTTCTATCTACACTTAGAGCATTGTTAGATAAGCATATCTTCCAATGATTTATATAATGTGCTGATTTTTGTCTATTTTATTTAGTAATACCTAATTTTTTATTTTGAGGGTGAGCCCGGGTTGCCTGGAGCAGTGGGACAGAACGGAATACCAGGGCCAAAGGTCAGTACAAATAAAACTTAAGTAAAGTTATTTGAAACATGAATTTTCATGAAATTGTAAACTAATACAATTATTTTAATATTCCACTGATTTTACCTATTTGTTATCATTGCTTTTTGTCAACAGTATAATATGCTATAGTACAGAACTTTGTGACTAATAAATAAATTATGCTTGTGATTTTTGTTAGCATTACAAATGCAAGATAAAATCATCTAAAACCTATATTCTAGGACACAACATGAGAAAGTCCATGTTTTAAATATGAGTGTTGTCATTTGACACTTAATATGAGCATATTCAAACGTAGGCCATGTCCATACTGCCTAAAATTTGTATACTAGTTACACAACTCACTAAAGATGCTGTTCCCAGTGCCGCTGTTGCTTTTCCTCAAGATTTGGCGGCCTCTAGCACTTACACAACACAACCAGTTAATCAAATGAAGAGCAGAATAAAGACGTGGCATGTTTAAAATTTAAAAATGGATGTAGTCAATTACTAAACAGGGAAAAAATGTAATGAAGATTATTTTTTTTGGATTGCAAGTTTTCTTTGTTTCTTGAAGAACAAATGAATCTGTTAAATATAAAAAGATTGGTGACAGTTTAGTTTAAACCAAAAAGGCAGACAAATCCCAAATCCTTTGATGAGTGAACATCCCTTGAAGTACAAAACTAACGTCTAATCCTGTCAGCTGTGCTGGTGTTTATCCGTACTCACAGATGCCTGTCAGCTGATTTTACAGATCACATTGCTATTGACAGGCACTTAGGATGGACCTAAAACCTGTAGACCTGTCCTTTGTCCTGTAAAAGAGGAAAGAAGATATTTCTTCTGGCTCTGCGGCCATTCTCCTGGTCTGTTCCCTCTCTTGTTCCTGCTAAAGAGCCAAATGGCAGGAGTTAATGCTCAAGGCCTGTTCTCAGTGCTATTCTTCTGTTGCCTAGCAACCCTCGGTGGATGGTGAGCGCTGAAAGGTAGTCAGAAAATTCAGAAAGCCAAAGGGTCAGGCTGACTTCCAGTGAATGAAAATAATCTTGACTCCAAACTGACTTCTAGAGTGGGTTATAATTTTTAAAAACACAATAATCACCTTAAACCATTTTCAAAGCAGTTGATCTCATGGCAGCACTTACACTTTGTGTAAAGGGAATATTCTCATAACGTGTATAATTTACTTTAGAACTCTCCCACGCCATCCCGTGTCCCTTCCCGGGTAAAGGGAAAATGAGATACTCTGCAGAGCACGGTTTTTCACTTTAGTCCGCATAGTGACGGGGTCATCATTCTGAGTAAAGACATTCACCTAAACTCACTTTGATCCTGCAATCCTGGTGTTTTTCCTGAAGGTGCCAGTGCCTCCCAAAGTACACCTGACTTGGAACATGCCGGTTACCGGTAGGGTAAAGAGAGTTCACGACATTGTGAAGGGGTCCAAGTTCAGGACTGTATTTATGGTTATGATAGGAGAAGACAGAACTACAGGGGGACTCTGAAACCCTGAAATAGCCCACGTACCAGGGGCTGCTTTGAATAAAGACTTCGTGCAAAGATGTGCTCACTCACTTTACTGATTCTGAGTTCAGGCAGAATACAAAGTCCTAGACTAAAAAACTGCCCAAGACATTAAATTGCCACCTCACTGTTCTCCTTAGAGCCCAGTTTAAGGATGATAATCTTAAATATCTTTCTTTAGTCCTCTAAAGGCAAAGAATTAAGATTTTATTTTATATTGATGTCCATGCCCAATTCTCCCGGAACACTCATATTACCATTTGTTTTCATGTAGCAACTATATATTGCCCCCCAAAAGGGTCACTTGATTTATCAACTATGTTCGATACCTGATTTTGTTTGGTATTGCTTAATTGGGTGTTTTACAATTTAATATGTCACTCAGTCTTTGTTCTTTTATTCTCCTCCAGGGAGAACCTGGAGAGCGAGGAGAAAAGGTGAGGTTTATTCTACCCACATTTATCTTCCACCCCCTCCCCTTCCCCCAAAGAGGTACCAAGCAGAACTGTATAAAGTATGGACAGATGAATAGATTTAGATATAGATGTATAGATATAGATATAATGACCACTGTTTTTTCATAATTAATTAGTGGAAGGAGAAAATTGTGTAATTCTTATGTATAGAAAGAAATTTTTAAAGGGCTTAAAGAAATGGAGGGAAAAGGAGCAAGTTTAAACATTCTATGCCTGGAGTTTAAATGACTTTCAGGAATCCCTGGGCCTGCAAAATTTCTTTTCTCCCTGCTCACTAATGCCACTCCAGTGATTTTCTGAGCATCCACATCTCTCTGCTGCTTCTTAGGTCACTGAGTTAAAGGGATACAGATGTTTACCGGAGCGAATATACTGAGAGTTGCCCCACAAAGAATTCCCATAAAAACCAAAAAGAGAAACAAAAGAAGAAGAGTGCCATATGTTAAATTTCTCTTTGCTGTCCTTCCTTACTACCTTTGGGCATGTCCTGATCATTTTTAGACTCTCAGAGCATATTGTAAAGCTAATTTTCCTGGTTCTCATGCTTCTTTATAGTGTTTGAGAAGTGAGCTGTCTGCCAGGAAACTTCCAGATACTCCATAATGCTCTTCATAAGTGATCTGATCTTTCTGACAAATCAGTATCATCGCCTCTCCTCCCCAAAGAAATACCTCTAAAGATCCAGCAAGCGTTTGAATGTAACTCTAATTTAGGTGTTGAAAAACAAAAAGAACAAAAGCCACTTATTTAAATGGCAGGAGAGCAAACCAGAGGGGACACTCAGACCCTCTGTCCCATGTCTGTCTGCTCTGAGCCTGTTTTCCTAATGAGAAAGTTAGTTTCTTTGCTTTTGTTTTTTAATAAAGGGATTTCCAAGCAATTTTTTAAGTATGCTGCCTATTGAGGTCCCTCATAACAGATCATCAATACATTTACATGGCGTCCAGCCAGTTCATGGTAATTAACTTGAAGTTAATTAGTCACCCGATGACTCTTTTGTGTGGACACTCAGGAGGAAAAAGGGGCAGAGCCAGCACCATCCCGGCTCCTCAGATAAAGTAGCTCAGGCTCCCAGGCTGCAGTGGGGTATCCGTCACCAGACAAAGGCCTGAGCAGGTTAGTTTCATGCTTATGAAACAAGAAAAGACGCTAGAGAAAAAGAAAAAAAAAGTCTTCCTCCCTCGCCACCCCTCCTTCTCTCAGGGAAACAGTCATCAATAGTTTCTCTCTTATTTTAAGGAAATTTTTAAGTGAAAAAAAAGTGACCTCTTCTGAAGACAGACAGAGGGCTTATGGAGTGTAAGAACAATAATGCATTGTTGTTGCTAACAGCTTGTGTCAGAGACTGTCCTAGTTGCTTTACACACAGTACATTGTTTATTTCTTACCACCCCATAAAATATTCTTGCCCTCATGTCACACATGAAAAATACGATGCATAGAAAATTTCATTTGCCCAGTCAGTTTTGGAGTGGGGCTTAGTCTCTCTGGCTCCAAATCCATGATATTTCCACCATAACATGCTACGAGACACAAAGAATTCAGAATTTAAGGAAGCAAAGCATGGGTAATAAACAGCTGACTTTTTTTTTTTTCTAATGCATTGCTTTGTGGAAAGAAAGGAGATGTTAGTGAGGGAACAGGCATAGGAAATCTCAAAAATAACCAAGGAAACATAAACTCCCCAACTTTTGATTTAAAAAAGCAGTTTTGTAACAAAATCAAAAACGTTTACTTCACAAATGCAAAACATATAAGTAGAGATAAGTCTGATATTCAGGGCACAGGTCTTGAGGGCTGGCTCATGCACTTTGAGGCCCTGGAGATTTGAGATGGGCTTCAAGACAAGAGTGGGATTCAAGACAAGAGTGGGATTCAGACAGATCAAAGGAAAAGGGGGAGCCAGGGCTCCAGGTGGCGGGATAGGCACAGAGGTGGTGAGGCATGTGGCACACTGCGGGAACAGTCAGGAGAAAGTCTGTGTTACAGTGGAGCTTTGAGCAGAGGAGAAAGAGGTCGAGTGAAGGAAGCTTTAAGTGCCAGGATAAGCTACTGGAAGTCAGAGAAATTGCTCCTTTTCATTAATATCATGGAGTAATTTAAAACTGCTCAGCCATGTTCATTGTAAAACATCTATTTAGACCAGTGATATCAGTCAGCTGCTCAAGTAGAACATTCGCAACAGATTTTAATATATGGTGCTTTTGAAAGAAAACTTAAAATAATGGAAAATCCTCTTTGTATAATGTCACCAATGAATCTTACATGTATCGCTTTTTTTCCCCCTCTTAGGGAGATGCCGGCGAGAGTGGTCCCAAAGGTGATGCGGGCGAAAAGGTACAGTGTTGGCAAATACAAAAGAGTATGTGTATGAGCAAGAAAGAGTATTCTGTATATATGAAAATGGGAAATTTTGAAAAAGATACGTGAATGGTAGTACCTTTGTTTCATAAGAAAATAGAAAATTCTACAAATTTAGAAAACATTTAAATATTTAATATATAAAAGGTGATTATTCTTCAAGCTCATAGCTATAAATTTAAATATTTTAAACATAAAATGGTATGTCACAAATTTCAGAAAATGCATAGCTAGGTTTCCAGGCTTTCAAGGAATAAAAACACTTATTCATGTGTAAAGGGCACACTCCCTTTATCTGCATATATACAAATAGCATTTCTAAAGTGATTCTGTTTGTCGCAATGTTAAGAGAGAACACATCAGAGGATTGGGGTGAGATTTAAAAGTTCGAGAGTAAATGTCACTTGATTAGACTCTCGAATGCAGTCAAAGATTTGCCTCAACTTGAAATGTACTCAATCCGGATATTTTGTCAGCCTTTTGTCGTTATTTTTGGCTTTTTAAACAGTTCATAGTATAGTGGTCTTGTGGCTCATCTTCCTACTCCCTCTCTTTTTCCCTCCAACGATCATGGCAGCTTTTGCCTCAGTTCAGACTGACAGACATCTCTGACATAAGGAAGATATTTTATTCCCCTTGTGCTATCTGTTAAGAATGAAGGAAAATATCTTTTTTAAGAAACTGAGAATAGAATATCAGTCATATTTTAATTTAAATCAACCTAAATTGGTTGAGTACTGAAAAAAGAACTGAATTATTCATTTAGGCTTATAGTTCAGAATAAGAACATTCCACTTTGGAAATTATTGCAATACAGATGGGTAATGGTTACTCATAAAAATATACCCATAAAATAAAGAGAATTTTACGTTTCTCATTCTTATGAATATTAATATAACTATGGCACGGTGGCAGGAATGAATTAATGTCACCAAGTAGCAGGAATGTTCGTATTCATGGAGCAGTCTAGCCATTAGGGTAGACTCTCAGCTTCTTGGAGGTTGGGGTTTCCCAGCCTCAGCACAACTGACAAGACCAGATCATTGTTGTGGGGACTGTTGGATATTTAGCATCATTCCTGGCTCTACCCACTGCATGCCAGTAGCATCCTTGAGTTGTGACAACCAAGGCCATCTCAAGACGTTGCCAAATGTTCCCTAAAGACAAAATTACCCCTAGTTGCAAATCACTGATGTAGGCCCATTCTATTTACCTGGCAAATTTAAGTATCATGCTGAAATCAAATAGGACATGAATATATTTAATACTAATGAGAGCGATGATATACCTCGATGATTCTCGAAGTCAAAGTTTCAAACTCTAGATATGTAAACCTGTGTTATATTTGACTTTGCTTGTTTTGCTTAGAAGCAGAAATTAACAAACTTTTCTTATAAAGGGCCAGGAAATTAATATTTAGGTTTCGTGGGCCAGATGACCTCTGTCACAACAACTCAGCTCTGTCGTTGTAGTGTGCCAGCGCCCGTAGACAATAGATACACAAATGAGTATGGCTGTGCCCTATACTTTTTAACTTTGGATGCTGAAATCTTAATTGGTGAAATTTTCATGTATTGTGAACTGTTATTGTTGATTTTTTAAAGCTATATAAAATATAAAGTCCATTCTTAGCTCCTGGGCTATACAGGAACAGGTGGGTAGCTGATCTGGCCCTTGGGCCATAGTTGCCACCTCAGTTTAAAGACAGGAAATCTTCTAAACAGAGAGCAGTTTCTTCAAGTTAAAAAAAAATTATGCCACGTCTGAACTACGCCTATGTGAACTTATGTACAGAATTTTATGCTTCAGAAGATATACTTTTAAAGCTTCATTTTTTGGAATATAGGCCAATAATTGTTTCTTTAATCACACATTTTTAAAATGTAATTTTCCAATAGTAAAGGAACTTTTTTCTTTTACAAGACCATGTTCATCTCAAAGGAATACTGTTCGTACTTTTTATATTAATGCAAATCATTTACCATACTGACTCACACATAGTAAACTCTCAATAAATGTTAGCTTTCTTACCACATGGAAATTGAAATCAACTAGATTGGTTGTTTTTCTTTTTTATCAAGAAGTTTTATTAGTCAACTGAAATTAAGTGCAAGAAATGCCTCAGTTAAAACGGAAATCATTTCTATAAACTTGCAATGGGTCTAAACAGGGAATTGTAAATAGGAATCTGTAGCGTATAATATGTAATCTGACCTGCAGCATTCATCCCCGAGAATGCTGTAATTGGAATATAATTTTTGATGTGTTTTTTAAACATTTCCTGCTTCTGTCACATAATTTGTTTCCGGCATGTTGGAAACACTCTTCTCATGGCCTTTGGGTTTAGTATGTGAAACTAATTCATCATATACCAAGTTTGAGATGTAAAATCAAAAAAACGCTTCGTTTCTGCCATTGATGTAGTAAAAATTACGTCATGGACTGATTCACTTTAATAGGATTTTTTTCCCCTTTTGATCCAACTTGGTGCCTTTGGATGGGAAAGCAATCTAAGCCTTTCCAGACTGGTCATCTGGAAATGCTGTGCAGGTATAAAACCACTGGGCAGGGCGTCCCCGTGGCCAGCGAGTGTGGTGCACTCCAGGTTTAAGAATGACCTGCCAGAAACTGGTTTCAGTCATGTATGGGGTTACTCTGGGAGGGCTCTGTCTGCTCTTTGGAGTATTGATCCCACCAACAAAAGTGGAAATGGGCTTCTTCTCTCCTTCCCTCCACCTGAAAGTAGGCGTTCGTTTGGCGCACTGGATGGATTGGCGGCGCCACTCTTTTATTTGCAATTTTATCTGTGGGTGCAGAAGCTCCACCTTCATGCTCTTTGCTCCCCCATCTCCATTCCCGTAAACACACCACCTTCTTGGTGTATGGCTACATAGCGTCTGTGATTTACATCCCTTGAGCCGCTGCAGAAGCCACACTCTTATTTGGAACCACCAAGCACATTGTCTTCTTTACTTAAAACCACAGGTAAAGAAAGGGCTATCCCCGTGGGTGCTCCCACCCCCGATCAATGCAGAGTCTTCTCTAACCGGGCACATCTGGTTCCTATAGCGTAGGACACTCTTGCTCTGTCCACCTCCACCTCCAGCTCCTAATCCTATTCTTCAGGCCACTGAAGCCTGAATTTATGTCATTTCCCTGGGGCAGCCTTCCGGTCTCCTCTGAATTGGTGAGGTTACCTACTGTGTGCTACCACAGCCCTCCTTATGATCCCTTTCAGAACCTGTATCACAATTTACTTAATTCTTTGTTTAATTGGACATTCAGCTCACTGAAAAAGAAAACACAAACAATGAAAAAACTGTATGATACCAAATTGTTCTATTTCTAGCACCAGCCCAAGTTCTTGGGAGAGAACAAATAGTTATTGAATGAATAATCTTTAAAAAAATATTTCTGTTGTTGTTGCTTTCAGCTGTTTCTTATTTTCACTGAATGGGAGAACTTTTTCCTGTGCTGTGCATTTGTGTATCATGTCTTCTGTGTATTTACAGTGACACAGACTTTTCCAAACCTGAGAATCTCTTCCTATCCCAGATTTTTTTTTATTTAAATGAAAAGAAAGTATCTTTGATGCTTTCAATCAGTGATATTTTTATATACATGTGTAAGTGAATGCGGGGATTGCAACTACATTGTTCACTGTTGTCACCCAGCTCCTAGCATCCCTGCATCTAGAACATGGCTGGCACATAATTGGTGCTCAATAGATATTTATTAAATGAATGACAGAAATATGGCCACATTCACTTTATATACCCACATAGACTTTATTAACACATACATATAATTACATACTGAATTTTGTGTTTGAAAATAATCACAACTAAAAATAACTCTATGTGCTTGAATGAAAAATACTGAAGTCAAATTCATTTACCGCGAGTATCTTCTAAAAGTATTTTCCCCATTTATGACTTACCCCATGAAAACTTCTGTTTCCAAACCAATTTATAAAGCTAAGAGTATACTTAATGCACAGATATTTTCCCCTACTTGAATCCTGTATTCATTTTCACTGTTAGAGGAATGAGGATTATAAACACTGACTTTTCTTCCCACTACTTACGGCATTATCCTTTAAAATGTTTAACTTATGAATGTCTTCCAGCAGTTACTTTGCCACTTAAAAGATATAAAAATCCCTTGAGATTTCACAGTTTTAATTTTTTAAGAGAATTAAAATATCACTCATAGTTGTCCAACAAATGAAACTGCTCCAATTCCCACAAATAAATCAGTCTTTTGGAGAACTCTTTTTTGTTTTTCCATCCACTTTCTGAGAACTAAATCTAGTCTTTTTTCTCATTAGCACATTATCTAGCCACTTTCTGTTAAAACACTGAAAAATGTATTTAACCTACAGTTAATACAAGTGACTTTATTTACAGTTTACTATAACTTTTATATCCTATTGTCAAAATAAAATAAACCAATACTTCTCTTATGACAATAGAATTTAGGAAGCCCAAAATTCACGTAGTCTCTAGTTGCTTCAATTTCCTCACCTATTAAATGAATATAGTAATATCTGCCCTAAATCATGGGAGTTTTGTGAGGTCTAAATGAGATGAAAGAGGGGTCTTAGCCAAGTCAAAGTTGCTTTTATGAATACAAAGGTCTTGTGCAAAATCTTGCAAAATTGATTCATTTGTGTTGATAGCTTTCAGACTTGATTTAGTAGAAATACATATAAGTGTTATTAGCCACATTTATTTCACTTCCCATTAGAGCTCAATTGATTGTTAATGACTGGGAAGAAAAATCATTGTCATTCTATAATATTTGGGGTCTTTTTTTATGTTTCATCATGGTTTAATTTTTTCCTTGGCTAATACTAATTACAGATGTCAAAGAAACTCACATATATCTCTCTATATAAAAGCCTAAGTGACCGTCACAACTGACCATCACAATCGAACAGGCTGTGTGGGGTGACCAGGCCGGCAGGGGGGTTAGTGAGGAACAACCAAACGACTGAGCAGCAGGCTACAAAGATGGTGGTGCCCACAGCCAATAAGGAGGGAATATGCTAATTGACTGCCATGCCCTCAAAGATGGCAGCACCCATAGCCACAAGATGGCAGCGCCCAGTCCCCTCGGCCTTGCCACGCACCTGCCTCCAGAGTCCCCCAGTCCCCTCAGCCCCCCAGGGCTGGCCCAAGGCACAGGGAACCTCAGATGGGGGCTGCCCAGCTGCCCAGGGCCGCTTGAGGCTCAGGTAACGAGGGCTGACCAAGGCTTGCACTTCCAGCAGTGGCAACAGCAGAGGTGTGATGGGGCATCACCTTCCCCTGATGGCCAGGTCACCTCCCACCCCTGAGGGCTCCCAGACTGTGAGAGGGGGCAGGCCGGGCTGAGGGACCCCCCCTCCAGTGCATGAATTTCCATGCACCGGGCCTCTAGTATATATATCAGTTTCTTCAATAAGCTAATTTATTATTTCCATCTCCTTCCTATGCTTTTTTCCCTTCCTAAAGTTTTTTTTTCATTTTGGTTCTTGACTTCTGATCCGCTTAAAATATTCTGTTTTGAGATTTGTTTATTCACCATATGTGTATCAAACATATTGGTTGGTTGGCTGGTTGGTTGGTTGATTAGTTGGTGAAGGGTTATTTGTGGCAAAGCCACTTTAGCCAAGATCCAAAGAAAGAGAAGGTGCCAGCCACAGGAGGAGGTGAGAGGAGGTAAGAATAAGAGAGGGGACAAGTGCTCCATGTGAACATGCAGAGGCCTGAGCCTTATCTCTCTCTGTCTCTGAAGGAGATTGATGAGCAGCTTCCTAACCCTAGAACAAGGAAATAGACCCCAGAGCTCCTTGAGCACTTGCACAGCTAGAACAGCTGAGGAAATCCCAATATGTGCCTTTCTCCCTTGTGGCTATTTCCATTTTCATAACAGTTTCAAGAAACTAAGTTTTCTCCTTTTGTGTTCATGGGACGGAGGACTAGAAGGAGCTTGAAAATGCCGGCCCTTTACTGGCCTCATTTCAGAAAAGGCCGCATTCTCAGCTATCCTCCACGGTCATTTCCACTCATCCCTATCTGCTTATTTGTAACATATTTGCTCTCGAAATGTAGACACCCTCTGTGAAATCCGGATGGAATACAGTGCCTTTTAGAAAACCAGATTTTATCTCAACATTTTCTCTCAGATCTTCCATGTGTCCCTGTCACCCACAAGCCATTCATCATCCTGTAACTTTCCGGTGACTGGGTTACAATGAAATAAGTGTAAAGCTGGAAAAAACGTGCCGGTCCTAACTGGGACAATGCTTCCAGGGGAGACCAGCTGACCTGCTGCGTGGCTTTTTCCAGCACAGCGTCATTAACCCTTGACTTCATCTGTTGAACCCTGACTTTGTGAAGACTGGAAAGGTCAGGGAACTCCCACTAAATGATAGCCATTGACATTAATAAATTCCAGAAACAGAGAGAAAACCAAAATTCCAGATCCCCCAAATTATAATGTATTGCTTTAGAACACAATTTTAGCAGTAGATCAAGGGGAAGGCCCTTATTTATATATTTGAAATTTCCAAAAATATAATGGTCCTTATGTATTTTGCATTCAAAGTAAACCCATGTTTTTAGAAAGTACATTGTTTATCTTGGAAATTGTTGACATCTTAACAGCTGACAGATTGATACAAAGTCTTCGGGAGCCTAGTTAAGCCCATTAGTCATGGGGTTCCCTTGAGTGCCCCTGTCGATAATGGCTCTCTGTGTACTTGTGTGTTTCCTGTTCCCATAATTTGTGGAATAATCTCTCATGGATTTTATTTTAGGGTGACCCTGGATCATCTGCTGCAGGAATTAAGGTAACGCTAACCTTGCGAGAGTGTGTTCCCCAGGAGTTACAGTTTTTATTTTTATAAGCCTCTGCTTTCTCTTCTCTTTTACCACCACTGATGGTTATAACTGTTCCTATTCTCCTGCAATGATCAGCCTCCAAATACAACAGGAAGTATCTGCTGGAAATCTGATAAAGGCTTAATAAGAGATCTGGCCTTCTCTTCCCTTTCTGATTGGTTTTTATGGAAATGTGGATTTGGATGTGAGCTTTAGGTATATTCACAGAAAAAAGAAAGCATTTCCTGTGTCTAGTGAGATGTAGAGTAACAGAATAAAACAAATGAAATATATGTGATCAAGGAGGCTAGGCCATCTCTGTGAGCGTGTCCAGAGGCATAAGGGTTTTGGAAAATTCTTGTAAGACTGTCCTTTTCATCTTTGGCTTTCTTTGGCCAGGGAGAACCTGGAGAATCTGGTCGTCCAGGGCAAAAGGTAATATCTTTATTTTAGTGTGATCTTTGCACTGTGTCACCATTTTATATCTACTATCCGCTGTGTAGTAGGAGAATGACTGTTGCAAAATGAGGTGGGTTTTGTGCTTTGCATGCTGAGCATTGTTGATTGTTTTGCGTTTGAAAAGGGGCAATGCTGTCACAGAAGTGAAAACACACTGTGTGTGTGTGTGTGAAAGGATGCCTAATGAACTAAAGTCTGCCTGTGCTGAGCCTGACAAAGACCAGCTGGGTTGGAATGCAACAATTTACCTTGCATGTTTAAAGACACTGTGCATGTTTCTATCTTTCATGAGAAGAAATGAATATTTACTAAGTGGTTTCAATAGGGAAGGATGGACAGTTCTTTTAAAATTATATTCCTTTTCCTCTCGTTTCAAATACTACCCTACTGACAATTTTTCTGTGAATAATATCTATCTGTGCATTGACTGTTAAATTATACAAAGAGGTTTGTTCATGAACTGAAATTTAATTACAGACACTAGCCAAACCACTTTAACCAATCTATAGATATAGACATAATTTTACTTTTATCATTTGTGCTTCACTTCAGGGATGCATGAGAGAACATGCAGTGAACGTGTTTAGATCCATATTCTCATTTGAGTCTGAGGCAGGAAACAACTCTTAGCAGTCTATTAACACCGCATCTGGCCATCAGTGTCCAGTGCAGTCAGAGTTGAGATAACAGACATATTATAGCTAACAAGGACTTGTGAATTCCCCATTAGGTTAAATCTCTGAAGAGCATGATTCTGTCTTTGCCTAGAAGTAGCTGATGTAGGGGGGGAAAGGACATGAATAAAAACATAGAATTTATCTCATTCGTGTAAAGGGAAAGAGAGAATCGATTGCCTTGTGGTAGTTTGGAACCCTAAAACGTGATAAAATGATGTTCCCACATTCTTGAAGTCACCGAGAGGATCATTGCTTTGTTTTAAACTGGTGGGTTTAAAGTAATTTCTGAGTCTTTCACGTTCTTTAAATGTTTCTCTACTTTAAAAATAGATTTTCCTCTAGAAACTAAGAATCTAAGAGTAATGATTCATCCGGCCCAGTTTCAGGCAAAGTTGAGACTTTTCCAAAGAGCCCAGCAGAACTCTGAAAATTTTGCTCTTCAGTTCCTAAGATTTCCTCTTGATTCTTTACTTGAGAAATTTGAAATTAGTGATGCCATCCTAATAGAGACCCATGGTCGGCTTTGGTTTGAAAAACAACAACAAAAAACAACTCATCTTCTCCGATGATCTAATTTTAGGTCCCCTAGTAAAAATTACAGGCTAAATTTAAGCTGCTTTCCAATTCTGTGATATCTCTGAAAGAAATCTCTGCAACCATTAATATCTTTTTATCACTTTTTAATTTTTTATTTTAATTTTTCCCTTTTTATTGAATTTATTGAGAAGACACTGGTTAATGAAGTTATACAGGTTTCGGGTGCACAATTCCATAACACCTTATCTGCACACTGTATGGTGTGTTCACCACCCCAAGTCAAGTCTCCTCCCATCACCATTATCCTCCCTATACCCTTCTCCACCTCCCTCAGCCCCCCTCCATCCCCCTGCAATTACCACACTATCGTTCATGTTCGTGAGTTTTTTCTCTTTTGCTCAATCCCTCCACACCTGCACCAAACCCCCTCCACCCAGCTAATGAAGATCAAAATTGATTTTCAGTTGCTTGATAAAACATTGCCTTGTCATAAATTTTTAGAAATATACTTCTGATGCATTTCTGGGAGTTTGTAGATTTGCATATGGAAACATTGAATTTCTTTTATATTTCATCAAGCACCTGTTTTAAATTATTATTGAGGGAAGTTTTCAGCCAGCCTGAATGAACATGTGCCCTGAAATGAGCAGCATCTTTTTCATTAATATTTAGGCCAGATTCTACCCTTTGACGCAATCTCACTTTCCCACAATATTTATGACTTCCTTTGTCTAATGTCTGGATTTAGCAATACTTACCCCAACATTAATTTAAAAGTAGAGTATTTCCATGCTTGCTTGCTTACTTAGATTAGAAAATGGCAAACAGAAGTGACTACAAAATCAATTCAAGAGATCTCTCATGGCCCTTTTCTCACCATTGCAAAACTGTGCTGTGAGTTCACTGGCACTTAAGCTCTTGCATGCGGGACATTCCCAGAAAAATAGAGAATGAAAAGCCCCTTGATTAGTTTCCACTGTCTAGTATTTTATTTGTGATTGATAGATGAATTAGAGTGTGTATATATGTTTATGAAGTGTGTAGATATTGTGTTTCACCACATAATCCTTCCCTTCCCAACTTCTCTTTGTAAATAAAGATACTTGATCCCCCATTGGAAGGGACTCTCACAGTTGAACTCTATCAGGAAGGACAGTGGACCATCACAGGAACATAGGGTAAAGGCAGTGTTCTTACTTTGACAGTAGACAGAGACCTCCTAAGGTGTAGGGAAAAGAGTGAAAGGGAAAGGAAAGCAGAAGTATAATGTATCTGTGTGACTTTTAGTCTACTTGGACAAGTATTCTTCAAATGGAATAACAAACCAATTCTTAATTATGACCTAGATCTCACCTTGGGTGGTGTATACCCAAGAACTCAACTCAGAGAAGCTTCTGAACCAAGGAGTAGGCAAGAATGGAGGAATTAACTAAATTACTCTCTCTTAATTTGAAAATAAGCCTTAATGGTATAAAGATAGAAATTTTATATAGGAAGAAATATCTTCCTAAAACTATTAAGAGATGTTCTGCAATGCATAACATTAAATATTTTATAATCTTTTCTTAGGCCACTTTTTAAGTAAACATAAATTTGGAAATGTCAAATTTATGAAAATACAAGACTATGAAATATTAATTTCTGAAACATTTGTTCATTAATATGTACATTTATAACCTCTACACTTACATGCATACATACACATATAATGTAGGGAACAACTATATGCTCAAAGTCTCTAAGTATTCAATCTACATTAAAAAATATTCCATAATATCTTATAAGTCATTCTCATTGTTAGAAAACATGGGTGTGTGTCTATATGTGCATGTGTATATAAATATCTTTCTTCAAATTAGTCATATGATCCTTTTAATTTGGCCAGAGGGAAGGGTGTGGTGAGAACTGCTGGGAAACAGTGTTAAAACCTATACATTTTCACATATGTTTCAAATAGAATGTCCTGAGTTTTAGGAGACTTTTCTAAAACAATACAGAACTACAGATTTGTCACCAATAGATTTACTTTTTTGGTTGTATACTCTACTGCAATGTAGTATTTTCCAGGGCCTTTTTTTTTTTTTTTAAGTAAAAGAGAATTGCCTGGCCGGTGTGGCTCAGTAATTGAGAGTCGGCCTATGAACCAGAAGGTCACGGTTCGATTCCTGATCAGGGCACATGTCCGGGTTACAGGCTCAATCCCCAGTGTGGGGCATGCAGGAGGCAGCCAATCAGTGATTCTCATCATTGATGTTTCTATCTCTCTCTCCCTCTCCCTTCCTCTCTGAAATCAGTATAATATATATATTAATATATATTAAATAAAGTAAAAGAGAATCTTCAGTAAAATATGGATACCAGCACTTTTTACTAAATCTTCCTAAATTAATTGATTGAAGGAAAAAGGAGGAAGAAAAAAGAAAATCAAATATATAAAGTAGTATCTGTATGAATTATAATTTTTTTGGACAGGTATTATTTGAATGAAATAGCAAATGCTTAGTAATCATCCTTTCTTCTCTGGCTTAATCTCATCTAGTGTTCTCGTTCACAATGCAAACTTCTATTGGTAGTTTCATACATAATAGCTTTTCTTTTTCATTCCTGAAGCACCTTTGACCTAAACCATCAGGAAAGTCATTGTCCTTCTGTGTCTAACCATACAGCTTAATCCACAGTAGATGACGTCATTTAGTGATAATACTAGAGCAAGTTATCACTCTTCATAATTTGAAGGTAATAATATTAAAAAAATGAAATCTTTGATTGTTCTTAGTAGATTTTTTTTTGAAATGAAGGTTGTTAAAGCATTTAGATGAAAAGAAATACCTTCCTCTACCACTTTATTAGTTTATTACTCCTGTCTCAGTATAGTTATCTTCCCAATGACTGACCTTCGTGAAAATGTGTAACCCTTTTACTTTCCACAAATAGTCACCTCAATCCAGCACAAGGTGGACTTTCATTTTCTCCAGCAATTCCATTATGCTTCTTTAGTGGAATTCAGGAGATTTTCTAAGCATGTAACCTCTTGTCACTATACTTTGTACTTAAAATAATGTAGACCATTCTGTGAAAATGAGAAGGTTAATCATGACTCCAGTGTGCTCACCCCAAATCTGCCACTTAATCTGAGACCTGTACTCAGGAACAGCTGCATGGTACCATTAGCCCTAAATTGCTAGGCAGGGTTACCCAGACTCAACAATTGTCAGAAATATGGGCTGGAGTTAAGTATAATATTAACCATGCATTTATCTTCTCATCATTCAGGAATGGAAAAGAAATCTTACTATACTTATTAAAAGTGAGCACGACTTTTAATGTATGTTGTGTTGATGTAACCATCTGTCCACACAGCCAACTCTTGATCATCTGATGTAAGCGAGCACTGGGCTCGGAGGCGTTATTCAGAGGCACGCATGATCCTCACTCCAGCAGAGCTTCGGCCTCCCCAGCAAACCGTTGGCCAGGAATTAATAAAACGTGGGAGCTCGTTCTCCTTTTACTTCTCTTTCTTGCCTTCTGGCAGAGATGCCAGTGAGCAGTGAACTGGCAGGAAAATCTGCAAAAGGGTCAACCAATTCTGAATCAAGAGTTGACTGAGCTGTATAATCTCACCCAGTTCCTGAAAGGAGGCCGTGCCTATGCAGACGGCAAGCACCCGGCGGGGACACTTGCCGCGCGTTTCTCCGGAGACCGTGCCTGGGCGACTGTTGCTCTGTAACGCTGTGTGGTTTTCCGTGTAGGGTGAACCGGGGCTTCCTGGCCTTCCTGGACTCCCGGGGATAAAGGTAAATACCGACCTGCCGGCCGGCAGCCGTGGTCCACAGAGCTGCAGGTGCGAGTGTCACAGAGACAGCCCGAAGACAGGGGGGAATGAACACTGGAAACGCGGTGTTGTTCTCTAAATACTCACCTCTCAGCCACTTACATTTTTTAATTAAAAATTAAGCATAGGTATTTTTAAAGTTTTCCATCACTCTCTGGACTATATTTTCTGTTAGGTAACCTAATATGCCCCTCACTTAAATAAATGTAAAAGCCACTTCGTTTGAAATCAGGAATTCTTTAAAGTCTAGAATGCCTACCTTCACATTTAGCTTTATCCTTAAGATCGTAACAGATATTTTACCAGAATTATAGTGTTCACGTCCCCATAAATCTAACACTTGGGCAGCTGTTTTTATGACTCGCTCATTATAACAATCCCTCTAAAATGTTTTGTGCTTCCACTTCCTGTCAATAATTCTGACTGAAAAGTACAAATCATTTTACTAAACTACTTTGACTCATACTTTCCCATAAATTTTTTATGTATCTTTTGAAATAATTGCGTAAAACTTAGTTTAAAACATCATTTACATATTTTTAAACCATCTAAAAGTGTTAAGAAATATTTTTTAATTGTTCAGAAGTTTTCAACATGGCAACGGAGAAGGCTTAAAAGTCCTGTTTAGTTGTAGGTACCCCCTTAAAATCAGCTCTTATTTTGAAGTTCTTTTTTAAATTCCAGAGCTGTTTGATAGGGAAACACAATGCAAGTAGATTTTTCCTTACATTTTTCTCACTTTATAGAGGTGGGGTTTTTTTAAAATATATTTTATTGTTATCACCTTGTAGAGTTTTAAATTAATCTCCAGTATGTATTAGGCCATTCTAAAATTAATGTTCCTAGTTTCACTGTGAGGGTTGTGTATACTGTTTTATGAAGGTTGTATCTGAAATGTGTTAGATGAAATTATAAGATTTTAGAATAAATAAGTTAAATTATTGAGCTCCCAGACATCATCTGGTATCATACATAATATTTTATGGGTGTATTTAGTGGAATTAACAGATATGAAAGCTGTGTCTTCTAGGTTGGCACTCAGAAACTTTGGTTCTGCTTTTTGTTCGAAGGTTTCAGATTAGTTTATTGAAGTTCAGATGTGTGTTTTTAATGTATTATTATTCCTTGGTTTCTTCCATGGAAAAAGTATACTCTATGACAATAGTTTACTAAAAAGCCAAATTATTTCCTTATCATTTGATATTTAGCCAAAATAACTTAATAAATGAACATGTGATTTCATATTATAGAGTTAATTTATGGCAGTTCCTTAGTAGTTCTCACACATTTAAAAAGGGAGCTTTTTAAAAATGATTGGAAGGTCATAGATTTTTTAAAACAAACTGAAGAAAGTCATAGTCGGCATTAATTATAAAGAACCTTGTAGCATTATAAATAAGAGGAAGGCATTTAAAAGGAGCGTTTTGGAAGGACCTGGGCTGCGTCTCCTGCAGCACTTGCCTGCAGGGTGAAGGGCTGCCAGCACCAGGTCCGCAGCAGGGACCTCCATGCTGCCTTGAAATACAGTTGTTTCTTCCCCTGAGCATGAGGCACTTTCTTGTTGAGAGAGAGCATATATAGGGTGACGGTATTGAGTCTTTTTTCTTTAAAACAAACAATTTCAGTTACTACTGCTTATTATCATTACCTTTTAGTTATTTTATGTCCTAAAATACCCCAGGTCATTTTTCTAGTCATCTGTGGACTAATCTGAATGTTTCAAACTCTTTCAAATCGGGAAAAATATTGGTGATTTGCCACCCCCAGTAAATGCTTTTATTCCTAGAGTCATAGGCAACTGCCAGTCAAATTCTGTCAAGATCATATAGTTGACAATTGTCTTTCCTTTTCCAACATTGACTAGTGATTATAGTGACAAAAACCTTTTCTGTATAATTACCACGGACTGTTGGGTAACTATCTAAAAGTTTACTTAAATCACAGATTCCATTTTTGGATGAATAAGCCTGTCTTCTCACTCTGGTTCAGGATGTGACTGACATGCTTTCCTTATAATGTAGTAGGTTCTCGGTATAAATAAGTAATTTTGTAAAGGAGACAATTTAAGAACATATCATAGTCATTAGTACTCATTGAACAGTCATATATGTAGAGTTATAAGTTTGTAACTTTATGATATAGCTCCATTAAATTGTGATGTTATTATTCCTTGAATATACCTGTTTTTATTAGGTAGCTAGCCACAGGAGAGTTCATGATTTCATAGTTTGAAAGATAACAATATTTAAAAGATGAAAACACTGTGTATGTATTTAGAAAGTGCGGTAGCAAGAACATTAGTCATAACCTCCCTAAACTTGTGTGTTTGTTTATGCTTTGGAAATACTTCCTGTTGCTATTCATCTCCTTCTTATCTGCTGGTGCTATGGAGAGCATGCAAATGCCATCCGTTATTTCCAAGACATTGAGGAAACCAGCCATGACATACCAGGGAAGCTTTGATTTGCCACCTGTTGCACTCGGGCAATGGTTGGAAATTTAATGAGCATCCAAATGCCTTCCACACAGCTCTCAGGAAATGAGCAAAGTGCCTAAATACAGACAGCAGACTCATCTGTCACCTCAGGGTCCCACTCAGAGAAAGTGCTACTACCTTAGGCATACATAATAAAAGTCACTAAGAACAGGCATAGCTTAATTTCAAATTGCTCTTCAGCTTCCTGCACAAGTACTGGAAAGTCCTCTCACCATGTGGAAGACATTTGGAATTCCTATTTCATGCATTCATGGTTCATAGAGTGTCAAGATGTTCAACTGGGAAAATTAAATTATGCACAATGTACCATGCAGACATTGATCTTCTGGAATAAGATTTGAACTCCTAAAATTATTTTTTAAAACAAGCTAGCAAATATATTTTTCATGGGCAAAATTTGTAACTAGCTTTTCTGATATCCCATAAAAACGTAAGATTCAAAGTTCCTATTTTTAAAGCCTTTTTCTCTCCACAGTTATTTTGAAAAAAATGTAAATACATTACTTAGCCCTTTTATGATTATGTGACCCTAGTAATTAAGGAGTATAGAGCAGTGGTCAAGACTCCTGACTGCAGAGCCAGATCACCACGGTGCAGATCTGGTCCTGCCCCTCACCAGTTCATGAATCTATATCATCACATTTCCTTATAAAATGAAAATAATCGCCCGGCTGATGTGGCTCAGCAGTTGAGGGTAGACCCATGAACCAAGAGGTCACAGGTTGGATTCCCAGTCAGGGCACATGCTGGTGTTGCGGGCTTGACCTCCAGTAGAGGGCATGCAGGAGGCAGCAGATGGATGGTTCTCATCATTGATGTTTTTCTCTCTATCTATACCTGTCCCTTCCTCTCCCTCTAAAAATCAATAACCTAAGGAACATAAAGCCATTTATACTCTATAGGTTAATAGATGTAAATTCTGAAATTTTCTTTGCAGTGATGGGTGAATGTTACCTTTAAGAGCAGTGAGATAACCTACTTTTTCTTGAAACATGGCTTCATACTATTCCTCTCTTCCTATCACCCAAGTTTGTCCCAGGAACAAAGGATGAGGGGATACAGTGTTCTGGGTGTGAGACATGGTGCTGTCAAAGTTCTTCTTCCTGACACTGTTCACACAAAAGCAAAAGGAAACTTGACAAATGAATTAAGAAATTCTCTAGGCCTCAGTCATGGTGTTGCCTAGCCCAAGACATTTTTTAAATAAAACATCGCCCTAAGATTTTATGTCTCAATGAAGGTGACATTAAGAAATGAGAAACAGTACATTTATTTACTTATTTGTTTGTTTATTTATTTATTTACTTTGAGGATATTTTTCATTGATTTTTAGAGAGAGTGGAAGCGGGGAGAGACAGAGAGAGAGAAAATCAGTGTGAGAAAGACACATCCATTGGTTGCCTCCCACACCCGCCCTAACCAGGGCCAGGGATCGAACCTGCAACTGAGGTACATACCCTTGACCGAAATCAAACTCGGGGGCCTTCATTCTGAGGTCAGACGCTCTGTCCACTGAGCCAAACTGGGTAAGGCCCAAGACATTTTTTACATATTTTGATTTTTCAGTGCTTGCTTTTCTCCTTTCAATATGGACCACCAGTTTATCTCATATTCAGAAAAGAAATTGAAAAAATGTACATAGTACAGTGAAATTAATACAGTAGGGAGACATAAAACAGTAAAAATTACATCAAATCATTTAGATGGCAAATAAATTTATATAGTCTTTTCTCTCATAACTTGATATTTTTGCTCTGGCTTCTCCATTAGTGAAAATTTGACATTTAGAACAAGAACTTGAGGATCGGGAGGCTATGAGACAGTAACTAACACTTTGTACCTCATTATATGAAATCATCTTTGACACTAAATCATATAAAGACTAACTTTTACAGGTGATGGGAACATTTATTTTGGCATTCTTAGGATTAAATAATCTAATAGAAACCTAACTTTTAAATCCACTGGAGAGGAGGTTTCTTCCTCAGACACATCAAATCACATTTTAAAAATAGCAGAGGAAACTTTTTGGAAGTAACATAGGATATGAAATGAATTCCTAAAAGAAAAAAAAAAAGGAAGAAATACCGGTTAAAAGGATAACATTGTTATTGTTACTTATAATTATTTCCTGCTTGCACCAAGTGTGTCTGAGCAGTTGAATAATTTAAGAGTCCAATTAGGAAACTCATACAACCAGAAATCAGAGATTTTTAGCAGCCAGAATAAAACTTCCAATAAATTCACCAAATGTGCTTTCATGATGTAATTCTGTTAAGAAAAAAAAAATCAGAAAGATATGTTTTCTGGGGTTTAAATAAACCTGCTATAGTAGTTCATTTTCATCGTAACCACCAAGATGTTTTAATTTATACTACTCAAATTTGATCCTAAAGGGAAATAAATGTTTTTGGGATAAGCTCTACTTTCTCATTTTTTCCCCCTCAATAATTTTACAAATCAATCATTACCAAAACTGGCTGCCTGGAGGTTCTTATTACAACAAATGTCCTTGCTGTAATCCTCAAAAGCAGGTATCATGCTGACTTGAATTCTAATTAGCCTTTAAGCAAGAAGAATATTGTATGGCTAATGCATTCAGTGTCAAGACACATTAATCAAAATTATTGGTGATGCTTTTAGCACCCACGCAAATCACATATTTTTGAGCCCTGTTGTACTGTTTTGGGGGGCAATGAAGATTGAATCTGCTTGAGGGTAATAAATATCATAGAAAACATGGCTTGGTTTAAGCAGGTATTAGAGGAGTCTTTTTAGACAGGTTAAAAAATGATATCTTTTGCTCCTTTAATTGATAATGACTTATAAAAATAAAACAAATGGTAATAAATGAAAAACCAGAGATTTTTCTGTGGGCAAGAGCTAATCAGTTAGGACTTTCTGTCCACCCTTCTATATAACAGATGTTGAGTTCTGGAAGTTTATAGGGAAACACCTGGTGAGCCATTTCTGTGTGAATGAAGCTGTCTGTCTCTTCCTTTTTTACCTTGAGTAATAATCCCATTCCCATATTTGCTGACTCTTCTCATCTATAGGAAGGACATCCTTTATGTAAATTTGACAAACTGGTGTTAGGTGAATTGTCCCAATAGTCATTTAAAAGTTAAAGTAAGGTTATCTGAAATACTTCCTTGCTATGTATCACATGTGGGTTTGGAGAAAAATTGGTACAGATTTTCAATGGTCTTTGTTAGAGTTCAGAAAGGTCAAGTTCTTAGGCATTTCCTAGACTTCACTGGCCTTTTTGTACTACAGAAGGCCAGGTTTTGGTGCCTTCTTGGTTTGTAAAGATGGTAGTTGTTTGCATTATTTTAAGGTTTTAAATTTTGTCTTGGGGTTATTTATTTACTGGCCAGAATACACAGAATTTAAGCGATCTCAATGGGCTGTTTAAATTTTTTAAAAAATAGCAAATGAGTTGAGCAAAAGTGACTTCAGTCAAAATCTTATTTTTGTGGTATCTTCGCTTTACCTTATAGAGTGAATAGATCCCACCTTCCTATAGTTAAATCTCCTGGTAGCTCACTTCATTTCTCTGTACGTACTCCCAATTTATGAAAGAAAGTAGAGAGAGAGTGTGTGTGCTCAATAATACTGACACTCTCATCAATAAAGGAACTATTGTTTGGTGAAAAAAATAAGTTTTCAAACATAGTACATATTAGTTACTGTGACATATTCATTGAGCTTCACATTACAAGATCAAAGTTGTGGTTGCTGAAACAGTTAGCTGTAGTTGGAAAGATCAATGTGAAACTATCAGGCCCTTCAAAATTGGTCATGTGAAGATCCACCTTTCATCCCAGCTATAGCTGAAACCCATAGACTTGGTTTTGCATCTTTGTGTGCCCTGGCTGTTTAAATGGGCAACATGTGTGAGATTTTTCAGCTGCTGCCACTTCCAGCAGTTTACTACCGGGCCTCTATTGGGCTTCATCATGAATTCATAACATTTCTGCTGCCAACCTGGGTCTCAGTGTAGTTGCCAAAACCACCTCTCTCCCACCAGCTCAACACAAGGAAATGTGTTCAGTCTTGGGATTGAAACCTGGGTTATTTAATTCATTGGTGGTGAGCTGATTAATTAACGTTAAGAATAAATAAAGCACAAAACTCATGAAACAACTCAGGAAGAAATCAGATGCAATATCCAGGACAAGGCCAGAAAATTAAACCAAAGGTTCCTTCCTTTTGGAATTCGATGCTGTATTAATGCCATATAATAATACTGCCGGGGTCCAGCCCCAGCGGGTCCAGGGGTCCCCAAAGGTGTGGACGGAGTCGGTGAAGAAGGAAGGGCACGGAGACAGCGTTCAGTTGATCAGCAGCCTAGCCAGGATCTCTAGCCAGGATCTCCAGCCAAGTTCTGGTCTCGATCTCCAGAGAGGTTCTGCTTAGGCTCTCCAGAGAGGTTCTGTCCAGGTACTCCAGTCAGGTTCAGTCACCAGGTTCTAGTCAGGTTCTCTTGCCAATTTCTGTAGTCAGGTTCAGTCCAGGATCCCTTGCCATGTTCTCCCGCTAGGCTCTGTCTCTAGGCTCCGAGGCCAGTCCCTCTCCAGGATCCTCCGGCATGCTCTCTCCAGCGAAGTTCTTCTGTCTCTAGAGAACGTTCTGTGTAGGTTCTGTGCCTAGGCTCTGTCTCTCTTGGTCCTGTCTTCCAAGCCCTGTCTGAGTTCTGTCTCTTGCTGTCTTGTTCTGAGTTCTGTGTTCTGTCTCATGAGTTCTGTGTTCTGAGTTCTGAGTGTTTCTGTCTTGTTACAACTGTATTTATACCAGTTGATTCAATCCTATCAATTTCTATTACAAAGGTTAGGGCGTTTCTTATCTCCATTCCAGGGAGAAAAGATTATGTAGTCTAAGCATGATTGTTCGTAGTTAAAGGGATTAATTACCCGCCTGGCACTTAGTTGAGGGGTTTTATTCCCTCCTTAACTTCAGGGGAAAATCCCTACCTGGGGATTCAACCTTTCTCGGAGAGGTGACCTTGGTTAAAACACAGCGCCAAGAAGGTGAGCAAACATATTAAGAACCGTATGCCATATATGCCAGGTCCCTTGAAACAGCAAGGATGGACCGGCTCCCGGCATAATACCACTAACAGAGCTGAGATTTCTATTTCTCTGGCAACCATTTAATCACTGGTTAGCATGTGGCTTGGGTAGCAAAATATGATGCCAACTATTAATTGTGTTTTAGTGATTAACATTTTGGATTGTATTAGGATTCTGATAGTGTTGCATATATTTTATCTCCAGGCTGTGGTTAAGTCATAACTCTGTATTTATTTTAAGATTTAAATATGATATTATTTATTTTTTTGTTTGTCCCAAGGATAGATCTAGTTGGAACCAGTGAAAACAAACCAAAAAAACCAACAACAGATTAAACCTGGATTTAATTGTTATGGCCATGATAGAGGAATATAACATTTTGAGATGCTTGTTCCTCTCCATTCTTCCTCACCCCTCTTGTCTTCCTCCATCTTACTCCTGCCCCCTCCCTCCATTCCTTCCTTATTCCTCTTCTCCTCTTCCTCTCTTCCTTCTTTTTTACTTTTCTCTTTCCCTGATTAGGTACACTGCAAGCAATTACATTTTAAGATCTTTCAGTTGGCTGCCTTCACTTTTTAATTCCCTTCCTCACACAGTCAGTGGCACCAATATGAACAGAATCCCAATTGACATTGTTCTCAACAATAACAAAAGTAAAAACCTAAAATGCTACTTCACTTGAGATGGTGAGTGAATAAAGAGGCAGGAAAATTTTGAATAGCTGAAAGGAGAGAAAAAAATGTATATGACACTTGAGAGAAAAACAGATTAAAGTGCTCAGAGGTAATTAGTACTCTTCTTAAGTTATTCCTCTGCTTTTCATTGGTTTGAAGCCTTTGGCTTTCCTCCATTTTCTTTAGACATTTTTGTTGTCATAAGAAAAGCACTAACATATCATAAACTGAAAAGATTAATGTTGTTTAAGAAAATGCCATATTTTATTGTTTTCACTTTAATTGTAAAGCTATTTTACTTTCTGTTTACCTGCTTAAGTCTATGTTTTCCTGATTATGGGAGCCAGCATCTGCCCTTTTCAAAGGACCTCAGCCTCATGTTTCCCATGTTATTCCTAAAATGACTCATTGAAATTATAATTGGGATTTTCTAATTCAGGTAATTGACTTGTAAAAAAAAAAAAAAAGGAAAAAGAAAAATGCCCTCTAGATTTAGTTGTTTCTTCATTAAAGTTAATCTAAGAGCTTAATTTCATTATAGCGCCAATTTCCTCTATTGCACCTCACTCCCACCTGTCTACTTAGACAAATACGTGTGAATAATTTCCAACTTAGCAGTCTCCTATTTCCCACTGACTAAATGAGATTAGATATGCAAACACAAGTCTGAGAATCACTTTATAGTCCAATATAATAGTTACTTCCCCTGTTTATTGCCCTGAAAACTTATGTAACATGATTTTTGTGCAGTCTGCTTTACTCCAAAGGTGATTTCCCAAACTGTTTTGTGTTTGAATCACATTTCATCTGCTTTCCCTGCCTTCCCCTGATCCAGGTTCCTTCCTCTATGCTGGTTAACTGGCATTGTGACTACAGTAGAATAATCATTTGCTTTTCTATCACACTAAAGTATTCATAGACCTGTAGGTTGGCATAGCCTCTCTATTAGGCTTTTTAGGAGATTCTAGAACCTTTAATCTCTACATCAGTCAAAGAGGCAAAACTTTTTTTAAAAGGATTACATTTATTTAGGAAAATTCAATAGGTATGACCATTTTCTTCTTTCTCTTTGAAAGAAGATGAAAACTCATTCATAGTAAATCTGTCACTTCTCTACCTTACCCACTTTGGGTTTTGCAATCCTAAGTGCTCTAAAAGGTGGATATTCTGTCATAAAATGATATGTTCACACAAGAAAATTTAGGGTTACTTCTTGAAAGAAGTTGAAGAGGTATTGAGTACAGCCCCATCCAGGTTATAGAGAAACAAGCGCTCACCTTGTCTATCACCAATTAGTTGGGAAGCTATAATACTTACATTACTATTACTACTAATAATAATGATAGCCAAAATTTTTGAGCCAATAATAAGGGCAACAATAATAACAAACATTTATTGTTCACTTGCCTCATTATAGAGACAGTGCTAAGGGCGTTACTTACATTATCTTTATAGTAAGTCTTAACTAAGCCACCATTAATGATGCCAGAATCTTCCGTTATATGGCAAGTTAAGATTCCAGCTTGTAAAATCAGGCTTTAATTCAGTTCTTTGACTTTGTACCAATAGTCCTCAAACATTTTGGTCTCTAAATCCCTTTACACACTTACAAATCAGGATTAAAAGAGTTTTTGTTTATGTAGGTTCTATCTTATTGGTATTTCTGTACTAGAAATTAAAACCCAGAAATTTAAAAAACTGATTATGTGCTAATTAAAACTGGTCATGTGTTTTATGAAAGATAACTGAATCTTCAAAAAAAAAAAAAAAGGAAGAGAAGTGACTTTTTTATTTTTTGCAAATCTTTTTAATGTCTGGCTTAATAGAAAATAGCTAGATTCTCATATCTGCTTCTGCATTCTATCTGTTGCAATTTGTTGTTTTGGTTGAAGTATATACAGGAGAACCAGCCACATGCAGATAGGTAAATTGGATCAGGGAAGATAATTTTAATAAAGACTTTTCATAAAATTAAGAGTATTGTTCTTTGATACTAATTCAAACTCTACAAGTGGTAGTTTCTTAAAGTTTAGGTGACATGTGGAATCTGAAGTGTATCAATGTACACTAATAAGGGTAAGTGTTATAAGTTTTGAAAGGTAAAAAATAGTGCAACGAGCTGAATCATGAGTAGACATATTTATGCCTTAATTACTTCAATAATGTCCTTCAAACCTGAGACAAAGAAGAGACCAATGATTATTTCCTCCCCATAGAGAGGATGGAGCTGTCTCTGAAGTCACTGAGAGCTCTGGAATTAAATAAATATGTCTGTGGCCCTAAAGTTAAATATGCTATCTTCCCCTTGAATACATTGAAATAAATAAGTACATGGGTATGGTGGGTGCTTTCTTAAATTTTTCCTCTGACCATTCTGTTTAAAGGAACTTGTTATATATTTACTTGGGATAAAATATGTTCTATTTTCTAAAACTGAAGAAAGGGCCACTTTAGTCTGGTCACTGAGATCACAAATCCTTATTTGTTTATTTGTGAACTATGAAACTGCATGCTTCTTCTTTTTATAAACTAAGCACTAACATGAATAAGAAATACATTTTTGCAGCATTTGCTTTTTTTCTTCTCTTTTATTAGTATGCTTTAATGGTGCTTCTATTGCTTTGCTAAACAGTGAGATCATTTTATTTCTACTTGAAGATATTGCAAGAGTCTTGTCTACATGTAAACTTTCAACCTATTAACTTGTATTATGTTTCCATGCCAGTAAGTCATTCCTAATGATTCACATTGACTTTAATGCAACTTTATTTCTTGAGGGTGGAGAGGGAATATTTATATATTTATATATATAAGTTTATTGGGAGAAATATTTTACTTGTAAATAAATGTATTCCATATGACTTTTTTGTTTAAAGTAACAAGTTAAACTCTTTAACAAGAAGTAGAATAGTCATCATGATTTCTCTGAATATAGTTGATTTTCATTTTAGACCATTAAGAGATCCACCCCAAATTTTTTGTTTAGATTCTTCTTTCCAATGTGTGTAAGGATATGGGGACAGGTAGAATAGAGTTATAGACATTTCACAAAAAATAAACTTATAGTAAAGCATTGGTTCCCCTCCACCTTGTTTTCTTCTTAAACTAGTACCAGGCACATCAGAGCCAGAGATAAATCCATTTGAGTTATATGCCAGTCTGATACATTTGTGGTGGTGATAGCAGTTTTTTGTTCGCCCAAGACCCAAGATTTTATATAGTGTATTTTAACAATGCAACTCCAAGTATCAAAAAAAATGTTGAAATATCCCAACCTCAGGAAAAAAACAAATGTATCAACATTAGGAACTGTTCCAGAAATAATTCATTGAGGGGGAGAGGAGAGAATTTATGGGAACAGAGCCATTACATTTTTTACTTTAAAACTTTATCGATTTTAGGAAGTTAGATTACCTTACATTTGAGCACATTTTTAAAAAGAAAATAAAACTTTATGGCTAGTCAAGAAAATATGAACACTGGAAATATGAATATCTCCTGACACCAAATACATAGTGTCTTTTCCAACACCGATTATCCAACTCTGATTCTCTGACACCAACTGTGTCTTACAACTCAATCCTATTGTGACACTAACTACTCAGAGTCATCATCAGACTCTTCAGGTTGAAGGGCTCAGTCCCACAAGACTGCCCTCACTTCAGACGTGGATCACCGGAACGGGGCCCCTGGTTACATGACTTCTGTCTGACTTAACTACAGATTCAAGGGTACTCACAACCTACTCTGACTCTAGTTTGATAATTTGCTAGAACAACTCAGAGAACTCAATAAAATGCCATTCTTAATATTACAGTTTACTATAAAAGATAAAAATGAACAGCCAAACAAAGAGGTACATGGGGTAAGGTCAGAAGGGTCTGGAGCACAGGAGCCTCTGTTCCCATGGAGTTGGGGTGCATCATCCAGCCAGCACATGGATGTGGTCGCTAGTTTAGAAGTTCTCCAGTCCCCTTTGTTAGGGGTTTTTATGGAGGTTCCATTGTAGGCACAATGGCTTAAATTACTGGCCATTGGTGATTGAACTCAGTCTCCAGCCTTTCTCCCCTCTTTGGAGATGGTGAGAGGAGGCAAAGGGCTGAAAGTTTCCTCCTATCACAGCTCCATCCTGAAGCTATCTAGGAGCCTACCAAGAGTCACCTTATTAGCATAAACTCAGGTATGTTTGAAAGGGGATTGTCAAGAATAACAAAAGATGCTCCTATTACTCTTATCATTCAGGAAATTCAAAGGGTTGTAGGAGCTCTGTGCAAGGGACCAGGAACAAGACCAAATACGTTTTAGTATACCACAACTGGGTTTCCTCTAAGTGGAGAAGAGGTTACGGAGGTAGGGCAAGGGCAGAGATTTTCTCTGTCATGCTGAACATTCCTGAATCTCTTCCCTAGCCACATCTAACATTCAGGTATCTATTGCTGCATATCATTATTACCCCCCAAACTGGCTATAAACAACAAACAATTATCTCACCATTTTGGAGAAACAGGAATCTGTGCCTAGCTCAGCGGAGTGCCTCTGGATCAGTGTCTCCCATGAGGGGTCAGTCAAGCTGTTAGCAGGGCTCCGGTCTCACCTGAGTGGAGCGTCCCCTCCCAAGCTCACACATGAGGTTGTTGGCTGACCTCTGACCTCACCACTCGGACCTCTCCCAAGGGCTCTTCACAGTATGGCAGCTTGCTTTCCCCAAAGAAAGTGATCCAAGTGAGAGAGAACAAGAAAGACCCCCTGGAGATGGAAGCCACAGTCTTTTTATGACTTAGTCTCAGAAGTGATATCCCATTACTTCTACCAAATTCTGTTAATTAGACATGTCATTAACTCCAGTCTGCACTCAAGCACAGGGCATTGCACAAAGGCATGAATACCAAGAGGTGGGATCATTTACACCTATCTTAAAGGCTACCTACCAAACTCGCCCAAACATAATTAACTGGACCTGGTAAATGCTAAGAACCACAGGACAACAGATGAGAAAGGAAACTATAAAGACATTGATCTGGGTGGTTTGCCACTTTTACTTTCTAAAGCTTCTCCAAAGCTTTGCTCAAAGTATTCTCATTGCTCAAAACCTATTTAATTTTATTGGCAGTGGCTGGATCTCAGCAAGAAAGCTGTATGCAATCAAAGATGTGAGATCCCAATAGAAGGAAATCAGTTTAACTTTACTTACTTACTTACTTACTGTCAATTGGTAACAGTCTCACATGCCCATCTCTTTAAAGGGTGAACCCGGTTTCATTGGCCCTCAAGGGGAGCCAGGTTTGCCAGGCTTACCGGGAACAAAGGTGAGTGGAATCTTTCCCTTCCTTTCTTTCTGAATTTTTCTGTCATAAAATGTTTGTCCATTGTGTTGAAAGAAATAGGGGGTAACTTTACTATTTAGGTGACCATACCTGTTTGCCTCATAAAGAATAAAAGCAGCCTGTCACCCATTCTAACACTTCTAATGGAGGCCCCGTATTAAATAGAGTAACAGGAAGTTAATGTTAGAAAGCCTTGGGCAAGACAACAGGAAGGTGGGATATATTAGTTGTTCCAGTTGTCCCCCAAATTGCTCCTAAATTGATGTGGTGCTATTAGCTTCCTGGCCATATGGAAAAGTGGGGGAATTCTGAGGAGGGGAGATAGAACTCATCAACTCCTCCTCCTTATCGCTGATTTTAGGACAAACTTGTAAATCAAACATTATTATTATTCCCACATCACTCCCTAGATTTCAAGGAGTACTGATGTCATAGAGATTCCTAAGTGCCTCATCCCAAAAGGATCCATCCCGAATAACGTTTGCAGAAAGATCCTGTAATGAAAACCATCTCATGATCTTCCATTTGGCAACCCTAGAGAGGGCTCTAAAAGCACAGTCTATATGCCGCCAAATAAAAAATTATGCTGCTGCGGATACAGTCAGGCCTATCGTTCTCTTTTTATCTACCCACTAAGACATTAAAATGTACAGCTCTGAGGAACTTCACTCATGACAGAGTCATGAATCAAAGGAGGGGCAAAATTAAATCAAACTACATTTTTTTTTTTTAACCCATATCCGCCTTTGCCTCCATGTGTATTGCATTCGCCAGAAATAAACCAGGCTGATTTCCGGGAGCCAGAGAAATGTGTTCGTGGTCTGTTCTGACAGAGGCGTCCTCATTCCCACTGCTCCAGAGAAAGTAACCCTAATCCCAGTAAATGGAAACTATGCGTGGCCCACGGGGCACTGGGTCGAATGTATGCAAAATTGCTGTTTTTTCAAGCAATTTCATTTTCACATAATGAGCTGTCAGGCTTATTAACAAAATATGAGGAATGCCTGCTAGCCTGAACAGACTCACACAGAAACACACTTTCTGGAAGAGAGGGGAGGTGGTGGGTGGAGAGAGAGGGAGCATTCTGTGTTCGTATAAGAGCCAGCGTACTTACTCAGGCTTCAGCCTCAGAGAAGGAAGGCAGCCTGGTTATAGGCTTGAAGCTCTGTCTGGTCGATGCTTCAGAGAACCAGGCTGGAGCTAACTCATCTCTAAATGGTGGTGGCATTGGGTTTGCTAAGCAAGGAAATATAGAAGAAACACGGGCCGGCCGTAGAGAGGGGAGGTCAGCCCTAAATATCTCTTCTATAGTTCACCGACATTAAGCTATTCCACAGTTTCAAAAAAGATCCAGATGCGGGGCCATAAACTCACCATTAATTACTGCTCATGAGGAGCCCAGCCTGATTTTACAGACCAGGTCCTCTTATCACAGATACTACTCTGAACTCCCAATAAAAATGAGGAATGTTCTGTACCTGTTTTGTATTTCTTCAAGAAGGGATGTAGATAGGATATTCATTTTATTAGCAATATTGTGAATTTTATTTTTCAGCTAAATTGCCTATCATACATGAATTTGGTATCATAACGGAAAAGTCATGATTATTTAAACATTTCCTCCAGCCAAACACTAGATTTTTTCCCAGTTGTTTAGGTAATCTGGTTTTGTCCCACTCAATTCAGATTAAAAATATAAATCTGTGTTTTACCCCCCAACACAGTGAAGAGAAATCATAATGAAGGAAGGTGTGTGATGTCATTTAAAAATCTGTCTATGCATTGCCTTGTCCTCAGCATCTACATCAGTCCTGGGAGAGACCTACAGCAGTCTAAAGAAATGTAGTGTTATTCTCATTAATTTAGAATACTTTGCGTGATACTGTTTATTCGTTACTCCAACAATTTTTTTTGCCAGACTTTTTTTTAGTACCTGAGAATGAAAACTAAATGCAGCAAAAATGGTCTCTATTCTCCTGAAGCTTACCTCCCAGTGTGTGTGGGAAGGGTGGGAGGAGAGAAAGAAGTGAACAAACAAATTACGTAAATCCAGAAAGTGACAAGTAACCAATTAGGGGCACTGTAATTTTTTAAAGTGATTCTAGGTGAAGATATAGCCACTCCACTCCTCTGGTATATAACAGATAAATGATTTTCTAAGCTTTCTGTTTTGCCCTGAAACAAGCTTATAGTTACTATTTTAGAATTCTGCTGTAAAATATTAAGAGAAATGCCAAATATGGTACTTTTTAAAGATAAAAATTCCATATGTCAACAGAAGGGCTTCAGTCTCTAATCCCTGGGGAAGCTCTCAGAGCATCTTTTCCGCCTGCTGCATTCCTCAAGCGCCTGCCTTCCTCCCACCTTCTCCTCTGTCCCACCTCACCTGCAAAACCATAACAGCTTCCCAGAGAGGGACTGATACAGATCAAGGTCTTGGAATTTAAAGCCCTGTATCACCCAGCTAACAGCAGACTGAATTCACAACCTGTTTGAGTACTGAATGCTGCCCATCGTGCGGGAAGCCAGACAGCCTACTGTGCTCAGGGAATATAAAACGGCGGCGTCTTCCTGGAGGGTGACTTGGCAAACTTCTAATATGTTCATACTTTCTGACACAGCAATTCCACAACTACACATTTTTCCTTGGAAAATGGCCAGAGATGTTCAAAGGATCACATACAAAAATATTTCTACAGAAGTTGAAGGTGGAGCACAGTTTTAAATTATTGCTCTTCCTTTTAAAAGCTTTGTGACTTTGAGAAAGTTACTTACCTCTCTGAGCTTCAGTTGCCTCGTCTGTAAGACTGTGAATACTAACACCTTTCTCATCTGCCCTGTGGATTACGTAGGATAAAGCATGTGAAGTGTCTTGTGCAGTTCCTGCACTCATTAAGGGCATAGTCATAAGCAGCAATACTTATAAAATACAACCTACTCATCCTTCAAAACATGACTCGAGTCTCACTCTCAGGGGGCCAGTTTGGACCATTAAAAACCCCAGGGGTTTCTTCTTCTCTCATATATGGCCTTATGCTACTCCTGACTTCTTAACTGTTTTGATATGTGGACCTTGTCTAAGTAGGTCACTAGCTCCTTGGGGGCAGTGGCCATATTCATACTTCACAGAGCTGTGGAGAAAGTAAAGCGGTAATACCTGTGTGTCGTGTACTGCATTTATAAGTTACTAGGGGCCCGGTGCACGAAATTCGTGCACTGGGTGTGGGGGGGGGGGAGTGTCCCTCAGCCCAGCCTGCCCCCTCTCACATACTGGGAGCCCTCAGGCGTTGACCCCCATCACCCTCCAATAGCAGGATTGGCCCTTTGCCTAGGCCTGACGCCTCTGGCCTAGGCGTCCGGCCCGGGCAGCGGGGACCTGCAGTGGCAGCGGCCCCACGATCGTGGGCTTCGCTTTAGGCCCAGGCAAGGGACCCCTAGCTCCTGGGATTGCCAGCTTCAACCATGCCCAGCTCCCATCACTGGCTCCCCCCTACTTCCTGCTATCACTGGCCAGGGCGGCAAAGGCACCTGATTCTCTGATCATGGCTGGGGGGCAGGGCAAAGGCGGCCCCAGGGCCGCCTTTGCCCTGCCCCCCAGCTCTTAGCTCCCCCCTGGGTTTCCAATCACTGTCAGTGGCAGGGGGCTTCTTCCTGCTTTCCCTTTCGCCTCCCTGCATTGTGCCTACATATGCAAATTAACCGCCATCTTGTTGGCAGTTAACTGCCGATCTTAGTTGGCAGTTAACTGCCAATCTTAGTTGGCAGTTAATTTGCATATAGCCCTGATTAGCCAATGAAAAGGGTAGCTCGTACGCCAATTACCATTTTTCTCTTTTATTAGTGTAGATGAGATCAGTACTATAATTTTCTGTATTTTACAGAGGAAACGGGGGCTTTGGGGACTTAACTAACTTGCCTCGAAACCCAGAACTGATAAATAACAGGCCCGGGATGTGGGATTACAAGAAGCCTGGCCACTACAAGTGATAAGTTATGGCCATTACAAAGCCTTAACCACTTTGCCATGCTGCATCCCGGTAGTACTGAGAAAGTGGCCGCAGAATGAAAACTCTATCTATTCCTGACTTGAGGTATCATGATGGCCCTTATCAGGTCCCTTTAAGGGTCTTCCATTTACTTACGTAGGTGTTTGACAGGCATTTACCAATTCATGTCTTTATCTATCAAGTGGAAGTGATAATGCAATGGATTGAGCAGTCGTTTGATTAAATTAGATAATTCATGTTGCGATTAATACAGTGCTGGATACATGATAAATACATGGCAATTATATGCTTTCTTTAATTTTATTCAACTTACTTATTAATCTACAGGTACAAGCGGGGGATAGGGGGAGAGAGAGGAGGGTTGCCATTTACGGTTTTGCATTTTGTGACAGGGTGAGCGAGGGGAGGCAGGGCCTCCTGGAAGAGGTGAGCGAGGGGAGCCTGGAACTCCTGGACCGAAGGTCAGTTATTCTTACATTGGAAAATAACATTCTTTGGTTTGGAAATGTGTGCCTCTTGATTTATAACATAAAACTAAAATTTAAAATTCCTCAACAAATATTAATTTATTGAAATGCACAAAGTTATTGAAATACACATCAATTGGTTCTTTTAAAAAATGAATTTTACAATTTAACTTTCCTAATTTTCTCTCTTTTCGATGAACAAACATAATAACACATCCAAATGTAAAGGGGGAATTACTGTCATTAACACATTATCACTCAATAGGTATTGAAACATATGAGGACCTGTTGATAGGTGTTGTATTTAGTTTTGATAGTAACTTGATGATAACACCTTGAAATTTATTTGCCTGTTCAATCTTTATTCCTCTAAACTTCCTGCAGACTAATATGGTAACACTTTATTTTAATAGCCCATCCTAGATACACAGGAAATGATTTACTCTTTGATGAAAAGGAAATTTATGCAAACACTATTGAGACTAATGAGAATCATTCACAGAGCTCTCCCCAGCCACTGGTGGGAGGGCAGTCTTCAGTTACAGTGGAATGCAGGTTGACAGGGAGACCAGAGAATGAGCCAGTGATACTGTGATGATATTTACGTTTAGTGTTGTAATAGCCAACATTACATAGAGCCATATATTACGGCCGTTAAAATGAAGTGTTTCCATTTTTATGTCGCTGGTCATTTCTTTTCTCTGTTCTTATGCACTCTGTCTCTTTTCTCTTTTTCATCTTCACATTCTCCTGTAATAGGGGAAACAAGGTGAATCAGGAGCTAGAGGCCCAAAGGGGTCAAAGGTCAGTAACCAGACAATCATTTTAATGTTACACGAGGCCTTCAGGAGCTGTGCTTTTGGCCTCTTCCACAGAGAAGCATGTTTTAAATTAAACTCTTCCAATAATTTCATCCCTATGATGATATTTCAGAACAATTGGTTTGTCCCATCTTGTTTGTTTTTGTGTGTTCCTGTGTGTATGGCTATTCTTTTAAGGCAGCGGTTTTCAACCTGTGGATCGCGACCCCTTTGGCAGTCGAACGACCCTTTCACAGGGGTCGCCTAAGACCATCCTGCATATCAGATACTCACATTATGTTTCATAACAGTAGCAACATTACAGTTATGAAGTCGCAACGAAAATAATTTTATGGTTGGGTCACAACATGAGGAACTGTATTTAAAGGGCCAGAAGGTTGAGAACCACTGCTTTAAGGAAAGTTTTATTTCCTTTTTCATAGAATAGTTTCTTTGGAAAATATTAAGTACTGTACCTAATTTAACTTATATATGGTATAATCTTAATTTTCATTTCCTGGCTATCTTTGTGATAAATATTCCAATTATACTTTGCTTTTTAAAAAAGTCCTCATCATAGGGTATGTTTAGAGAAAGAGGAGGGGAGGGGAGGGGAGGGGAGGGGAGGGGAGGGGAGGGGAGGGGAGGGGAGGGGAGGGGAGGGGAGGGGAGGGGAGGAGAGGAGAGGAGAGGAGAGGAGAGGAGAGGAGAGGAGAGGAGAGGAGAGGAGAGGAGAGGAGAGGAGAGGAGAGGGAAACATAAATCAGTTGCCTCCTATATGCACCCCAACCAGGGATTGAACCTGCAGCCTAGGGGTGTGCCCTGATGGGGAATCGAACCCACAATTTTTTGATGTAGAGGATGACACCCCAAACAGTTTAGCCACCTGGCCAGGGCTACTGTGCTTTTAAGTTAGTTGACTCCTTTCATTGCATTAAAATTTCACCACCAATTGAAATTCTTTTCTGTACCATGTTCTTTATAATATTTGCCGTTATCTATACATTGTTAGCAGAATCATGTTATTTAAAAATGCTATTAGCTAATAATATGGGAAATTGGTGCAGAAATAAAGAAAACAGAGCAGAAATTATTCTCTATTCTCTCAATGTAATTATCATGGGTCAATGTGGATGGATAAAAATCATAATCCCTTTTCTTGTTTCTCCTCATTGGTCCTTACCCAGTTTATAGGAATATATAGAAAGATATATCAAAATGCTTTGAATTCCATTTAGACAAAGGTCTCTATAAATTTAAGGTTGTTTTAAAGAACCTTCAAATCTCTTCTCCGTTTCTGTTGAGACTTCTGAGAATTTTGAGTGTTCTCAGAGTGATGTGGATGCAGTTTGAGATGTGGACTATTCCTTGTGTCTCTGCAGGTGGGGTAATAACACCATAAGTGGAACTTCAGAGGTTTTTCATTTAGCATTTAAAAAGACGAGGGAGCTGGGTTTGCCCTGCCCCTGACCTTCAGCCCTGCCCACCAGTCCCAGCAAGCTGCTGTCCACTTCAGCACCTTCTGTGTTAAAATGCCTGTACCCACAGGAAAACGCTTCCTCAAGCCTCCATCATCAGAGGAAGGCCTAGCTGGTGACCTTTCCCTTCTGATTCTCCCGGAATGAGCTCTCCGCTCCTCCCCTGTCTCGATTATTTACACATTACCTCTCAGAGGAAAGACAACCAAAGCGGTTGGCTCTTTTTTCCTTTGCCCCAGTTTTCATATAAAGGCAAAAACAGAGCTCAGCCTGAGGGGTAACATTGTACACTGGGTGTCATGGAAACCACTTGCTTTGCTTTTGAAGATCCCTGGTGAAAGAGCTAACATATACATTGTTGTTCCAAGATAGTCTCTTACCTGAAAGGGGGATTTTAATTCACTGCAAGATGTATCTTAAAGAAGCATTTGCCACGTAAGTGGTTATTGTAGTCGTCATTTTGTACTTCTGAAGTTTGTAATAAGGGTGCTGCTGTATGGTATTAAATACATCCTCAGATCTGGGATATTTCTAGACTGTTGGTCCTCCTATTAATTAAGTTTTTCTTCTCTTTTCACTGGTGTAAGGGTGACCGTGGAGACAAAGGAGACTCTGGAACCCTGGGACCAAGGGTGAGTGTGTCTCTCCTCCCAGCTTTGGTCCCACACGCCCCACAAGCCCAGAATTAAAGTGTGGATCTATGTGGCTCTTCACAAGGCACCTCGACTGCTAATGCCCAGTAATAGCACCGGAGGTAGACTAGTGTAATTGTTATTGATACCCCCTTTCATATTATTTTCAATTTCCCTTACAAGTAGCAATGAGTGTATAGATTCTCACACATACAATGAGCTCAAGAGAAAAAGGTCTAAAGAACTCTTGATCTACTTCCCTCTGCTAGACCAGCAGCAGCAAGCCCATAGTCACCCAGCTAGTAGAATGTTCCATTTTTCTCAAGAAAACCAACCACTCCTATTTTCAGAGCCTTTTGTTAAAACACGGGCAAGGAATTAGGACATAACTAATGGAAATTCAGTGCCAGAGCCAACGAGCAGGATAGAAATTTTAAAGATATTTGTCTTCTTTGCATTCCCTCTTTGGTTTTATTTCAATAGAACTCTACTCCTGTTGGGAAAACCAGGAGCTTCCTAAGAACAGTGCTCTATCTTCTTAAAGAATGAGGAAGCAATCTTTGCGTTGTAAATGACCAGAAAGGGTTAGGGTTGCTTTAATAAATATGGATAAAGCCAATGAATGTTTACAAGTTGAATCAGAGTAGCCTACATTTTAAAATTTTCAGAAAACAGTTTCAGAGATTGACTCAGACCTATTTTTTATTCATATTTCCTATCTTTAACATGCACAGACAAGGAAGTTAGAAATGGTTCACCTCCTATGAAATAAGGACAAAATTCAGACATGACTGTGTATTCTAAAGTGCAGTTGTGCCTTAGCCGGGAATTGATGGTCAAAGAGTTACTAATTCTGTTTTTGCCAAAGCCCCTTCTATATCCTAGCCTAACCCACATGATTTCCTGTTGGTTGGTTTTTTTCATAGGGTCCACCTGGTCAAAAGGGGGATCAAGGAGCCACAGAGATCATAGACTATAATGGCAACCTCCATGAAGCCTTGCAGGCAAGTGACTGCTCCCTGCCACAGACAGTGACACTGATGAGCATAAATATCAGCTCCATACCCCCCAGGGATTCCAGAGGGCTCCACTGCTCAAACCACACCCTCTTCCTGTTCTGAACCCATCCCCTTTTGCTTGCCCAGTTTAACCTCTTTATTTCCTAGCATTTTCAATCTTCCCTTTCCTTTGTAGCTTCAGAGATGTGTAAGTCTTACCTGGTTTAAACCTTGTGTTTGTTCCACCAATCTTTGCCTCCTTGCTTGAAAAGCAAGCCAAGCAAAGCAATGAAAAGCCCTGTGGTTCTGGAGTTGAAGATGCCTGGGTTCAAATCTCAGCCCTTTTGTTTACTAAATGCATGACCTAGGCCTCAGTTTTCTCTCAAATGAGGACAGTTGTAGTATCTACCTGATAGGGTTGTTGTGAACTGCAAGTGGCTAAATGCCTGGCATTGAATAAGTCCTCTATGGGTGTTTCTTATTACTGCTACCATTCAATTCTTTTTCTTCCATTAAGTGAAAGCCATAGACTGTGTGGCATGTCTCCATCACTTTGCATCCTGTTCATCCTTTTCATGCTTAGACTCCTGCATTCTAGCCTCTACCACCAGTCTGTTGTAACTTCTCCTATAAAGGTCACTAATAACCTCTAGGTCAAGCACATTGTACTTGTCACCCTGGACTTTTCTGTGATATTTATACTAAACCACCTTCCTTTTCTGAAACTTTTTCTTCCTGGTTTCTCTGATCCTCTACTCTCATTTCTTCTAGTTTTTGTCTTTGATGGATCCACTCTATTTTTGTATTTCCAGTTTCTCTGTCCATTCCCTAATTTTTGCTATCCTCAAGTCTCTGAACTTTTCTTGGCACATCACTCCATGTTCTTCTGTGTTATGGCTGCTTCCAAATCTTTCACACCGTGTCTGATCTGCATATACTTCCAGCTGCCTGGGAATATTTCCTCCATGGATGCACAATTGATTATCAACTTCCAAGACACAAAGTTAAACTGGTTACTGAAAGGGAAACCACCTACCAAGTGATTCCCTTTCTTAACTTACCAGTTTCTGTTAATGATACCACAAGTCTTTGAATTTCTTGATAGAAACTTTAGAGTTATTTTTTAACTATCCTTAGCCCTTCACCCATTATATCTCACCAGATGCTACTGTTTCTTTCAAACTATCTGTGAGGTTGCCCCATTCTACCCATTCCCAACCAAGTCCACATCCTATTTATTTCAGGTCTAACACTGCAACAAGCCCTCAGCTAACTCCTCTGCCCTAGTGCCTCCTTACTCTTCTAATCCATCCTGTACATCACTTCAAGGTTAATTTTCATAATTTTTACTATTTTGGTGGTTTCAATCTTCTCAGAAACCTAAATGGACCCCCTTGCCTACTCTATCAAGCTCAAATTTCTCTACCTGACTTTAAAGGTTCTATATTCATCTGTTTCCTATACAGAATTTTCTATTTTTTCCAGAACACATTTTCCCCTGAAGTGGTCCTATTGATCCTATTTATAAAAATCCTCCACTTTTTGCCTGGTTCATCCCATTCTTCTTTTCTTTCTTTTATCCATCTAAGTCCTCTCCAACAATGCACTGCTGCCACCCAGATGAGATCCTCCTCTTTTAAACATTAGCGGTCAGAGCCCAGTAGTTTAACATTTAATTATTCTTTAAATCACATAAGTTATTTAATCTTGCTGCTTACCTGACTGGAAGTTACTTGGTGATGGGAAATCTGTCTTGTACTTACTCTGTATCCCCCAACATGCCTGACACAGGTCTGGGCATAAATATTAAAGTCATTGGGTGAATGAGTGAGTATACTTACCTCATATGTACAATCCATTTATTTGCTTGAAAGACTCAACAGTTGTCTTAAATATTTGCTATTTTCTATTTGTTTGGGGTTTGTTTCCTATCCTCATGACTTCACTAACATTCTCTAATTATTGTAGGCCTTCATTCCTATGAGTCTTTCACTACAACTACCATTTTTACAGAATCTATTCTATGTTCAGCTCAGCCTAATTTTTCTGGTCTTTTCATTGATATGTGTAAAAAAAAAAGAGAAATAGAACAAGAAGGTTAGTTAGGTACACTTACTATGTTTTCAAAGTTCTTACTTATAAAATATAGGGCCACTTCTTAAACTTAATTTATTAACAATGTTGTAAATTTCCCTTATACTGCTTCCCATAACACCATAATTCTTACTGCAATCTTTAAGAGATATCCATTGTCTTACCTTCCAAGAACTGCTCCAATATTGTTGGCCATTTTTCTAAAAAAAAAATTGTAAAAGAGGACTTTTAAAGCATCTTGTGCATGAACAGGGCCTGGAATGGAGCAATTCCTATCTCAAGAAATTCAAAGATGTATGGTACCATTAACAGAAACTGATTAGTTAAGAAAGAGAATTATTTAACCTCAAACTAAAATCTCTGTTTTGATCTCCCCTCTACTACTAATTAGCTAAGTCATTTTAGAGAAATCAATGTATCTCTACTTCATTGATTGCATCTGGAAAATGAGGATTTGATTAAATAGATTTTCTTCTAAGGGTCTTTAGATTCTGACATTATACCTAGGATTATCTTCTGAGCTCCTGAACCCTTTCTGCTGGTGTGCCTGAACACACGGTATTTTACTAAAATTGTGACACCTGCATCTTGATATGAAAGAATATCTGTGCTGTTTCTTCTTCTCAGCATGAGTTCTATATGACTATAAACAAGTCAATATTCATCATAATCAACTGGTTCATATTTATATCTCAACATCTAAAGTTTTATTATTCTTATGGGCTTGTTAGGGCAACTATATGTTGTGCTTATAAGTAGTTTATAGTGCCATTGTTTTTCACTTCAAAACTATTTATTTGTTTTTCTAATTATATACTCCAGTGAATAAGAGTCCCTTAAAAAAAATGAACTAAACTAAATAGCCATTAGACTGAAAGGAAATAGTAGACATTTATTCTTCTAATTCTCTACCCAGTGTTGGATTTTCACAGTTTTGTTTCAAAAATTCTGCAAAAAAAGTCTAGGGTAATTAGATAAATATGAGTATTTTGCAGTTGTAAAAATATCACATTATAAATATTTTACTGTTGCCTCAATTGAAATTTGTTATTTATGTGAACATTTGCCATAAGCCATTTACTTTTATTTAAGGTGGTTGCATTTCCACAATTTGCAGTAAAATTTCCCCATTTCCTACTCAAGCTTTTAAAAGTCCTCAATAGCATTCAAACTAAACCTGTTCTCTGGTGTAAATCATGGGTGATGTTAAGTGTGTATCTTTGTCAGAAAGGAAAGGAAATAACCTCTAATTCTAAAGTGATTTGCATAAGTATCTCAGGGAATAAATCACTAAGCAGCCTGCCAACCTTCAACCAATTTAGTCATTCTAGCTCATGCTTCCCGTTTCCCATCATGCCTCACGAATGGCATGCCTTTCTTCTTTCCTACAAACAGCATTCTGGCTTTCAAGTGATAACTGAACTTCAAGCGAGAATCCTGCTGAGCATGTGTACCCTTAACTTAGAAGAGCCAGATACAAGAAGTCCAACATGAGCAAACATCTTTAGGATGTTTCTTTGTGTCTGCACACTGGTACTTCAGGATGGCAGTAAAAACTCTGGTTTTGAGAACTTAGCTTAGTGTTTTGTCATTTGTTCTTCTATGAACTGAGTGGAACCTGCCCTTTCCTATATAACTTTTAGGTCTCACAAATACAGTTATTTAACAAGATCATTTAAACCCCATCTGTTAGATAGTTCAGTTACCATTAATAATGCTCTGTTATTATGCACCTCATTATAAAACATGCTGTTATCTTTAAATTTATAGAACTAGTTTTGTGTTTAGATAAAAAATGAATTATATGTGGCACCTGTTGGAAAACCTTCGAGGGTTCAATTTTTAAGTTCATTTCTTTTTCTAAGTCCTTATCACTCTGTTTTCTAGTTAAAATTGCAATGTGTAATTGGAAGGCAATGATAAGAAAGTATTTTTACTCTATAATTTTCTAGCAGATTTTTTTAAATGACTAATTTACCTATAGAAACGAAGAAGTAGCTTTCCATAATCCTAAGTTTGACTCTTGCTTTAGATGAATTCCATATGAATAAAGTACCCGGTATCTGTTTTTGGATTCCGGTCTAGGGCACATACTTTGACTGCAGGCTCCTCCCCAGTCCAGGCCTGGTTGGGGCACGTGCAGGAGGCAACCAGTCAATGTGTTTCTCTCACATCAGTATTTCTCTCTGTCTTTCCCTCTCTCTTCCACTCTCTCTAAAGATCAATGGAAAAATATACTTGGGTGAGGATTTAAAAAAAAAAGTATTGGTTGATTTTCTCCTACTATGTTTTCTCTGAAGCTGTAATGACCATAACCGATTTTATCATAGAGTGCAAAATGGAATATGTATACACATGCATAAATACATTGTTTTCTAAGGAATAATGACATCATGTCACTAAAGCCACGAGTGATTGAGGTATGATAGATAACGTTAAGATTATTTTTTCACAACAACAACAATAAAAAACAGCAACAACAACCTACATCAGAAATTGGAATGGAATATTAGTGGAAAACAAAGGGATGGGGCTAAACTGGTATTCACAAGTTTACGTGCAATAAATAATGTTTCTCTATTGGGATTGGAGTACCCGGTGGAGAATGTTTGCCCCTCTGTGGTTGCATAAATTGGTTATAGGTCCTATGCAACATTTAGCACAAAACATAAATTAGAAAAGATTAACACAAAAATGATCCTAGATTAGGGGTCAAGTGTTTCAGAGATTTATACTTTCAGAGAATACATTTTGTTACAGAACTCTAGCACTTTACATTAAGAAACTAGATGAATCCCATGTCAGCTTCTTTCTTTACGGGTAGACATGGCACAAACTAAAAGAGAAAAAAAATACCACTTACACAATTAGATTGTTCAAGTTTTCTCTAGTTGAAGTGCTCTAGAAGATCTAGAGATCATATGAATGATGAAGTTTCTCAGGTCACAGTAAACTGACAAACCTCTAGTGTGTAGTATTTTACTACATCATTTTTTAAAATCAGGTGAATTAGCCCTGGCAGGGTAGCTCAGTGGATTAAGTTGTGGGTTCAATCTCCATTCAGGGCACATGTAGGAGGCAACCAATGAGTACATAAATAAGTGAAACAACAAATGGATCTTTTCTCTCTCTCTCTCTCTCTCTCTCTCTTTCTCTCTCCCTATTCCTCTTTCTCTATAAAATCAATAATTTTTTAAAAAAATAAGTAAAATGATAAAATCAGGTGAATTAAAATTTTGATATTTTTTCCTTTATCCAGATTCTTTTAAATGAAATTCTAAAAATAATGTTTAAAGGAATCTTTATAATATACTAGTATTTTATTCATTTGAAGATAGGATTATATGCTCTCAGATTCTTGTCAATTCCTTATGAGTTATCAGTCTTGCCAAAACATATTCAAAACATTGATTATTTCAGAAATGTATTTCTGTACTTTGGCACACAAAATAGGTAACTCTGTCTTTATCGATACATTTTCCCAACAGAGGATTACCACCTTAACTGTCACGGTAACTCTTATTGCATGATTTCTGTGGTGTGTGGCTTTGTATTTGATGTTGATGCATGCTGCTCATAATGGTACTAATGTAGCAATTGTTTTTATATGAGATTTATTTTTTCTTATATAAATAACCTTTTCACATTTTCCCCAGTTTAACCACTTTGTCTGTTTAGTGGAAAAGTCAGGAAAAAAAGAGTCATTTTTCTTAAAAGTCTTTGGCCTTATCTTAATTATATAGTTTGTTTTTTAGCGTTTGGGCAAGCAATGCCTTTTTTGGCGGGGCGGGGGGGGGGGGAGGAATGTGTCTAGAGGCACAGAGAATATTAATAAGCTAATTCAACCCAAGAAGATGAATGTGAGACAATAGCAATTTTACATTATCTTGCAGTTCAACTCAAAAGCATCTTCAGTATTATTATGGCCTACGTGTTTGTTGATGCTTTTGCATATAAGTAGGTCTGCAACTGGTGAAATTTTCCTCCTTGCAAATCAATATTAGGAAATATTTGATTGTGATAGAAATTAAGAAAGTGTGTAGTATACTTATTAAAGTATAAAATTTAATACATAGACTTGGCTCCCTTTTATAACTTTGTCTTTTCTGGATTTAGGGTCCCCCTGGACCACCTGGACCTCAAGGACTACAAGGGCCAAAGGTTACTCTTTATTTTACTTATTTCCATTTACCACATATGGTGCAGAGAATCCTATATTAAATATTTATATCTTTGAAAATCAATCTTACAAAATGCTGGAGAGCTGAGATCAGCAATATTGCTTAAAGGAGGTAAGAATAGAAATTGAGGTTTAGGTTGAAGGAAAAGGGATCAGAAAAAAAGGGAAATCAGGAAAGAAGGGAAATAAATAGGAATGGCATTCAATTTAGGAGGAGGACATTGAGGAAAAGAGAATATTAAATAAGGGAAAAACAAGTTTTATATAAATTATAAATGTAAAGAAACACTAAATGTGATGCATGAAGAAAGGAAAGTATTTAATTAGAGGAGAAATGAAGGAAAATGTACTCGGACACTAAAAAAGATCCTTCCCTCCAATTATCCTATATAATAAAGATGTAATATGCAAATTGACCCTCACACCCTCACAAGATGGCTGCCTATGACCAGGCCGGCAGGGGGGGTAGTGAGGGACGACCAAACGACTGAACAGCAGGCTGCATGGGGCGACCAGGCCGGCGGAGGGGGCAGTTGGGGGCAACCAGGCCAGCAGGCGGGGGCAGTTAGGGGTGACCAGGCCAGCAGAGGGGGACAGTTGGGGGTGACCAGGCTGGCAGGGGGGATGGTAAGAGGCAACCAGGCCATTGGGGGGGGCAATTATGGGTGACCAGGCTGGCGTGGGGGGGGGTTGCAGTTGGGAGCAACCAGGCCGGCAGTGGGGGCAGTTGGGAGCAATTAGGCTGGCAGAGGGGGCAGCAAGGAGTGACTAGGACAGTGGGGGGGGGCAGTTGGGGCAACCAGGCTGGCAGGGGGGGCGGTTATGGGTGACCAGGCTGGCATGGGGGGATGCAGTTGGGGGCAACCAGGCTGGCAGTGGGGGGCAATTGGGGGCAATTAGGCTGGCAGGGGGGCAGTGAGGGGTGACTAGGCCAGTGTAGGGGGGGCAGTTGGGGGAAACCAGGCCAGTGGGGGGGAGGGGGCAGGTAGGGGTGACCAGGCTGGCAACGGGGGACAGTTAGGAACGACCAGGCCATCAGGGAGGGGCCAGTTGGGGGTGATCAGGCTAATGGGGGATGGGGGGGGCAGTTAGGGATGAACAGGAAGGCAAGCAGGTGAGTGATTAGGAGCCAGTGGTCCAGGATTGTGAGAGGGATGTCTGACTGCCAGTTTAGGCCCGATCCCAGGCCTAAACTGGCAGTCGGACATTCCCCAAGGGGTCCAGGATTGGGGAAGGGGCAGGCTGGGCTGAGGGGACCCCCCCATGCATGAATTTCATGCACTGGGCCTCTAGTTTTATAATAAAAAGAATAAGGGATACATTCACAATGACAATTTTAGAAATCATTTGAGTCATTTTTATAGCATCCTGTTATTGTATATATTCAGACATTCTGCCATCTAAATCTTATCTAATGAAACATACTTGGTTATATCTAAAATTTGTTGCTTGCATTAGCTTTCTCCCTCCAAACTAAAGTTTCATTTTCAATCAGTTAACACATGGCCAGTTACTCTGGCTTTTCAGATCTAAACTATGCGTGTTGAAATATGACTTTCATCATTGGATTTTTGTGGGCAATTCAGGTAGTTTAGTAATCCATCTTTTGTTTATGCCTCTTAAGGCAGTTTATTTGCTAAGTCTATCATACACACACAGACATGTCCACATACATACACACACATCAGCTTTTGTACTTTTCTCTTTCAAGAAACTTGAGCACAGAACACTAGCATATTTTTCTATTATAAAAAGAAATATAAAGTAAAATATTACTGAGCTCCTTGGCTATGGGAAATATATTCGAACATAGATCTTAATTTCAAACAGATTTCCTGTATAACAGTGTACAGTTTAGGATTTTTAAACTATTTCTCCACCACATTCTGGTCCCTAAAAGATGTAACACAGCCATACATAGCCTTTGTTCCTGGTGAACAAGTTGGCCTGGATTCATATTCTTTAATATGTTTGTGAGCTGGACTAGACAACTTAGAAAGAAATATGCAGATCTGTTTTCCTCTATATAGAGTCAACCAAGGTCTGAGTTCCTTGTTTCATCTCCTCACTTGACTGAGTCTCCAGAAACAAAATTGCCCCCGGTGCTAACTCTGCACCTCATTCCCTACAATCCTCCACAGCTTCTAGGACTTCATTTTTCTTTACAGCCCAAATGCCTGCAAAAGCCCAAAGGGTGCCCATCCCTGGGCCCACAGAGGCAAAAAGGACCACCTAACTGAGAGGGCGATATCATTAAAACTTGCATATCCTGGTTTTATAACCCAATTGCTATTCATTTATTAATTTAACTAGAGGCCCAGTGCACAGATTTGTGCACCAGTAGGGTCCCTCAGCCTGCACCCTCTCACAATCTGGGACCCCCTCGGGAGATGTTGGACTGCCAGTTTTGGCCCAATCCCCGCAGACCAGGCCAAGGGACCCCACCTGCCAGAGGGACCCCCTTCAATCCACAGACGCCCTTTGAGCCGCTGCGCCACCCCAGGTGTGGCCAGCCAGGGAGGGACCACGGGAAGTTGGCTCCAGAGCATGTCCAGCCCATCTCACCCAGTCCTGCCCTGCCAGCCACCTTCTAATTAATTTCCTTTCAATGTGCACGAATCCATGCACTGGGCCACTAGTTTATAAATAAGAGTGAGTGCTTTGATCAAGATGCAAATTAAGAAGGTTGTCTCAGCCTTGGGAGTCAAGATTACTTCGAGCTGAAACTGAGAAACAGGAAAATTGACCAAATGAATGTCTAGACAAGGGAAGGGGCGAGGCAGTTAGTCATACTCCTTCTTACCCAGCCATTCTTCCCACTGTGCTCACTCTGCCCCACCCCTCTCACCTCACAAGGATCTTGTAATTGAGGTCTTGGGTTAGTTGATATAGTCCTTTGTGTGTTCCATGATCTCTCCTTGAGAAGGTTGAGATAATTGGGGTGAGATGTGCCTATGACCAAGACTCAGCAAATACAGCCTGAGTCAAACTTAAACCCACTCTCACTCAGGACTCACAGCCGCAGACTGAATGAGAACTCTTTCAATTAGCATTACTCCTTCCTTTTTCAAACACGGATTGTTGGACTTCTTACACATCATATAACTCTTTACAAACCACTTTTGATCGGTGAAGGATAAATGAGTAACTTATGAATTATGTTTTACTTTTAAGCACTCATGGGTCACATTTTGAAGGTAAAAGTTTAGCAAAGCAATCATTATTGGACCCAGAGTGCTGACAAGTATTCAGACTGAATGAAACTAGGGCTTAGCCAGTTGCATCCAACCTCAGCAGGCTTTGTGGCAAAATAAACTTTGCTGCTACCACAAAGAACAGGAAATCTGGAAAGAAAAGCCCTTTTTCTGTCTTTTTCTTTTTTCATTTGTTTGCTGTGCCTTCTAAAACATTGGAAAGCTCAAATTTCATTCTGTGGCCAATAGCTGTTAAAGTTTTTACCGGGGAAAAGAGCTCTAGCCATTTCAGTACTGTGGTTTATAACATCAGCAAACAAGCCTTTCTAGAAAAATACAGCCTCAAGTCCGCTCCCTTGGAATTCTGTCTCTGAGGCAGGCCATTCAACCCTCAAAAGAACTGTTTTTAAAGTTTCCACAATGTGGAAACAAGGGATATTTATAATGGGATTCAAATACATGATTCATTGATATAAAATAATATCTTGCCTTTGTTCAGTACCTTTCCAGTTGAAAGGTGATTGGACATTTGTTGTTTGAATAAATCTCTAGCACATTGTTTAAATTTGTTTTTAATGGAACATCTTTAGTTAAGAAAAAATAAATCTATATATTTTGGGTTTGTCAAGGTTCCTAATAAATCATAATATAAATAGTAAATGTAGTGCATTCCTAGCATAGTATGGGAAATCGAATTGATCCAAAAGTAATTTAATGTGGATTAAGTTATTATCTGATTTATTACCTTTTTCAGTGAGACTTATCTGGAAGTAGCACATTCACAATCATTATGAATTTTTGTTTATGGTTCAACCAGTGTCAGTTAAACTATTGTGAACTTATGGGGCTTTGCATTTTATTGTCTTTTAAGATAACGGTCATGTTTTTACTTATTTCTCAAATTGGAAAATAAGAGAAATCCTACAGATTTTTTTAGGAGAAAAAAAATTAACTGAGGCATATAGGTTATTGCTATAGATTCATAGTATAAGACATGGTCAGGCATCAAATGATTTTTATCAGTTTCCTTTCATCAATTTTTGTTTAGCCTGCATCTCACATGAGGGAAAAATAAAAACACTGGATCTTAGCTACATATGAGTATTGTCATACATAATATTCAAGAAAATGCTATTTTATTTAGTTTAGATATGTGGTATGATGTAATGGAGTATTCTTGGGTTATGATACATTTGCTGAAAGTCAAATTGTACCGTTACCAACTAGCAACATTTTTATATAGCGTAGCATGCTACTAATGATAAATGGAAGGAAGCCATTAGTTTTTATCTTAACAGGGAGAGCCAGGATCTCCAGGAATCCCAGGAGTTGACGGAGAGCAGGTAATTTTCAAAGATACGTACTGTCATTTAAAGCATTGTTATCGATCACTACTTTTATTATAGGTCTGAAGCCAAGAAAAACATGCGTGTTGATATGTGATATCCTCTCCCCCCCAAAAAAACCATCTGTTCTGGAGATTATGTTAACTCTAAAAAGCAATTGCTCTTATTTATTTATTTTTACTTTATTTTATTTTCTCTTCCCATCACCATTTATCCCCTCTATGCCATCTTACCCTCCACCGTTCTCCCTCCCCCACCCAGTCATGGCTCTGTTGTCCCTGGCCATGAGTTCTCTTTTTTTCCCCCTTTTTTGCTCAGTCTCTCTAACCCCCAACAGAACTGTCTGCCTGCTTTCTCTAACTGAGTCTATTGCTATTTTAAAAGGCAGTTGGTTTTAAGTTAGTTTTCTTTGCAGAAACATACAAGTTGTATGATGCTTTAGTTTTATCTTAATATTCCTTATCAATCTACCAGTGAGTCCTATGTGAATTTTTAATAGACTTGTAAAATTATTACCTATTTAGTAAAAATATCCTACTTTTATCAGTGGATGTAAATGATTCAAGATTAAAATCAACGACATAGATATTGCTTATATATGTTTTCTTTTTGCAGATATAGATTACGCCTAATTGTTGAGAGTATTAGAAAAGACAGGAACAGGCAGGGCTGTTGTAGCTTTGCAGAATATGGCAGTTTCTCCAAGGTGTCCCCTAAAACAGAGGTTGGCAAACTTTATCTATAAAGGACCAGATAGTAAGTGTTTTAGGCTTTGCAGTTTCTGTTGTGTATCTTTTTTTAACACCCCGTAAACTTTTTTTTATAACATTCAGCCTATACAAAACAAGTCCTGGGCTGGATTTGGCCCATAAGTCAAAAAGCATCTGCCAGTATTTCAATTCCAGAATCAAATCACAGGGTTAGTTTCAAGCTATTTGATGTTTTCTGGGCTTCCATTATTTACCCAAGAAATGACTAAAATCAAGTAGTTCATAAGAAATCAAGGTGATTCTTTATACAGTTATTAAAATATACTCCTCAGGTGATAGTATTAGATAGGTAAATCAAGTTTGGATATTTTAATATCAGAGTTTTATCTTGAAATTACATGATGTAACATTAAATAAACGTGGTAATTTAAAGAGACTTTAAATGATTCATTATATCAGTCAGAGATCACATTAGAATTTTTTAATCTGGTTGTATATTTCCTTTCACACTATTAGCCATTATAAATAAGTTGGCACGCATAGCGGCATGCTTCATGATCCGTACATGTACAATAGCTGGGGGGGTTTCTATAGACTTTACAAGGTTTTCTTCTGCTACTATGTCCAGCAGGTTGGCTATTCTGCTGCAATCACCCTAAAACCAACCAGGGTCTGATTAACCAGTAAGATTTATTTAGTCATTCAGGCACCTTCCCATCCACCCACCTAAAGGATGATCTGAAGTAGGTGCTATAAAATAGTATAAATAACAAGAAAAGACACATTTCTGTCTACAAGTAGTTTTCAGTATAGGAAAGATGAACAGGCTATGCAGTCTCAGCTTCCCTTATTGTAATAACTATGATTGTGTCTGTGGAAGACGGGCCATCTGGTCACATTGCACTGAGGAATGCAGTTTTGAGGAATGAGGGAATTATGCATTTCCTTCAATGAAATGCTTAACAACATAATTTCAGTACTGGTATCATTAATTCAGAGTTGTTGGCTTTCAGAATACACATTTACTAGTATATATTTCCTCATAGTAAAAGGAGAATAAAAATGAGATCCTGGGTCACCTCACAGAGATGTCCTGAGAACAAAATAAGAACACTGTGGAAAAGTTGCAGTATTCCTGAGCATTGACTGAACATCAGTGTGCAGTGAATGATTTTCCTGTCTAGATTAGACCCTTGGAAACTGGTGGTGATTGGAACTTCTGCCTGAATTTCAAGGGGACAGTAAGGATATAGGGGGAGATAGGATACATTTATTTGGACCTTTGCTATTATAACACTAGGTTCTGGTTCAGATGTGTACTTTGCTGTTGAGAATTAAGCCATTACATTGTTTTCAGGACCAGTGATATAGAATTAGCTGCCAGGTAAAAAATATGAGATCAGGAGAAGTGATGTCAACACCTAAGTTCATATTTTTCATACTTACATGGCCTGAATGATAGAATTCAATGCCTTCTATTACACAGGGAAATAATGTTGATTGAATGTAGAAGGTTGCTACTAGAAATAACTCTACCTAAAAATGAAAATCGGAATCATCTTTACATAGGACCCACCTACTGACAAAATTGATCTGGAATTCTGTGTTCCCTAGGATGTCACTATCAAGGGATAGTATGATTCTCACATGCAACCCATCTCATTTGTAGGGACTCAAAGGCTCAAAGGGAGACGGGGGGGACCCAGGGATGCCAGGTGAAAAAGGAGGAATCGGACTTCCTGGATTGCCGGTATGTTTCTGTGCTCCTATTCTGATAAATAACCAGAAAAGAATTATATTATTAGCTGCAGTCTCATCTGATCGTTCGTGTGATCTTCTAATTGTTAAGTATTTGAGGTATTGTTTAATTACTGCACGTGGGGCTCTACAACAAATTTTAAAGCGTCCAAACAAATGAATTATGAAATAAACCTTCATGTTTCCCTGAATTCATTTTGCTAGAAGGCACTAAAATAAATAAAGTTGGTCACTTTAATTTAGTATGCATAAGATAGTGATAACTGATCATTTTAAAATAAATCATAATTTAAAAATATACCAAAAATGTAAAACAATTAAAAATAAATTACTCTGGAAATTCTCCTCTTTCCATGTATGATACTATGGGAAGGTGTTTCTCCCCCATAATTTTTACTAGAATTGGGAAGGGAAATTGTAGACACGCGTAGGGGAAAAAATTCAGAAAACCTCATTGCCCTCAATTTTTTTTGAAACAAGGAAGTGTATAAATAAATGTTAATGACATAGTTAAAAGACTGAACTTTGCCTTTTAAAGTGAGCACCGCCATAAAAATATAACACTCATAATATATGTTCAGCAATGTGTAAGTTGAACCAATCAAGCCTAACTTGGTTTACATTTACTTTGCATTTTATTTCACATATCACCCACAGTCTAGGCGTTTGGGGAAACTAGAATGTACGAGGATAAATCGTTCTTTCACATATCATGTGTATAATATGCAAATTTCAAGGGGATGATGGGTTTGGGGAGAAAATTCAGTTGTTCCTTACACTGTGAAAATAACTTGACCAGCTCTCCTCTCTTACTGGTCATTTGTAGGGTGCCAATGGAGTGAAAGGAGAGAAAGGAGACTCCGGATTGCCAGGTCCTCAGGGCCCTTCTGTAAGTCCATGGTGGCTGACCTCCCATGGTTCCTGAAAAACTCCAAAATGGGCCTATTATTCATCTAGTTCAACCTCTGCCAGATGGCTTATCAACAGTGGAAAAACCATGAACCCCTTGGTTTGTCAAGCAGTAGAATAAATACTGTTGGCCTTGGACAATGAGAGACGAAATGCCTCAGAGGTCTCAGTTAGAAGCAATTTTTCAGAGGCCTGTCTAATCCTGGGGCGGGGGAGGGGGGATCAATGGTTTTCCCATGACTCTTGTGGTAGAGCTTTGTGGATATAGAACATACGTGCTTTTTTTTTCTCTCCAGAGCCCTATTGTTGCCTAGTGAAATATTGGAGAGTTTAATAGTGGTTGTGGCATTATAGCATTTCTTGGAAATCAGTTGCTTCCTTTTCGTTTAATGTATGTTTGATTTATTCTGGCTTTTATAAAAGAACTGTATTTTTTTAAAGATTTTTTTTTTTGTTCTCATAAAGGAATTTCCAAACCTAGAGAATCAAACACATCATTTCTTCCAGTATCCTTCTTTCTCTGCAACTATTAATGGCCTTAACAGAATCCCAGCAAAAGATTCAAGCCAAACCGCCTTATCTAAATGAAGTAACCAAATCCATGTTTATTTTTTTGACATACAGATCATAGGCCCACCAGGCCCACCAGGTCCCCATGGTCCACCAGGCCCCATGGTAAGTCTCTCTTCTCTCCAAAATGTAGTCATTTATTTATGAGCATGCTACTAGAGAAAACATGAGCGCATTCCTCAAAGCAGCCAGCTTGTATTTCCTACTGCTCTCTGCGGAGTGGACAGAAAATACGAGGTGCTTTGAGATGTACTGACTTTACAGTGTTGTCTTTCACTCCCCCAAACACGTCTGTAGGAAAGAGATAGAGCAGTTTTGTGATAGGAAAGTTGAAGACAGACAGATTTGGCAAGCTTTACTCCAGCCTTACCACATGAGCATCAGAAAATCATTTTAAACACTGTTCTGGGCCATTGGTAGCAGAATAAGATGAATAATTATAGCCATTAAGACATGTTTTTAACCAACTTCGAAGATTAAGATCCTTTAATGAAATGTTCAGTGAGAACATTTATAAAATCATACGATAAAAATCGAAGCTCGCTTCCACAGGTACAGACATTGTTGAACCCTTTCCTTTGCACTTTATGGCACTTTGATAGATACAGTCTTTACTGCAGGGATCCCTCAGTGATCCCTCGGTGATCAGTGTGACAATGGCCATGTCCTCGTGGAACTTAGGTCCAGTGAAGAAGGCAGCCATTAAACCAGTGTAATTCTCCAAATGTCTATCTAATGATGGTGTGTTAAGGGTAGAACATGGAAGTCAGATGCTTCCAGTGCTTTCGACCGGGGCAGGATGGGGACAAGTCCAGCAGCCTCTGAAATCACATTCACGTCTAGGGGTCTCAATAATCACATGTCTTCAATCATACAGATTAAATACAAATCTAAGAAAGAGCCTCATTGGAATGATGCAAGCCACAGAGCACAGTCCAGGCCCAGTCATCTGTTTCTTACTGCCTTTCCTATTTCACCCAATAAACAATTATAAATAACCTTTTCTTAAAAATGAAACAGTTCTTTAAGAATTAAGCAAATGGCATATTTTGGGTTTTTTATACTCCCTCCACTTTAAGTTAGAAGATTAAACAACACTATATCCTGTTCCTATCCTAAAATTAATTAGTTTAAAAGAATTTCAAATCATTACTAAAATGAGATAAGAATACTTGATAAAATATCAGACATTTCCTGAAAATGTTTATTCACAACTTATCTAAGGAGAAAATATTCCAATGGACATGTATGTAACAAACTTCAATGTATTGCTTGTTAAAAATTTTTCCTACTGTCATATGATTTCACTGATAGGCACTTAAATACTCTCTTTCCAATAGTTTATTTAAATTATTTGAAAACTTTAAAGCAATTCACGGTAATCTTTAGTTAATTTAAGTTGGCTAATTAGTCTCTATGTTTAGATTTTCCACAAAATACAGGGGAAAAGCCCAGACTCATGCATGCGTTATGACTTCCTAACATTGATAAACATTTGTTGCAAGAACCTTGAAGAATTCATCTTTGTCAAAATAAATACATTCTGCTGGTAAATAATCCTTCCCACTACCACATTAGATCCTTTCCTTAGCCTTAAATTAAACAAATTATGCAACAGGGCTGCAGAATTGACTGTCATCTTTGCATTTCCTTTCTACCTCAGGGTCCCCAATACCAGGGTCTAGAGCAGTGAGTAATGGGAAGGGTCCCCTCTTCACTGGTATTTAAAGTCTGGGACTTTCCTTTGGTAAATTTTTGTCTTTTAAGACATCTATATTTTATATACATTCATAATGTGTCTCACATTTGCCACCTATATTTTTAATGGGGATTTGAGAAATGGGAGCAGTGTGGATTCACAATACTTTCTTTCCCTATTTTTTTCTTTCCTATAATTCTCTCGGATTCCACCCTCCCCCTCCCAGGTATTTAGCATAAAGGATCGCTATTGTCGTGCTTGAACAGTGTGTGTCATTTACTTTACTTGCCATGGCTATGATAAGAGTTTCTTTTAGAAAGAATACTATGAAATGACAGGGATTATCATTATGTATCTCATGGTGATGGAAATTACTATTGATATTTTTTCCTCTGTATTAACTTTTGTAATGGCCATGAAACAATGGAATGATTGAGTAAACCATTATCGTTGTTGTTGTTAAAAAAAAAAAAAAAAAGAAAAGAAATGCTATTAATAAATTTTCTATGACAGAGCAATCCAGAAGCTGGAAGGAACTTCCACTAGGTATTAACATCCACTGGCCTGCCTGGAGCTATAGCTCAAACAAAGAGATTCTTGTTTTACATCTCTTTTGTTACGTTATGTAATCACTTCTGCTGGGAAACAGTGAATCAGTTCTTAATTAAAAGCTGTGTTTTTCATTTTCAGGGACCCCATGGACTTCCTGGACCAAAGGTAATCTAACAAATCCCTTGATTATTTGATTTCTGTTTCCTTGTTAATCATGGAGAAGCATGACGGAAGCATGTCTGTCCTGTCTTATTTACTTGTCAAGAATGTTGATAATCTTTAAGCCTTTAAGTATCCAGATGTTTAACTCTCACAACACAGAATGACTTAGAACAAATTTAAGTGATATCACCTGGAGATGAATTATTCCTCATTTTGCCTTTTTTTCCCCTTGTTATTATGTAAGTTTCTGAAATCACTAATCATAATATACTCAAAATCAACCATTTAGAAGTAAATCTGATGGGATTCTCAGCCTAGTCCAGATGCCTTCCTGTTATCGTATCTTTAGTTGTACATTTAGATGTTATTGATACTTCTTGCTTGTCATGTAGCAGTACCGCATCTAAATGCTTTGACTGTCCAGCATCTTAATTTTGTACTCCCCTGAGGGTACTGGCCTAGAATGGAGTGGGGTGTATGTGTGCTATGCTGAGATTACATCATATGCATTGAGATACACACATATACTCTGAATTAACAAGAGAACAATGGAGAATAGCCCCTCCTTTTTAGCATCAGTGCAGCATGTATTGTGAAGATGGTCTCTCCACCTGTTCTCTGCTTTCGTGTAAACCAAGAGGACACCTTGGAGGATTGGAATGAACCCTGAAAGACAATCTTCTTCTTCCAGGGGACATGCACGATAAGGAACCATATTCTAATCTCAGCTCTGCCCTGACATGCTCTGTTACCTTGGGCAGACTATTTACCCTCTCTGATCCTTCATGTACTCAACTAGGTAATTTACCACATAGGGTTGTGATGATTTAATAGCAAAATATCTGGTGCAGTTGTTGATAAGCACCCATAAGTGCCATTTGTTTTTGGTAACTTCTGATTTGACGCTCTGTTCTGAACAGAAAAATTTAGCTAGTCCTAAGGCTGTTTTAGAGAAGGTTCAAGTACCCTTGAAAGCTCCTCAGTAATGAGTTGGTGCATTTTAATGGTGAGGGGTGAGAGAACACATAATGCAATGTTGGCGTAGGAGTCAGAAAGGCAGCCCACCCTCTCCTCTGGCTCACCCAGCTCTAGCAGTAGCAGAGATATCTGTTTGACTCCTGAAACCTGAGTTCCCTTTTCGAGGTCAGGCAGGTGACTCACCCAAGCACAGGACGAGTTCATGCCTCTTTATTCTTTGTAGAATACCTTACCTTCTGGTGAGGCCAGTGAGTGGTAGTGTCTCAGAATCATGGATTATAGTTTGGGATAAGAGCATTGTTCTGGGGGTCAGAAGAGAGAGCCCATCTACTGTCTTTGTAATCTTAGTAGTTATCTAACTTCTCTGGGCCTCTTTTCCCACTCTTGGCTTCTCCTTGGATGTTAAGGCACCCCTAAAGATCAGCCCAATCATATTAACTCAGACTAAAGCCATTAAGACTGTGTTTTTAATTCCTTGAGTGATTCAGATATCCCACCATTAGATTAATAGATGCCCAAGATTCTTTTGATATCTAAAATGCAATGATCTTTTTGCCTACACTTAAACTTTAATTACACTTAAATCATAGACTTCAGAGAATTTTTATAAAGTTTCAAAGGCCTCGTAGAATACCTATTCTAATTCCTTGATTTTATAGATGATAAACTATAGGCCCAGGTAATTTACCCCAAATTACACTAATTAAAGGACAGGCCTGAGACAAGAATTTAGGTCCATCATTGAAATTTGGTATTTTTGCCACTGAATTAGACTGTTTATAAACTCACCTTCTAAGTTAATGACCAGTCCTATCAATACATGATTCCTCACCAAAGCATTTCACAGCCTATCAAGGCTTTCCTGCTTATCCATCATCTCAAGACCACTTGCTGAAAGACCACACACATGCAAAGCCGGGTATCTCAAGTTTAGACCAGTTAACTGAAGTAGACTATTGAGCCTTGGCCTTGACCTCACATGAACTCTAGCTCTGTGACATACCAACCATTTGGATTCCCTATAGTGGAAGCACTGTGATCATCCTATCTTTAGAATCCCAAAATTTCATTAGGTTTTGCCCAAATGTGTTCATTCCTTTGTGACCCCTTTGAAAGTTTAAATATGTAACATGGTACTAAGGGTGATGTGTTTCCCAGCATTTCCCGATGAGAGGAATCATCTGGAAGGCTTATTAAAAATACACATTTCCTGCGCTACTAAGGTCTACATGGTGCCCCAGGCTCTTTATGTTAAACAAGCACCACACTGATTTCATCACCAGACAAATGGGGAAAGTACCACCCTCCTGCCATGTAGACAGTCTCTCCTCCCTCACCCCCCACCCAGAAAGACTCTATAGGGCTTTGAGACTGAAATAATCTTCAAGGCTTTCAAATTTTCTTGATGAAGTTAATATCTGTGCTTAAAAGTTAAAGAGTGAACCAGTTAAACTCTATTTCTAACATCCTGGTGTGCTGATAGAACATAGGTGTACTGTATTCTTAGATTTAAAAAAAAACAAAACAAAACAAAAAAACACACAAAGTCAACAAAATTTATCACTTCCCGTGACTTTTGTAATGTAACCCTAAACTAAATTCAAACCTTCCTCATTCAAACATTGGGCAGATGAACTTAGTACATGTAAGTTCTGTGATCTTCATGTTTTCTTCTGGGATTGGCTATTTGCTGTCTACTCTATTGATTAATCCAGGTAGGGACCTGACTTGGCAATGTCAGTGAATGAGGACTCACTAAATGGCTTCACTTCAAACATCAGCGGCTATATTTTTAGCTCATTCCCCTGGGCAAAATGCTTAAAGGCTTAAAATGTCTGTGTATAACACTGTCCTGCATATTCCAGTTTTCCATTGCAGCAGAGTGGGTTTTTTATTACTGAATCTCCTTCAGCATCCTCCACTGATTGTCTCTGATTTGCTTGGTCAGAACAATGGGGCACAACACCAATTTCCTTGATATACAACTGAAAATTTCAGGAACTCAGTTATATATATTTTTATTCTAAAGAGCATACTTTCTAGGGTGTTTTGTTTCCTAGAATATTATTTGTCCGTTTCAGTTTATTAATTTTGTCATGTTTTAGAAATTAAGTTTGAACTGATACAAGACAAATCTAGCCTGACTCAGCTGTTACCTAAAACTGGAATCTGCAACCATTTCCGAGACTGGCTCTCTTCTCTCATAGCTGAAACGCCCGTGATAGCAACCAAAATTGGCATTTGCTTTTGCATTTAGGGTGAACCAGGGTTAAATGGTGTTAAAGGATTGAAGGGTGAACCAGGTCAAAAGGGTGACAGAGGACCCCTTGGTCTTCCAGTAAGTAAAGAAAACTTTCCATTTCAGTGCAAATCTCAGACTTTTCTTTCTACCTTAAGCAACTACTCTGGTTTGCTTGGCAACTACTAATAGTTGAGATGTCTGTAATTGGAGAACACATTGCGTTTCTTAGTGCAGAGCCCAGCCCAATTTCTTTTCCCAACGTCTGCTCTTCTGTAAGAGGAAGACCCCATACACATAATGCCATCACTGTTTTGTCCTTCGATTACATACATGCCAGCCTTCCTCTGTTAAAGCTGACAATTCTCCTCCCATCACCCTCCTCTTTACAAATGTACTGTGCTCCTAATTTCTCCCAAACTTTTTTTATAATTTAGTGCAGTTTTAAATTCTCCTTCAATTTTTTTACTCCTTTGATACCCAAACTGTAGCCCTCTGTTGGTGGCAGGTGTGCAATTGGCCATTGTTGATGGCAGGAGGTCAGTGCTGTGGCTCCTCACATTAATCAGTCATATCGAGGTCTAAATGTTGTATGTTGTTTGTTTTGGAAATGCTCTCTTAAGAGATTATTGTGGCAATAGTGGATAGGACGGGAGAAGTATTTTGCAATTGTTTAGAGATTTTTATTTTTAAGAAAAAAAGTGGATTTTTTCCTTTCCTGCACCTCATGCCAGTCTTCTTTCCACAACTAAAAAGATATTTTTTTAAGTGGTTATTGACTATGAGGTTGTAGTTTCAAGCTTTTACTATGCTGTCTATTCAGTGAGTGCCAACAAAAGTCAATAAAGAACATTATAAATTACATGATTAAAATGACATAAAATTGATAATATGAAATAATTTATACACATATTTTACACATAAAAAATTGTATTATTAATTACATCTGAAGCATAAAATGGGAAAATAGTTCTGCAATCTTGCCAAGAGAATTTATAGGGCTAGTGCATTGTCTTTCCTAAATACTTCTTCATCTAATCAATTTTTTAAAGGACTATAAATAAATACTTGAGTTTTGAGATACAAATGCCATATCAAAGAAGCAATTGTGCTTATTCTTGAAATAAGCATTGAAAATGTCATCTTTTAATCTTTCACTGGAGCCCAAGGTGAAGAAAAGCATGCGTTGGATTGGATTTTTAAAACATTTCCCATCCAGACTTTGCTGCAATGATTATTTGATTACTTCAAGTGAGTCAAGGAACAGTTTTGTTTGGGACAGTTATTTTTTGTTTGGACTCATGAGCTATTTCTGGCTTTTTCCTGTTCCTAGAAGTCCCTCTAGTGGTGACTAATGTGAACACAGTAAGAACAACCCAGAAAAGCCACAGAGTCATCTCCACACATTCAAGTTCTGCATTTGTCATTCATAAAGGCTATTTTAACAAGCAAGACTGGAGTTCTTTTCTTCTCCTCTGAAATGCTATCCTTGATTATTATCATGAGACCTTTCTTAGGAGATCGGCCATTATTTTTTCTTCAGAATTTAAGAAAAATATTGTGAATAGTACAATCTTTAGAAAACGAATTTCATATGGATATTAGCAGCCTGTGGCTGTTACTGTAACTACTTTCAAGCCCACTCCATGAACCTCATTACCTTGATTTCTAAATAAGAATTTGCCAAATGGAAATGTCATAAAAATGCCATCGTCTATGGGGGTGTTTATTGTCCTGTGTTTTGTTTTTTTGTTTTTTTAACTAACAATTTGTAGCAATGTGATATTCATCCCAGAACCCTGTGACTGAGTATTATGTTGTTTGAAGTGTTACACTTGTTCACTGGTACCTCATACTAATCTCTGTTCTTGTCATTCGTGTTACACCCACCAACCCTGCTACCAACCAAATCACACAGGGAGCATCTGGCTTAGACGGAAAGCCAGGAGCCCGGGTGAGTCAGTGCCTCCTCGTCTTGCTCCAGCGCGTTTGTGGCTGTGAATTCGGTGCTTCGGACAGACCCTTTCGGCTCATGTGTTCTCATTAGGAGAGGAGGGTACCTAGGATTGGGGTAAAACAAGAAGGTGGACAAAGACAGTGGCAGAAAAGGGGAAGGTGGACAGAGCATGGGCTGCGGCTCTGTGGGACGTGCAGCCTTAACTACAGAACATGCTTCTGAAATGGGAGCTCAGGTCTGGATTACCTGCTAGGTGACAAGAATAGCCAGTCTAATTGGCATCATTGTCTCAGAATCCTGGCAGATTTCTCCATAACCAGTGACATTTCCTGTAATTCCAGGAGAGAGGCCCTCTGATGGGATTAAAATAATGTGGATTTATTTTAAGTTGCTTTTCCTTTTATGTTTATGTTCATATTAGAAATGTACCTTCTTCATTGGACTAACTTTCAAATCTTTGTTCATTGAAATGAATTGTCTGTCTTCTGTTGTTGTCTCTTTTCTTTGACTCTTAACAGCTCCATCTCTTAAATGTCAGCCGCAGGGACTCAGTCTTCACAAGTCTTCTGAAGATGAGCTTTGAGTTCAGGCAGTAAAAGATCAGTTTAAGATGGTGAGAATTCACCAACATTAGAATGAACTTAAAACCCTGAGTTACTTCATATCACCACGCTGTAAGAGAATAAGCAAGAACAGTAGGAGAGAAATAAAAACACTAAAAAACGTGTGCTGAACTGTTCCATGTGCAGATTTTATAACAAATTCTTTGCAAATCTAAGCATAGTCTTCCTGAAAATGAGCCAACATACTTGAAGTCCTTGCTACAATTTTAAGAATCAAAAGAAATGTTAGCTCTTTAATTCTGAAAACCTTCTCCAGGCAGCCATTGCTTTCCTTGGACCTCCGTGATCCCATATTCACTCAGCTATTATCTCGTGGGCCACAGAAATCCTGAACCTAAACTAGGAGGCCAGAAGGCAGTTTTGCCATTAAGTCATCAGCTGCCTGGTTTGTGCCTTGTAAGCCTAGTGGCTTCCGCCACTGAAGCAGGACCTGCAACAATAATTCCTTCCCTCAAAGCCCCCTGCTGCTCCGCATGGAGCTCAAGAAAGCTTGGTTTGAACACTGTTCTCATTTAGTTTTGTTCACCTGTGTAACTGTTCAAGCATCTGAGGCAACTGGAAACAAGGCTTGGGAGCATGGGTGGCCAAGGAAAGCAGGGCTGGCAGTGGGGGTGGAGAACGAATGTGAACAAGAGGTGGTGTGAAGGAAACACAGCCGCAGGTTTTTCTAAGATGGGGGAGGCAGCGTGAAGATGTTCCATTCAGTCAGGAAGGAAATGTGTAATTAAACATGATCTACAGCTTTTTGTGTGGGCCCTTCATGGGAACAGGCAGTTATATATCTCATCCCGTTTGCATGAGATTCTTGAAAACCACTGGCCTGAAAGAATCCAGTATAAAGCACTTTGAAAGGAGATGAGTTGTCTTACTGACATTCTTGGGCGTCATTCGCCCGGGAAAGTCCTGGATACATTATAACTGCTTTTCTTATAGCCCTGGGATATGTCTCATATTGTCTTATTTTTTATCTCTTTTTAGGGTACAGATGGCCCTATGGGACCGCATGGCCCTGCAGGTCCCAAAGGAGAAAGAGTAAGTTGCTCCTGAGGTTACTAAGCTGTGACCTGAATAAGAAACTGAAGTGTGGCCTTTTCATTTTACTTGAACTTCCCAGAAGAAACCAAGGGCCATCTACTCTTAAATGAAAATAGATATGATCATAAGTTCTATTCAGAGTCTTCACTCTGAGAGAGAGATCAACAGAGTATAACATGGAATATGGCTGCCCTAATAGAAAACAATGCATACATTTGCATAGCTGACATGAATAGCTCAGAACCCGTAAGGAAGATATTTTTACTTAGCCTTAACCCCGTAAATAGAAGTCAATAGGGCTAACATTTCCACGACTACATATTCTGGCTGATAATCTTTCATAGAAAGTTATTTTATTTCATTGAGAGTAAGTTATAACTTTCTAAAGAAAATGACCAAAACCTACATATTCTTTTCCACACAGTTATACATGCTGCTGTTTAAAACAAACAAAAAAGAATAGACTGTCTTCCTTTAGCCATACGGAAATAATTTCAGTGCATTATAAAACAAAAACCTTTCACTAACCTCTCTATTGCTAGGCCATGTTTCCATATCCTTGGGAAGAAAAAAAAAAAAAAGTCAGAGTGGAAGATAAATATCTGACACACAAAAATGTGCTGCCGCATCAGCAGCTGGTCATCTGTCTGGAACTCCTCTCCCTCGTTCTCTGTTTTTCTCCCACTTTTCCTTTTCCTCACCTTGGAGCACTTAGAAGTGTTTGTGTGTCTGAGTGGAATTGTGTCATCAGTTTCCCCACCATCCAGGATGGAATGAAAAGAAAGTATCCTAATAGCGAGGGATTCAAAACGTTGGAATAATTCATTTGTGGTCTTTTAAAACTAGAGAGCATTTCATCAATCTGGGATAATTTGTCCACATAGTGATTTTTTTGATGTACATCCCAATTCCATGTCCTATAAATTGAATTCATTCAATCAACATCACATGTTACAATGTATAAAACACAGTGCACTTTCAGTATGAAATGGAAACACACTCCTTTTTGTGTAAAGTCTATTTTGCTCCAATGAATTAAATGCCATTATAATGAATTCCTCATCTAATAATCTTTGACTAATACACTAAATATATTTATTCAGTACTGTAAAGGAAGCAGCTATTTTCCCTGATCTAGAAGAGCTTACAGCCTAATTGCAGAGGAAAAAAGACCCCTGAGAAAAATAACCAGATAATGAGGCCACAGGGAACACAGATAAACCCAGGCTGTCCGTACAGCGACGAGGGAAGCTGGCTTTGTCCAAGAATGCTTCTAGAAAGAAGTGACTCTTAAAGGCATAAATAATCTGAATCTGCAGTTACCTTTATTTGATCTTATTTCTAAGATCAAGCCAATGACTTATGAAGCTCTTCTTAATTAAGAATATTTAAAAGCGAAGAGCCTCCACTGCTGACCCACTCAAGCACTGTGTCAAGAAATTCAGTACATGCGCTAAAAATGGAGCAGCAAATCTCAAGTAGTCTTTTGGCAGGAGGCCCTGGGGCTCAAGAGGGCTTGCCATTTGGTAAATCAGCTGCTACTTCCGATGGCTCCACAGTGTCACAAGAGGATCAGGTCTCGGCCCTGGGGCAGGATCAACCAGGAGAGCAAATGAAAGCTCTGAGAATTTCTGAAGGCATAGTTGGAGTCAAATGGTGTGCAGTGTAAAGTGTTACACTTGTATTTATTTACTCAGCACGTTAACTATCTTAACTGGGTCCGATATCAGTACTCCCTAAGTGCCCCTCACCCAGAGTGCTAAACTGGAGTGTGAGGCTCAGTGTTAATTGATTGAGGCGCCATCTGGACTGTCGTGAAGAAGTTTCAAATTTTAAAGCGGGAGGAATCAGGAAAGAGGGCCATTCTAGAATAATTTCTTAGTGTAGACATGCAAATGAGAGAGCCCGAATAAAATTAGACCAGCCTACCGGAAGCCAGACATTTGACAGTGTTTTTCAGAAGCTGTCAGATGCGTGACTGGCACCATTAGTATTCCGCTCTTCAAGCTCGCCGAGGTTCCTGCCTTCCGCTGATTTCTTCATCTGGCCTTGTAACTTCTTCGGAACTCTGCAGGAGTTGTTAAATTGGAGAGGTGCACGTTTTTTGGGGGGTTTTTTTGGTCTTTTTTTTTGAATTATTTAATCCAGGAGAAGAAGTTGCACATTCCAATCCCTGTGTTGATATTTCACTCCTGAAAGTTTTCAAACTGAGACCGTTAGGATGCTTTTGACTCTAAATGGCAGCCCCCAACTCAAAATACAGTGAAGACATTTACTGTTTTATATAACAAAACGTTCAAAGAAGGTCTCTCGGCTTTGCTTCTGTGCCCTTTCCGCCTACTGGCCTTGTCTTCTGACCACTGGCAAGCAGGTTCCCGTGTGCCGACCTCCCCCTCTCCCCACCAAGAGCCATGGCAGAGAACACACAGAGACCTTCCCCTCCCACGCCTCTTTCCTTAGCAGTGAGGAACGCTCCCCATAGCGTCCCAGCTGACTTCCCCCACACCTCCTATCCACTTCTGAAGCAGTCACTGCTGAGAGAAGTGGATTGCTATTAGCTTAAAGTTATTATTCTATACAAAAAGTTCCACACACAAATGTTTGAGTGACAGCTTAATTCAAATAAGCCATGGCATATTCACTTTAAAAACAAAATAAAGCGGAAGTGCTCAATCAGAGGAGGAGGAAGGGAATAGGTATATCAAAATAATCTTTGGAGCTTTTTCAAACAAAACCTACTCTAATCTATTGAATTTTTTTAAACTAGATCTACTCCAGGTTATGTGAACCCTCCTTTTAAACCCCTACCTCCCACTACACATACCCACACCACCACCACCACCACCACCATTTTAAAAATCATAAATAACATACCAGCTCAAAATGAAATAAATTTATTTTTAATTAATTTGAGTTGCTGAGCCTTTTTTAATTAAAAATAAGACCTCTAATTGTATAATAATGATAGATACTATTTATGGGACATAGTGAATTTCATATTTTATAATCAGAAAAATTCTTATTGGATATGTATTATTATTCCTATTTAATAGCCAATGAAACTCAGGCACAGAAAGGTTAAGAAAATTACCTAAGCCTTGACAGGGGGGTGGCTCAGTTGGTTGAAGTGTAGTCTACACCAAAAGGATTCAGGCTCAATTCCTGGTCAGGTCACAGACCTAAGTTCTTGGTTCGATCCCTGGTCAGGGTGCCTGCGGGATCAATATTTCTCTCTCTCATTGATGTTTCTCTTTCTCTTCCTCTCTCTCTAAAATCAAGAAAAACGTAACCTTGGGTGAAGATCTTTTTAAAAAAAAGTTACCTAAGGCCATACAGATAGTTCGTGACAGGACTGGAATTCAAATTTAAATGTGTTTTATTTCAAAGCCTGCCACTTTCCTGAAAGCAAATGCAGCTCTTTCAGTAATACTGAGTAAAAGTTCAAAAGCATTGATCATACTTATTTTCAGTGGCCTCCCTATTCTTTATGTGTTTCTGGGTGACCATGCTAATTAGCTCCACCAATCCCTAAGTTTAGATTAAAGAAGAATGTTAACAGGGACTTTAAATTTGCTCAAATGGGAATCTGGAGTATAGACTAACACAGCAAAATACATGGATCTGCATTCAGAGTGAGCAGCTGAACTTGGCACTTTACTCATGAAAAAGAGTTGCTAACCTTTGAACTTCAGAGGTGTGATAAAAGAAGGTAACATTTTCTGTCTGACCACTCACATAAACATCATCGTGACTCCTGAAGTTTTCATGCTAAATCCTGACAAACACATTAATTTTGAAGATGGGGGCAGAAGGGGTTTTTTACTTGAAATGCAGAATATCTTTTTCTCTGTCATTATAATTATTTCCTATTCATGGGACCACCTCCAATTACACTTATTCTTTATAAGCATTCAAGATTATCATTTAATTCTCGGCTGGTTTTTCTCAGTGGTTAGAGCACCAGCCCATACACCAAAGGGTGAAGGGTTCAAGTCCCAGTCAAGGGCACGTAACTGGGTTACAGTTTCAATCCCCAGCCTAGTGGGAAGCAACCAATCAATCTGTCTCCTCTCTCTCTCTCTCTCTCTCTCTCTCTCTCTCTCTCTCTCTCTCTCTCTCTCTCTCTTTCTCCCTCTCCCCTCCTCTCTAAAAATCAATGGAAAAAATATCCTTGGGTGAGGATTAACAATAATAAATAAATAGTAACTTAAAATAATTAGTAACAAATAAATGTTTCACATTAACGCCCAAGAAACCCGAATACAGCATCCTAGACACCCTGGTCCTTTTGCACAATTGGGCAGTGGAAGTCTTATGCTCTTTCTAAGGTGATTTAAGAAAATCATCTTCTGTAGATTACTTTTACTGTATCATTGACAGAAATTCTGGAAGAGCCTGAATCTTTGGTATTTTGATAGAATGATAATTCAAACAGGAGTTTTACACACAGGCCATTCGGGCACAGGTGTGAATATTGGTGTTTGTGTCTGATTTGAACTTTCTACCTTTCATTTTAGGGTGAAAAAGGAGCTGTGGGAGAGCCCGGACCCAGAGGGCCCTACGGCCTGCCCGTGAGTCCTCTGTCTGGTGTGCGGTCTGCACCTTCAGCATGCACAGACCACCTGCCACTTAACCCTGCCCTTGTGGGACCAACTAATCACATTACAGGAGCAAGAACAGTCCACTGATTCTCTACAAGCCCAGTATCACCATGTCCTCCAGAGATAGGTCACATTCATGTCATCCTCCCACTCACGTACAGACACCTGCCCTCACACGTCACAAGACTGAGATGATCAGAGTCACCCTAACGTGCGACTCCCCCTGTCCAGTGACGCCTTGCCCCTACCATCTGACTGGACGCCCATGATTGGCACTTCTTTGGAAGGTCACTGTACCAGAAGTGGGTGTAGGAGCTTTATTTAAAACAACTTTTGCAGATTTTATCTGTTCTCATACGTTACTTCCTAAAACCACTCTAGCTAATTAGTCATTTCTCGAATTGACGTTTACGATGACTTGATGTCTCTGATCCCTCTGTTACTGTCATCACAGGGGATCTGGAATATAGGATGTGGATAAAAATTCTCAATGACACAGACTTCAAATTGAGGCCTCGAGTTTGCTGTAGGACATTATCTTTGGGATCATCACAAATGATCCCATGGGGTAGGGAAGGACTACAATAGAACTGTAGGCTTGCATTGAGGTTTTTAACCCCTATTCATGTCCACATACCCTGGACTTTCAGTTTTTATGAACTGAAATAATAAACTAAAACCATCATAACTTCAATGCTGAAAGAGAGGCTGATTTTAAAATAGATTGAAAGCGAAGGCTGATTTTTAAAATAGATTTCAGTTGACAGAATCAAAGCAACCTCTTAAGAACTCTGGGTGGATCCATTGTGAGACACAATAGGCCCTGCCCCGGGCATCTGCGCCATGGGAGGGCGTTTATCCTCCTCGCACAACAGCCTCCTGGCCCCTTTCATATTGGGGGATCATTCATTTACAAAGTTTACTTAAAAACGGTGCTTTAAGGTGTGACCTTCACACCCTCAGTATTTATAGACAAGGTGCACGCTAGCCAAATCCAAACTATATTTAACAACAAAGTTTCCACATTTTTTACTCGTGTCTGAGCTAACTACTCAGAGAACTAAAGCAGCGTTGATTTGCCTCCTTTATGAGCGCTGGTGTGTTTTTAAATCAGCTAAATGGTTTTTGCTTTCAACTTAACTCCTGAATTGATAACTTGGATACCAAGCATTCAACTTCAGCAAAAAAGCAAACTATTTAACCTGATATATAAGAAAACATTTTCATGACTCGCAACAGCAACATTAACAGTCATTTTACTTGATTTAGTGAAAAAAAATGTGTAATACTAATCAGTAGGGGATCTTTTTCACATCTGTAAAGTAGTTCTAATAGCAGTGTTGCATGTCCAGGCAGCCTTAATGAAAACGGTAACCTATTCATGAAACCTGGGAACACTAATATGGCTACTGTGGTTCTTTGGCAGGGGAAAGATGGAGAGCCTGGTCTTGATGTAAGTAATACATGCAATGAACATCTTCCTACGATAATAGATGCTGATGGTCTCCATCAGTAACAGCAAGAATACTTCTTATTGTTTCTGTACACAGAGACATGCGCACAACAAAAATTGCTATGCATGTAAACAGCCACCTAAACTACACCATGAGTGTTTGCATAAGGTAAACATAAAGGGGGAAAAGTAATTATCTGATATAAAATTAATAGTTGATAGTGCCACTTTAAAATACTTTCCCAAATTAAGGACACTCTCAACATTTGTATTTGAACCACTTATTTTAAAATATGCATAAAATCCAAGTATCTTTTACATGCTACCCTTAGGTAACGATGTAGTATATCTATTCTCAATGCTCTTATGCCATATTTTTTAGCTGAAAGTCCCTATTTGTCTTACAATTCTATAAATATAAAGGATCTCAAAAGTAAATGCCTCTTAAATGAGCACTGTTCATCCTGTATTAGGTGAATAACAACAATAGCAAAAGCAATAGTAGTTACTGTTCAGCTTGTTACTGTTCAGTTATTGAGCAGCCTGTATGTGCAGACAGAATTCTGGTACTTTATTTCGTCGCATTTAATGCTCACACCAACAGTTGTGTAGTAGATATCATTAACCCCATTTTAGAGTCAAAGGACTAACATGCTGAGGCAAGTGATCTGCACACGGCCACACAGAGCAGTGAGCTCCCCAGGGTTCAATCGAGGATCCTGATACTCTCTCCACTGCACATTTCCTGGGAGAAGAGGCAAGAAACCTATAGTATGTAGATCATTGACATGTTAGTAAACTGATATTCCTAAGTGCTACTTTCTCTAAGTTTTGAGATTGTTGGCATGCCTTTTCCCTGTATATCTGTTTCAGAAACATGCAATTTTAAATGTATTTTTTTCTATTTGATTTTGCCACAGTTACATCAATAGATCTCTTTGGTTTGCTTTTTGTCCTCTAGGGCTTCCCTGGTCCACGAGGCGAGAAGGGTGATCTAGGAGAAAAGGGAGAAAAGGTGACCTCTGCCTTTCAGCTTGTGCCTGCCTGATCTCTCTCATGCTGTCCGCTTTGCTTCCGCTATGCGGGTCTTTCCTGCGTCTACCCCTGCTCCGTCCTGTGCTCCAAAAACACGCTGATGCCTGATCTGAGAACTCAGCTCTTCACAGGGGAGGGAAGAAGGCTGCGCCACTAGAAATAAGAGCGCTGTCTAGTATGGAAGAAAACATAATCCCCACATAGCCAGGCTACTATTTTTCAACTACCTGACACCAGTGTGTTGAAAGATGTAATGTGCAGGGATTCTTGAAAGTGAAACAACAACAACAACACTTTTATGACACATTAACGTAAACTGAAAGAGCACAAATCCGTAGTGATTTCCTGGCCAGCTCGCCTAACCCAGTAAAGCCTCAGTTATCTTCAGAGCGTTCCCGGGGAAGGGACAGGAGATACGTTCTGTAGCTTGATTCTTTAACTGGACACATAGAAGACAAGCAGTGTGACTGATAAGCCCCCGTGAGTCCATTCGGCAGCTTTTGGGTGCTGTAGATATTTTTAAGTGACGATGTTGGTGTATTTTATGAGGTTGAGTTTAGGTTCTATCTCAGGACCCTCAGCTCCAGAGTACATAGGAGCCAAGATCAGGCAAAAGGGTTTTCTGTCTGAAAGTAAAATTTAGATGATGGATTTTTAAAATCATGTTTTCCCTTTCTCTCCCCTTTGCGTAGATCTTTGAAGAATATTTTTTTACACTGGACACAGCAAAGGAAGCAAACAAAACCCCAGCCCCTCAATAGAATAGTGAAAATCTTAAAGTGGCCAAAGTTGCACTTTCACAGTTCAATTTTAATTGCACGTTTACAATTCAAATGTAAACTGCACTTTCACAGTTCAGTTATATTCCTAAGATTAAATCTTGTCCTGATCTATTGAACAACACACTGTTTCAAAACCCTAGCAATTTTCTTTAACAGTGAAGTTCATGGCTTTTGAAAAGCAAGGCCAAGTGAGAGTTGTCAAAGAAAGAAAGCTGTGGAGACTGCTCTGTATTCTACAGGCCTTAAGTATGACTTAGAGTAGCTTCCCATTGGTAAGGGAGTTCATGTGAGCAGTTATGTAAAAAGCACCACCACCACCGCCATCAATCTGATTACATTTACTGAGCACTTAAGTGTTTTCCCAAAAGCTTTACATGTGATCCTCATAACAACCCCCTAAGTTGGTGCTATTTTGTTCCCATTTCACAGGTAAGGAAACTGAGGCAAAAAATAATTCTTTTATTCTGAATTACAAATTCTAACTATAAAATATAAATGTACTGGTATTTTAGCTCAAGGTATGTGTGCTTTAAAGATTATTGATTTTCTATTTACCTGGTGGGTAGTATGAGTGCAAAATCTTACTCAAAAGTATGAAGATACTTACTTTAATGCTCTTTTAAACAAAGAAGAAAATACCAGCATTTTAACTTATGAAAACACTAAGCCACAAATTTAATCCTCAGAGTAATGTTAGTCACCCATACAAAATGTTTTCATGTTTCAGATTCCACGTATTGAAGTTTTATCTATAGGAAAATTAGATTCTAAATGTGAACACTTTATGTATAGCATTCTTTGACATGGGAGATAAATATTAGCAGGAACTTTTAATGTGCTCATACCCACATGGACAGATGGTTTTGTGTTATAAAACTATGTTGATTAATAATAACACTGATACATTGTTCTTTATACAGTCATGTCTGTGCCCTAGCTGGTTTGGCTCAGTAGATAGAGTGTCAGCCTGCAGACTGAAGGGTCCCGGGCACATACCTCATTGCAGGCTCCTCCCGACCTAGCCCTGGTAGGGGCACATGCAGGAGGCAACCAATCAGTGTGTTTCTCTCTCATCAATATTTCTCTCTGTCTTTCCCTCTCTTCCACTCTCCCTAAAAATCAATGGAAAAATCTCCTCGGGTGGGGATTAAAAAAAAAAATCGTGTCTTTTTCATAATGCTTGAAGTTTACAGAAATATTACTGAGAAATTATTCCCAAAACCTCAGTCAACATTCGTATGACAGCACTTTTTGGTTGAGTTATTAATATGAGTTGATTTACCAAACATTGAAGTGAATTCTAAATTAATAAGACCTAACACACCTGGTGTCAGTCACACCCACGTGAAGAAGAGTCCACTGCCTCCTGAGAACGCACCGAAAAACAAGTTTACATCCATTTTATGTCACGGCACTGAAGGTATTTGCTGAGGAAGTATATTGATTCATCCACATGAGTGAGCAATTTACTCCCCAAAATGCCTCCCAGCTTACTTCCTGTCACACCTGCTCTCATTTCACCCTGGCTTCTCAGGGCTTTGTCTTTAATCAAGATCAACTAAACCACACAGAATTTCTCTTTTCTGAGTGTGAAAGCAACCCGGGTGTTCTTGATTCTGAGCCTTCTGATGCAACCTTTTTGGCTCACAGGACAGAAATGAGGAGCTTTCGCGCACGCAGTCAGAATGAATACGTTCATTTGCATATCTCATATTTCTGTTATGTGTATGTCTTTTTACCTTTGACTGTTCATGTTGTTTTGCTTCTGAAATTATTCCATTTTATTGTAACTGCCATCCTGATTGCAGAATGAATACGCTAATTCAAGTATGTATTGTATTTTGTACTCACCAACTTCTTGTCTATAAATATGCAGAATTTATGTTAATGTAAAACAGCTGAGGTGCATTCCTTCCTTCTCCTTTTGCCTCCTTTCCTAAATTCCTCCATCCCTCTGATCCACGCAGATTTCCACAACCTTTACCTCGATTCCTAAATACTAATTTCCATGGCTACCTCCCCACTATGTTATTATCCTGCCTACCTCATTTTTAGTGTTAGCTCAGCTGAGTCCAAACTGCTTTTCCTCTCCTGAACAGAATTTTTTCTTTAATTGCAAGTAAGCTGGAAACCCATTTACCATTGTGAGTGCCTGGCATGAGATTAATAAGAGTGAATTGAAGAAGATCCCTGGGTTTTTAAATAAGTCCATTTCTCCCATTGGTATTGCTAAGAAGTATTAGCACTTTTTAACTTTATTTGTCTGAGTTAATAAGGGAATTATTTGCTCTTAGTTACCTGAAAACAAATGTTAAAATAAATAGAAGTATATTTTGATACATTGAATATTTTTTAATGAGAGCTACAAAAAATAATGTCATAAAATTGTCTCTATTTCAAAAAGGTAGACGCTGTTAATATTCTTTAATCTGGCTCAATGTAGCTTTCACCTATTACAGGATTCGGGGGGCGGGGACCAAGTTGACAGGCATAGAAAATTGTGCGAAGTATCCACTATTCCTCTGAACCTCACCTGCACTGGCTGGCTTCACAGTACAGTTGGTATCTCACACACACACACACACACACACACACACACACACACACACACACACTAACATACACATACCCCAGATCATAGCAGAAACACCTCCTTCAAAAGGACCACTGCACCAGGCTCTGTGTCAGCACTGATCCCCCTTCGTGATGAGTTGGCCTTTGGTCTCCTTCTATCAAATTATTGAGTATCATAAATAAAATGCCACATATCGTTACCCAGAATCCATTGTCACTCTGTTATTTTTATAATATTATGCCTTACCTAAACCAGAAAACAATGGTAAATGCCCTTCCAGACTTTTATTGGCTAAATCATCTTTTGAATCACCATTATTTACCCCCCTCCAATAAAACCTGTCTTTTATTTAAACCCTTGTATCCACAGGGGGAAAAGGGAAAGAAAGGCAAAAAGGGGCCTAAAGGGGAGAAAGGAGAACAGGGTGCCCCTGGATTAGATGCACCTTGCCCGTTGGTATGTCTGACTCATGAGACTCTGACTCCAGATGTCATGTGTGAGGGGATAAGCTGGGAGAAGAGCAAGCTGGAGGGACCCATAAAAGCTGGGGTGCTGACTGGGGTCATTAAATATGGACAAGGTACTAGAATGATCTATCTGGGTAATCCCGTCATGTTCCACACCTTGTGTCTGGCCACCAGCTCTGCCTGGTTTCTTAACACTCAAGTGTTGATCCAACACGAATGGAGGATCCAAAGAGGAACCAGTGTGGTTCTGTAATTCTCAACAGAGGTCCCGGTTCCCAGTCAAGCCCTCATGATATGTGGAGTTTTGTCCAACTTCACCGTATGTTACTTTTCACTTCAGAGTTGCTCCTCTCCCAGCTCTTCTTATTGTGGTTATTTCTTTAGCAGAATTTGTGCATAAGTGATTTCTTGTTAGTAACGTTATGAGTTAATCTTTACAAACAGGGATTCCGTGGCATTAAGGGGGAAAAAGGGGAGCCAGGCCAGCCTGGCCTGGATGGGCTGGATGCCCCTTGCCAATTGGTACAGTATTTCTCTTTCCTACTACCCTGCATGCAGTTCCTTTGTTTATTACATATTCATCTCTATGGGTGTAAAGTGGTGCTTCTATACCACGCTTTACATGATAAACACACTACATGCATGTGCATGAACGGCTCCTTCCGCAACTCTGCAGAGTGAAGAGAGCTAGCATGCATGTCTACCAATGACTGGAAACTAATCTCCTAACGTTCTCACAACTGACATGAGCCGGGTCTGCCTTCTGGGGGATATTAATTTATTCAATAAATAGTTAAAGATTACATTAACATTACACGAAAGGCTTCTATGTACTAGTAAAGGCACAGCTAGCCCATAACTTTGGGGTTTACCCCTAAATTGAACTTTTTTTTCTTTTCCTCTAAAGGAAATAAAGGCATTTTTGCCTCTTCCACTAAATTTCTGTCCGGCTGTAAGGCCAAGCCTACAGAGTGAAGCCTCCACAGTCAGGAGTAGCCATTTCTAGGGAATGCTGTTAAGAGATGGTAGGGAAGTAAACCAAGCTTCTTTGAGCTTCTAAAGATAACAGTCTACAGCCCAAACTCTCCTCTTTGTCACATAACCTTTTGATTTAATGGCCTCTCCTTTTGAAACTCACTTTCCTAAAGTAGACAGAACTCCCTTATCTCCATTGGCATGAACCCAAAATCCTCCTTTTACTAAAATCTAAAATTCTACTGGGTGATCCTTCTCCTTGTACCAATCTGGCATTACCGAATTTTTCCCAAATATCTTATAAAGCTATTTCAAAGTGGGGTTTTTTTTTTACATTGTTTTAAAAAGTATATTCATATTTTCTGAGGTGTAAAGGAAAACATTTTATGGTAGTGTTGATGGTTATATTTGGTCTGCATGTTTTTATATTGTTTTTTAATGCTAAGCATGTTTCTATAAAGATAACTTTGTTTCTCAAGCCTTTTAAGAGATTGTGTTTATAGAAAAAATGGTATTCAGTTCATAATTACAATTAGAAAATATCAATGTGAAGTGCCCAGTCTTTTATTTTGTTTGCTTGGTAATGATAATAAATAATAGTTTACAATCATTTTGTTGGGTGGAAACACAAGCATGCCTCATCACACCCCAACTCTCCCTGCTTTATTTATGCCATTTGTATCTGAAGAGTGTTCACACTTTAAATAAAAATAAATGCTACAGCATTTAGGAATCCCAGGTTTATTCAGAATTTGTTAACCGGCTTCTGAAGAACTTTAATAGAAAAATTGATGGATAACATTTTACTGTAAAGATATAGATAGGCTGCCTATGTTTTAATTTGGTTGATTAAATATATTCCAATATATCTGCTTTCAATATAGAAAAGTGAAAAATAGCCTCTGAAGAGCTATAAACTTCAGATAGAAATGGTTCATCATTGATTATTCATCATTATCATGCATTCAACCATATACCATTGTGACCAGGAAGTGAAGTTATTTCAGTTTACTTAAAGATAATTGTGAAATATATGTAAATGAAATTAAGATGAATAGTACAGATTTGTTATCCCAAGGTAGAACTGAGTAGACCACTATGCTTTGTAAATTGCTTTTTCAAAATTAGGCATATTTTTTATACTTTATGTATTTCCAAAATGTGTACGCTCCCTTAAAAAAAAGAAGCATTTGAATTTAAACATTAGGTATTATATTAGGAGTTAATTGTTAATAATTAGAAAAATATGCCTGTGACTAAAGCTACTAATGTGTAGAAATCCACCTTGTAAATCTCTGAGCATGTGAATTATGAAGTATGATCACTTTCGTGGAGCTAAGGAATTCTTATTCTTCTCTTTAAAACAGGGCCCAGATGGATTACCCATGCCTGGCTGTTGGCAAAAGGTAGGCTTTATGGAATTATTTCTAAAAGAAGCACTCTCCCTTTCTCTCCACCTGGCCTAGCCTTTTCCATTTAGAGGAGACCTTTTGAATGAGACATTGCTAAAGGTTGTTTGGCTATTAAAAAGAAAAAGATACCACCTTCAGAAGATCTTTCCATTATGTTTACTGCTGACTTCTTCCTGAACTGAGGAGTGGAAACAGTTCCTAACAAACGCTGTAGTTTGGGGGCTTCCCCTATCTAGTCCTTCCTTTGGATGGAAAGGGGCAGGCCGTGCATCTCCGGAATGGTTTGCTTGTCTCTCGGTGACCCCCTTATACTCCTAATGTTTAAAACTACTCTTGACTGTGATTGTTTTTCTATGTATACTGCTACTTAAGTAAACATGCAAATACATGGTAGAACCCTGTCAATATTAGTCACTAAGCTGAGAAAGCAGAAAATGTAAGCATGATCTTTTTTCTGCAGTGATATCTTGAGTTCTTTAGGAGACTCTGGTTATATTTAAGTTGGTGTCCTTTGTAATAGTTTATTCTAGCCTCTTCATATAGCTACCTATAGCCGTTGTGTAGGAAAAGGAACTTACCCTAACAGAGAGCCTTCTATGTGACAAGCCCTTTTACATAAGGGGTATCATTTTATTTAATTGTCACAATAGCCCCCTAGGGTGTTATCCTCAATGGTTCCGATGGGGAAGCTGAAATTCAGAGAGGTTAAGTAACTTCCAAGGCACAGAGCTAGTAAGTAACAGAACGAGAAACAGACGATGGGAAGCAATGGCCTGACTTTAAGCAGGGAAAAGCTGTGTCCCTGCTGTGCAGAGGGAGTACCAAACCTTTACACAATAATGGTGTGAACCTGTAAAAGACTGTGCATGTATGCTACTGAAGGATGAGGGAACTCCACTGATGTAAAAATAAGCCAGGCGGAAGCATCTATGCTGCTTTGATCATTTTGATTTTTTTTTCTCTAAAACCTTGTGGTTTATTCAGTTATTTTTGACAGGCATTTTTTCACTGGCCAAGTTATACAAAACTATGTAGGATTGTAGAAAGATGAAGAGAAACTTAACTCTCCTGGTTTCGTCTTAGCTCATCAACTGTGTTGATGAGATCCTGTGTAACTTACTCTCTTGCTCGACCACTCTCACCCCACTGGACTAGGGAAAGAAACACCTTCCTTCTTACTCAGCAGCGTCATTTATTTAGTAGCTTCCCAAACTCCACTTTCAGCCTCTCAGATAATCATCTCAATCACACCTGAGGTCAAGTGGTTCTTAGAAAGATGGGTCTATCATCATATTCTTCTTCACCTGAGAAAAGTATCCTTTCACCCTCATAACCCCTGTTCTCAGAATTTTTAATACATCCTGAGCTGGGATTACCATGTGCTCTTTGACCTTTGACCTGTAATCTAATATTATAATGTTTTTTTAATACATTGGCACAACTGACATAGAGGTAGATGTGAAAGGCTTATTTTACCAACCTTCTAATACTACTCAGAACTTGGCTCATATAGTTTTTTGCTGCTTCTAAATCACTTCCTTTCTGTGAGGGCATAATAATGGCAACAAACAAAGCACTCATCATCTTTTAGTTCATAAAAAGGCCAGTCCTAATAGTAATATGTCTGGCATCAGAAAATCAGATATTTCCCTTTTAAGTACTCATTTTTCCACAGAATAGATACCATGATCTACATAAGATCAAGGATTTCTTAAATCTCACATCTTCTTATATAAAAAATAATAATTCACTGATAAAACTCAGTATTGCTTACCACACTCCCAGCACCCACAAAAACAAACCATTGGGATCAACCTCTCTCAACACCCTTCTCCCCAAAAAGTAGAAACAGTTAGAAAAAAATGGAATGTTCTGAAATCTCTTAATGTGGTCAATTTAGCTATCTGAAATAACACTTAGTCAAATCAAATTATTTTTTAAATATTTTTAAAAGATGTCCAGTAGATTCCTTATGTAGTCCTGTTTTATGTGGATCCCCCTTTTAAACATTATTGTTTATTAGCCTCCGGAGCATAGTGGTAAATGTTTGAAAATTCAGATTGAGGTGACCACGTAACTCGCTATGATTAATGAACAAGTCCCTTTGGTTATGCTGCTCTCTAGTATTTTTATGCAAAAATGATTTCATCTTTGTTTAAATTACTTTTCCTTTTAGATATAGTTCAGTTTTCTAAATTTTGAAGAATAATGATGTACCAGTTCACAGTGTAATTCATACAGTGAGTAAATGGCAGCATTTATGGTTAAGAAAATACTTACAGACCATTAAAGTTGTATCCATCCCCATCTGGAGATTAAAACTATTTAATCAGAAAAACACTTACAGCTTTCGTATTTTTTAATGTCTTACTAAACCTTATTTTTCCAGGTAAAGCTAACAAGTTTTTAGCAGAACCTTTCTAAAACAAGATGACAGATTTTTAAAAATGCTTTTATTGATTTCACAGAGGAAGGGAGAGGGAGAGAGAGAGAGAAACATCAGTGATGAGAATCATTGATGCCTCCTGCACTTCCCCCACTGGGGATAGAGCATGCAACCTGGGCATGTGCCCTGACTGGGAATCAAACCCTGACCTCCTGATTCATGGATTGATGCTCAACCTCTGAGCCACACTGGCCATATTCTCTGGCATGGACACAACATGCATAAACATGGAGTGAACTCCATCTCTAAAAATCACAAAGTTCCCAGCCTCTCCCAGGCACATCTAATGTAGGATCTATTTTTCTTGGAAAAAAAACAAATGTTTTTAATTAATGAACTGGACATTTTACTTTTCTCATTGATTTTTATTTTTGAGTAAATCACCATCTCCAAGATCTGCTGTATAAGTTTATACGTCAAAGATGATTGGCCCTCAGTTCTCTCAGACTTAACTTTAGTTCTAGGAAAACCTTAATAATTATGGCTGTTCAAAATGAGAAACCAGAGATTTATGGTACCTGAGATCACAGTGGAACCTGTAATACAGCTTAAGGACCCGCTAGCAGGCTGGCTTACCTTGCCCAATCATCCACAGCAGGGCAAGGCTAACAAAAGGAAAGAGGAAACAGGAAGAGTCAGGTGTTGGTGAAGTAAGTAGTGCCACTGAGGTCAGAATCCTCAGCCTTTTCCACAGTGTGGTTTAATGCTTAGAGAAGACTATGTAATTTGTAAATAGGACATGTGTATTTTAACTGCGGCACATGTATGCTAAAAATCCTAATTTTCTGCTTTCCCAGAATAGTTACTGAAACAAACACTTACCAGAAACTTACCTGCGGCAAAAGGAAAGTGTGGGTTGGATCTAGGATAGAAATTTTGATGACACTGGAGTTTTAGAAAAGCAATATGTAAGACCCATATTGATTGGCTCATTGATTAACAAACAACAACTCTATTCAGGGTTCTACCAGTTTTCTTAAAATAAATGTTAATTTGGAATTTTTATCCTAGACCACTAATTCTATATATTTGTCTTTTTTGTTGTTTGTTTTTCTGCAGTGATGAAACTAACCTTCCGAGCATGAAGTTGTGTATATAGTGGTCCACTCTTTATATTTATAGTTGAAAATCAAATTGCAGATTTTACAAGTCTGAGATATGTTTACATATAGCTGCTTCTTCCTGTTTGCAGTAGTACACATGTCCATCTTTTCTTTGCTTACATCTAAAATTGGGCAACATGTGAAACTAGTGAGAAGCCTGCAGAAAAATATAGATCAGTATCTCTTTATCTTATGTAAAGATGCCTATTTATATGGACATATCAGTGATAGAGAATGATTGTTCTTGCTATTTTCTTACTTTGGGCTTGCCAATTGCATGGACAAAAGGGGCCATGAAATAGTTTACATAAAATTGTGACCAAATATGGACTCAAAACTATGAACATGTACCGTACTGACCGATGTTAGCGTTTATTGTCACATCCCTACTCACCTTCACTGTTAGCGCTGAGTTCCCACCACCCATTGAAACTGACTAAAACAGCATGACCCTGCCAAACCTGCCTGCTGTTGTGCACCTTCAGATGCTAGCACGCCTCTTGGTGAGTCCTTCAATCACATCTGAGCTTTTATTTCTTTTGTCATCTCAAGGGGGTTACACCATGGCTTATTGCCAAAAAGAGATAAGTGGTGGAGAGCACACACACAAGTGGTCTTGTATTTTGAGGGAGTTGCAGTCCCAACTGCAGATCTACAGCTTCCAGTATTGTGGGCTCAGGTGGCCACCTTGGTTGAAATATCCAGGGTTGAGCTCGTTGTGCCGCCGGTTTTCCTTGGGCTGCCCTTGGCAGTGAAGACCAGGAAAGGGGACCGGTTCAGTATCCTGCGCTGTCTCTCCTGTGACCAAGTAGGAAAGAGGTGTAGAAATGCAGGCACCCAGAACAGCCGACTTTTTCTTCTAATAAACTGAATTCAAGCAGGTGTTAGTATGGGTGCTTTTGGAGAACGACAGAGACATACAGCTCTTCTTTGGAGTAGAAGATTCTTGGAACGGCAGCCCCTGTTTCTTAGGAGAGGGTGTGTACCTCCCGACAAAGCTCAGGTTGCTCAAGAAATCACACGTCCTGAAGGGGGCTCACTCCACAGTCTCTACCGAAGCTGATGTGAGAGCCTCCATTCTCTCCAAAATCGAACCCGTTTCAAACATTTTCTACAAAGTTCTAGAAAGAGGACATGTTTCCAACTCTTTTAAATACCTTTTCTTTTCTTTCTTTTTTTATTCCAAGGAATACTAAGCTGAAACTCTTTTGTCATATTTGTTTGAACTTTTTTTTAAAGAAAGGTCTTCAAATTCTAATAATGAAACCAATAATCAAGGTGACATTTTACTAACTTTCTTTCTTGTTATGAATAATTGAAGAGAACGTAAAAGAAGCTCCAATTTCACTTCAGTCACTGTAAAGTATCAAAGTTAAGAAATTCTTTTCAGTACTTTTTGACTTTTTTTCATATGATGAACATTACATACATAGTGATTATCACTTAAGATAAAGTCAAGATTTGGTCACATTTGGTAGTATTAACTCATTTCTATTTTTTGTAATTCTATTTAGATGTAAGTTTTGTCTATATTTAGATTTCTTTATCTTTTTTTATATTTCTAAATGTTTGTCTTATGCACAGACCAAATCTGAGATCTCAGAAAGCTGTGAAATATAGTTGCCATATAGTTTCCATTAAGAGAGTATTTTTTCATCTTCTTGCTCAAAAGTTACCTAGCTGTATTAGACTGAGCATTTCTTTGCACAGTAAAGTGTTGGTATCATGTTTTGAAATGGCTTATTCTACATGGAAGAGTTCCATTAAGAGAAACATCATCAATGAGGAGTAGTCACTTTTTGCTCATTGGACAATATAATTTTTCTCTGGACTCAACACCATTTTGTGGGAAATTTTCTAGTTTCATGCACAGGTTGTTACCACCAGAGGGGAAATAATTCATCATTGACTTGGGCTGACAGTAATTAAGATATGATTATAAGACAAGGATCCTAAGGTCCTTATGATCTCTTTCATATTATATAACCAAATGCTCAATTATACACATTGCCTTCTTTTTATTTCATTAAGTTTTCAAGATTGGAAAGATATTCAAACTATTACACCCATCTAATTGGTCACATTTCTAGTAACATTCCACACTCTGAAGCCAATTTGGCATTTTTAAAACAATAGAGGGAATTTTTCTAATGATCTCTTCTATGACATGGTTAGGATGAGGTATTATCGTTTAATGTCTGAAACGACTTGTCTTAAATAGATTGGAAAAATGAACTAAAGCAGGTAGAACTACAGTATTTTCAGGAAAACAAACAGTACTGTCTTGAGAAAAATCTAGTGGCTATATTTCATTCTATGTATCTTTCTTACTCTTTTAGTATAAACAGGTATCAAGATGGATCACTATTTAAAACTTGCACAGCTTCTAAAGAGAATACCTCAAAAGATAATCATTTTATGTACAAAATTTTTTTAAATACAGCCCTTTAAGAATATTGCTCTGTCCTATGTGTATATCAGGTTTTTGCTCTGATTTGACAGCATTGACTTTTATTCCATAATTAAGGAATAAAATTATTAACTTCCATTACATTTATTTTCTTTGGACAAACAAAGGGATGCTATCACTCCTCTTTGTTCAGTGGAATTCCTAGGTCTTAACCACTATGGATAATCTAAAATTTTGGGTTCCTAAAATATTTTCAACCATCCATTTTGTCATCAAATAATTGCCAAATGAACTAATACATTATGTTTGCTGATACATGTGTTGGCAGGTACATATTTTTCTTAAAGATTTCTTTCTTTTTAATTTATATTATTAAATAGAGGATTGAGGAAAAAGACATGAAAGACACAATGAAAATAAGTCAAAATCAGGTTCTATTTCTGATAAGCATCTTTTAAGGATACCAAATTGGAATGTGTTTTAGCTTTAAAATTTTTTTTCATTCATGTTGGTGCTGATGTATTTCTTTTATTTTTCTTTATGGACAGTGCAGCTCTACTATGGATTTCATTTCTCAGTTTAATAGCATTCCTAAACTGTTAGTGTGTGATTTTATTTTTTCATGTTTATGAATTTGTTGTAATTATGGTTCAATGACTAGTCTTTTTAAATGTAAAACAAAACAGTATAACCTGTAGATGATGTTTCCTTACTTGGATCATGGATCCTCTTTTTACATGTTCTTGTCATATGCTGTATGCCTTTCATCAACTTTCATTCTCATCTTTTAACTGACATAATTTGATTAAGTGTTGCAAAACCAGAATTAGATATGCCTGCATACATTCATAGCATACCTGACACACAAATATGCCTAAATTTTTCTTCTAGTTTTTATTTTCATTATGAAAAACAATCTTGGAGAGTTTTTCTTTTTTATTTGATTTTATATAAAACATGAGGATATCTTGAATTTCCATCTCCCAAAAAATGTCTGTTCTTGAATTGACTTCCTATACATGATGTTCTAAAGGGACAGCAAGAATTTATACATCTAGTAGTTCATCCTACATGTCCTTTCCTAGTTTGGAAAAGGGTCAGATCAGCATGTCAGTAAGCTATGGAGAAGTTGTCTTTGGTAGCTTATACTTTTATCACTTGGAAAATGTGCTTAATTTTTCCAAGGTTTAAATTTTTTTCAATGTTACTATTGTAGCATAAAATGTTAATACCATTTTTCATCTTTTCTTTTCTGTTTTTGGCCCTATGTATGATTTTCTCAGAAGTCATTTATGTTTGCATGGTGAGTGATATTGTAATTATAGAAATATGCCAATATTGGAATTTTTCCTATTTCTTGATAATCAAGTAATATCAATAATTAACAGTACCAAAAGTGTTATACCAAAACAAAAAACAAAGTCCCTGCTATCTCTAGAAAGTCAAGACCAAAACAACATATTTATATATTCTCATAAATAACAATTAAGAACAATGACCTGTGTTTGATTCTGGCTGTTAAAATGGTTCATTCCTGATGAAATTAACATGATTGACCGATGATGATTTTGTTGGCCTGCAGTCTGTTCTTTTACTTTTGTTGAATAACTTCACAATGACTAGATTTACTATATGCCATAGCAGAGATACCCTTTCAACTTAAATTTTTAGTGGGTTTAATTTTCATTAATACAATACTGAAACGTTTTAATGGCATGTCTGATTTTTTTTAATGTATTTAAATGAATAAGATTTCCTGTGCTGCTTCTTGACAGAACTGTCCTTTTGGGAATAGGAAGACTTTTTCAACCTGACCAGTTATGATTTGTGGATAACTTAATAAATTACCATCCTTTCTCAAAATGCGGTTGATATTCCCCATATCTCAGAAACATTAATAAATTGGATTCACAAAAGAATGTCTTACATATTATTGACATTTATGTGAATGTTCTTTATACTGTTGTAAATGTTTCATGCAACTTAATAACATTTTTAAAAGGTGTATGTATCTGATTTTCCTTTAGAAAATATTATATTTTTATTTGTATTTTTTACATTTTAAAGTTCATCTCTATGTGCAGCTATTTTTATATTGCCAAAAAAATCACATGAATACAAAATAAGAGGAAAATGCAGAAAACATATTTTGGCAAGCATTACACTGCATATTTTTCTTAATGTTTTGTTGGCCAGTCTCATGTAATTGATTATTCTAAGAATGTGTTGTGTGTTGTCACTGTAAATATGGCACAAACCTGTTTTACTCAGCAGTGTAAATAATTGAAAGATTGAATTCTCCCTGTTTGATTCCTTATTTCAGTTTCATTTTAATTTCTCCTGCTGACATTGCTGAATCAAAAGAAGCGTGTGGTTTTCAATTTGCAGTTTGAAGATAATTGCATTATGTTCAGTTTCTCATTTGTCTTTATTTGCTTTTGTAACTTGTTTACAGGGTTCCTAGTTTGTGAGAAGTTGATCTTCAAAATTATTTTTACACTATTTATGACTTATTTTCATAATGTACAAAGTGTGTAATTACTACAGTATTAATCCAAACAATGGTAATGAATTGTACTGTTATAAAGCTTTATTGATGTTCATGAATACCTTGGCCTGTTTTCTCTGATTTAAACACAGTCCATAAGTCATTTTATTCTACTTTTCTACAATATTGCAATACCATCATTCAACTTAATGCACATACCTAGCTATGATGATTTTCTAAAAAAAAAAAAAAAAATTTGTACTCTCTGTTTCTGAGGTAGTAATGCCCCTCCAAAGTCACCTTTCGTCCATAATTATCCGTCCTGATGGATTAAACTTCCTTGCACCCCATTTTCTTTTATTTCCACCACATCAGATCAGTCATCATTATTCAATTAGAATGTAGTACACACTATTCACTGACATGTATTGGGGAATGGATGACTGAACATCTCCACTCAAGTCACCAATTATTTACAGGCCCTGACTGAAAGCGCCTACTATTCAGTCCTCGTCTTTCTCGCTCTTAACAGGTAGCATTCGATGCATTTGACCACGGCCACCGTCTTACACACTCTTTCCTTTAGTTCCCATTTCCCTATACTCTTGTTTTCTCTTGCTTTCCTTTCTTGTTTTCCGTTGCCAGCTCTTCCTCCTCTACCTGATCATTAGATGATGATCCTCAGGACTCTGACCTACATGCTCCTTTTGCTTTTGCTCTTCTCTGCCTCACTCACTCTCTCCACGAAGACCAAGTTGCTACCTCCAGTACAGATGTTCTTCTCACTTCCAGACCAACTGTTACAGGCACGGCCACCTGATTGTCTCCCACCATCTTCACTTCATACCTGGTTCTCTTCCAGACTTCCATATCATAGAGACCATACCATCTGCACCTGCTGTCCAAGCCAACAAGACAGAAACTTCAGAATTGTTTTGGACACTCCCTTTCCTCACCCACCCATTCCCTCACACATGCACCACCTAGTTCATTACCAATTCCCTTCCACTCTACCTCCTAAACGTCTCTCAGATCCACCTCTTTCCCCTCATCTCCATTACTATTGCCTTAGTTTAGCCTCCCTCCTTTCTCTCTTGGACTTTTAGAAGAGCCTTCTAACTGACCTCCTTGCCTCGACTATCCACCTTCCCTCCACCTCATACTGTATCCCACCCTGATGGGGAGGAGTCAAAGAGAGAAAATATGGTCATGTGTTATTTATTATGAATTTATCCTCTCATTTCACTTCACATAGAATTTGAGGCAAATTAAAACACCTATAAAGAAATTAAAATATATAAATTTAAATATAATCAAGAAAACCATAAATAAAGTTGAATACCACAAAAAAAGTTATAATGAAAACATATAACATAAAATTGTATGGCTCTGAGCTTCTTGGTGTTCATAACAAAAAGAGAAATCAACAACATGTTTACATCATCCATAATGTGAAAACATACTACCTCAAAAAAATCAAAACTGATAGGTAAGAAATTTCTTATGAGATACTCTTATAGAGGGCATCGTCTTTTAGGGCAACCCCTACAATGAATATAACAGCAGGTTTTTAGACTATTCCTCAACGTAAGCCAAGTGCATGAGCCAAAACCTACTTCACCGAAAACAGTTCTTCAGGGAAATTTTATCACGCTTTTCCCTTGCTTAAAATTCTCCAGTAGTCCCCCATTTTCATTGATATACTTTGATATAAAGTACTAAGCGTTTTATGATCTCGTTCTGCTTAAGGCTAACATCTGCCCCAAATGCCTCACCTCCATTTCATGAATCTAGTTCTGTTCCATCAACTTTTCTTCAGACTCTGTCCTAAACACATTTAAATATATTCAAGCATCTTCCATTTTCTCAATATCATGTGCCCCTTTAGTTGCTGCCCTCTCTCTTTTCTGCCTCCCCTTCTAAGACAAGCTTCTAGGAAGTTGGTTATATATTCACATTTCTTCACCTCCCATTCGCTCCTCAATCCACTATTAAGCTCTGCCCCTAATGCTCCACCAAACTACTCTCGCAAAGTGAACTTCTAAAGTCTTATGATTAAGTTACTGTCAGTATGCCCCTATCTCCCTCCAGACTCCAGTTTTGATTGCAATTATTGGATGTGTAACAGGATCCTCAAACTCAGTATGAACTGAACTTGTCTTCTGCCCACCCCTACCCCCCCACCCCACCACCACCATGTGTTCCCTTTGTCAGGGAATGGTTTCACCATTCATGTAGTTGGCAAAACCAAAGCTTTCCTGTGATATCTGACTCAACCCTCCCCCTCATCATCCCAGTCACTCTCCAAGACCAGCTGATTCTCCTGGCTCATTATATTTTAGGCCTATCATCCCCATATCATTTCCATGGTGACAACCTTAACTTGTATCTCTTCCCTGGATTACTCTAGTAGCAAGTCTCACAATAGTTGGCCCTGCCTTACACTGTAGCCAGAATGATCTTTCCCTGCTTAAAACTCTTTAATTTGAAGTTTTTCCTTTTCCTCAGGATAAATTTCAAAATCCTTCTTTTGGTTTATAAGATCCTTCTCTACTCAGTCCATATCCACTTCTCTATCCTTACCTCCCATCATTCTCTCCCTTGCACTTTATCTAGACAACCAGAACTTATTTTAGTTCTTCAACCAGGCTCTTTTCTATCACTTCTACACCTCTCTATGACTTTTTTTTTTATCCTTTATTTACCTAAAACCCAGCTTACCTCCATAATTCCTACCTGTTTTTCAGGTCTCAGTTTTAAACATTGCTACCTCTGAGGAACCTCCTCTAAACCCTCAAATCCGAGTTAGATGCTACATTTGCACCTTGTATTTCATTTATCACAGCACTTTTTACATGACATTGAGAGAGAGAGAGAGAGAGAGAGAGAGAGAGAGAGGTCTTATGTCCTAATGTCCAGCACAATGAAGCCTGGAATATAGTTGGCACTCAATAAATATTTGTTCAATAAACAAATGAAAGCAATTTCCCAAAGGGATACAGAAAAAAATCCATCCAAGGGTAACATAAGCAACTGAGTGTAAGAATATGCAATGCAGCAGTAAGCATATAATTCAAGTTAAAATTTACATAATTATTCTATTAGAACAAGTAATCCCTCAATATAAGGGACATCATTCTATCAGCATTTTCCTTTCTATTTTCTTACAAATTATAGTATCAACACCAAATAGTTACGGCAACCAAGATTTAGGGGATTGTTCCTCACTCCAGTGTGGCCCAGTTGGTTGAGCATCATCCCATGCACTGATAGGCCAAAGGTTAGATTCAGGTGAGGACACATGCCCAAGCTTCAGGCCTGATCCCCAGTAGGAGGCATGCAGGAGGCAGCCGATCGATGTTTCTCTCTTCCTTCCTCCCCCCACGTCCCTCCCCCCCCCCCACCCCCCGCAAAAAAAATGAAAGAATACTTAAAAGAATATGAACTGAAATGTCTATGAATCGGAAAAAAAGATACACTTTTCACAGAACACAATTTTCAAAATGCTACTCCACGGTGCTATTTGATCTAACTCTTTCCAAATCTGCCATAGCTCAGGCAGGCAGCAGTCAGTGTGTTTGTTGCTCAGTTGGCATCCTATCACAGGAGTTGTTCCAAGGAGTGACTCTATTCAAAGCTGTCTTCACTGGTAACACTTCACTCTGGCACTCCTTTCCATTCCCCCTTTTCATCTCCATTACTATCCTCAATCCCCTCCTAAGTGTACTAGGGTTCACTTCTTAGCTTGACTTGGAGCCTGATTTTAGTATTGACCCAAATCTATCATTCAAAGGCAATGACAAGGTCCAAGAGTAATAGAGTCCCATTTGGGAAATGTTTTTCAGCATAGTGCATAATAGGCAGTCAACTAGAAACAAGCCTTTCTTACGAAATTATGAGTTGACTTGCAAATTAAAGGGGAGGTTGGAATATGAGAACAAGGAAAGAGGTGAGCCACATTTATATTGAGTCAATATATCAAGTCACTGACTGAGAAGCTAGGAATACTGAAATGGCAAGACTGTAGAAAAATAGTTGTTGACTTCACCTATGGCTAAAATGTTTGATAGATGGACAAAATATCAAATATCTTTGCCATTCAGATATTGAATAACTGTGGAGTTTTCTAGACTATTCTATCTTCAGAAACTAAAAACAAACTTAAACAAAAGCAAGTGACAATGAAAAATTTACGTAAAGGTGTTTGGCAAGATAATTTACCCTGAAATTATTTTAGTCAGATATTTTACACTACTTGCCATTTTAATATTTTTTTATTTTTCTCTACTACTTACCATTTTAAATTTACTGTATAACTTACTGCCATAATTGGCTCTCACTCTATTCTTAGTTCATCTAACAATTTTGGTGCTGCTCTGAAAATGCCACACCACTAAAGGTATCTTGTTTACTCCTAGGGCTAAAGGGTTCATTAATTTTGAAAGAGTATTTTTCTCACCCAGCTGGCATGACTCAGTGGTTGAGCATCAGCCTATGAACCAGGAGGTTACGGTTCCATTCCCAGTCAGGGCATATGCCCAGGTTTCGGGCTCCATCCCCAGTGTGGGGCGTGCAGGAGGCAGCCAATCAAGGATTCTCTCTCATCGTTGATGTTTCTATCTTTCTTTCCTCTCCCTTCCTCTCTGAAATCAATAAAAATATTTTTAAAAAAGAAAGAGTATTTTTCTCCCTGACTCATCACCTTTATAAAAATATAAGAAGGGAGGGAGGAAGCCCAATTATGTCATGTTATTAATTTTTAAAAGTAGTGAATATATAGCATAAGAAAGGGGAAATTAAGATACAGCATTTAATAAAATTCAATAGCTATTCTTGACAAAAACTGAAATGGAATAGTGTTTCCTTAATATGATATAGGTACAAATATGTTAAAACCTACAGCAGCCCTGGCTTGCATTCTCAGTGGTTAGAGCATCGGCCTTCGCACTGGAGAGTCACAGGTTTGATTCCCAGTTAAGGGCACGTACCTAGATTGCAGATTGGATCCCTACCCCCGATTGACTGGGGTGCATGGGGAAGGCAACCTATTGATTGTCTCTCTCACTCTTTCTCTCTCTCTCCCCCCCCCCCCTTCCACTCTCTCTAAAAATCAATGGGAAAAATATCCTCACTCTTCAATTGAGGATTTAAAAAAAAAAAAAAAAGCCTACAGCAAACATCTTTCTTTTGTTTAACTCACTTTATCCTATCTAATAAAGAGGGAATATGCTAATTGACCCTCACACCATTGCAAAGATGGCAGCACCCACAGCCAATAAGGAGGGAATATGCTAATTGACTGCCACTCCCTCAAAGATGGTGGTGCCCACAGCCACAAGATGGTGGCACCCAGTCCCCTCAGCCCTGCTGGGGCAGCAGGCACGTGGCAAGGCCTGGGGGCAGGCCTGATCGCTCTGCATGCCTGCCTCCAGAGACCTCCAGTCCCCTCAGCCCCCCAGCTGCCCAGGGCCACCCGAGACTCAGGTAACCAGGGCCAGCTGAGGCTTGCGCTGCCAGCAGTGGCAGCAGCAGAGGTGAGATGGAGGCATCGCCTTCCCCTGATCGCCAGACTGTGAGAGGGGGCAGGCCGGGCTGAGGGTCCTCCTTCCAGTGCATGAAAATTCATGCACTGGGCCTCTAGTTGAGATATAATTGACTTACAGAAAACTATATAGCCTGGCCCGTTTGGTTCAGTGGTTGAGCATCAACCTATGAACCAGGAGGTCAGGGTTTGATTCCCAGTCAGGGCATATGCCCCCGTTCCGGGCTCAATCCCCAGTAGGGGGTGTGAAGGAGGCAATCAATCAAAGATTCTCTTCCATCATTGATGTTTCTATCTCTTTCTCCTCTCCTTCTCTGAAATCAATATATGTATATATCTAAAGCTGTATGTATTCAATGTATGCAACTTGAGTTTGGAGATAAGTATATACCCATGAAACCATCACCACAGTCTACAAACATCTTTTATCAACAGCAAAAAGTTAGAAATGGTCCCTTTAAAGTCAAGAACAAGTCCAGCAGAAGTGGTTCAGTTGTTTGAGCATCCTATTCACCAAAAGGTTGTTTGTTTGATTCCTGATCAGGGCACATATTTGGTTTGGGGGTTCAATACCTGATTGGGGAGGTATGGAAGGCAAGTGATTGATGTTTCTCTCTCATATCAATGTGTGTGTGTGTGCACGCGCGCGCGCACTTCCTCTCTCTAAGCATGCTCACAGGTAAGGATTAATAAAATAAATAAATAACGTCAAGAACAAAAAAAGAAAAAGAGTATTTAATATATCTGCTCTTACTAAATACAGGGTTGGACAAAAGTAGGTTTACAGTTGTGAGTACATGAAACACTAAATTTATTCTTGTATTATTATTTGTTATTATATTATTAGAGGCCCAGTGCACAAATTCATGCACGGGGGTGGGGGGATTCCCCTTAGCCCAGCCTGCACCCCCTCCAATCTGGTACCCCTCAGGGGATTTCTGACTGCCAGTTTAGGCCCGATCCCAGACATCCCTCTCACAATCCTGGACCACTAGCTCCTAATCTCTCACCTGCCTGCCTGCCTGGTTGCCCCTAACTGCCCCCCCCCCCCAGCAGGCCTAGTCACTCCTCACTGCCCCCCCTGCCAGCCTATTCTCCCCCAACTGACCCCCTGCCGGCCTGGTCACCCCACACAGCCTGCTTGTTCAGTTGTTTCGTCATCTCTCACTAACCCCTCTGCCGGCCTGGTTGTAGGCAGCCATCTTGTGAGGGTGTGAGGGTTAATTTGCATATTACCTCTTTATTATTTAGGATTTTCTATATGGACGACTGTAAAACTGCTTTTGCTCAACCCTGTATTGTGTTGAAAGTCTCAGCCAATGAATTAGAAAGTGGGGGGGAGGGGGGGAGTAAAAGGGTTGAAAAGAAACAAAATTGCCTGTATTAGTTGTCTATGGTGCTGTAACAAATTACTAAAATTTAGTGTCTTGAAACAACACAAATATATTATCCTGTAGTTCCACAGTTCACAAGACCTTACTGGGCTAAAATAGGGTGCTCCCAAGGCAGCATTCCTCTCTGGAGTCCCTGGGCGAGATTCTGTGTCCTTGCCTTTCCCAGCTTCCAGTGGCTGCCGGCTTCCCTGGCTCCATCCTCCATCATCAAAGCCAGCAAATCAGGCCAAGTCCTTCTGATGCCACCGTCTTTCTGGCTCTACCTCTTCTGCTTCTCTCTTCCTCTTGTAAGGATCCTGTGATTACATTGGGCCCACTTGGATAATCTAGGATGATCTCTCTATTTTAAGGTCAGCTAATTAGCAAACAATTTTTCTGCAATCTTCATTCCCCTGTGGCATGTAGCAGAGCATGTTCACAGGTTCCTGGGGTTGGAGATGGGCATCTTTGGGGGTCATTAGTCCACACTGATGCTGTTCACGTATAATTTGATTGTGTATATAGATCAGCCTAAAGAAACTACAAATGATCACACTTTGTAGTATTGGCATCTTCTAAATTTATAAAGAGCTAATGTAAATAATATTTTTTGATAAAATAAAGATGCTATACACAACACATACTTTTCACATGCTGGGCTAGTAAGAATACTTGAAAATCTTGTTATGTTAATACTTAAATATTTTTTTATTTCTGTTTATTCTCAGAATATTATGGTGTATGGTTTTTGTTGCGTTTATTGATTTCAACTGGAAACCTGTTCTTTTGTTTTAAGCTATTTAGGATTTCATGAGAGAGCATGTGACAAGACGCTATTATTACACAATATCACATCGAATCCTCATAACTCTGAAAAGTAAATGTTATTCTCCCTCTTTTACAAATAAAACAGCCAAGACACAGAAATGTTGGATCACAGTTCACCCAGAAAATAAGTAACAGAGCGAAGATTTTGCTGCAGGACAATCATTACAGCTCTAGAAATTTCGACCACTTTATAGCTCCACTACTCTGCCCTCTGGGGGGCACTCAGTATCTCTATATCTCTTCCAAACCTGAGATGACGTGATTCCATATGTGGCTAGTGGCAATAAACAACAATAATTCCATGTTTCTGATAGAAGAGCTAATATTCCCATAGCATTTTGTATTTGTAAGCCATTTCCATATCAATTATATCTCATTCTTCCAAGAACTACATAAGATGAATAACAATGTATTAATATTTGCATTTGGGGAAACGGTTCAGAGAGGAAGGTTTACTTAGCCAAGATGACACAGCTGTGAATAGCAGAGTGTAGAACCAGAACCTTTTCACCCTTCGAACATTGTCCTATCACCAAGAAATAGAGCATGAAAACTCCATAAAGCAGGGTTGCAAAAGCCTGTTTGACATGCATTTTCCATGAGGTGTTTCTGGGTAGGAAAAAAATCTAGTCTAAAATCTCATCTCTTTTTTTTCTGAGTTAAGCTCTTTCCTGTTTATTGGTCATATTTAGGAATAAATTATTTCTAAAATGTCTAAAATGTTCTCAGTTGATGTTTGTAAAGTCTTTCTTGTCATTCCAAAAACAAGTAGTTTAGAGTTTATGAACTCAGCTCCTGGGGCTAAATGGCCTGTATTTGAATCCCTGTTTGACCACTTACAAAGGCACGTTACCTAACCTCAGTGGCCTCACTTTCCTAATCTGAGAAATGGGAACGATAAAGTACCTGCCTCAAGATGGTAAGTGATTGCATAGATTTAGTGAGTTGACTATATATATAGTCTTGGCTGGAAGCCTGGCCCAGAGTCAGTACTCAACAAACCACTAGCTATTATTCTCTCTTCAGATCAAAAGCCCTGAATAGCTATCATCTTAGTGGAAAGTTTGCAGTGAGTAGGTTCAGTTCCATATTAAGAAAGCAAGACATTGGTTCTAAAAGCCAAATGCTCTTTGCTGCATTTCAGTGATGACGTGAGTGTCACAAAGGCATCTGTGTGCACCGTGTATACAGACCCGAGCACCAATTCTGATGGAAAAGCCAGGAAAAAAGATAAATTGTTTTCTTCTTGCCTCCCACCCCAACTTTACTGAGGTAAACCTGACAAATAAAAGTGTACATATTTAAAGTATACATTGATATGCATACATTTAAAATAATTACCACAATCAAGCTAACTATACTCACCTTACAGTTACCATTCCTGTGTGTGCAGTGAGAACACTTGAGATCTACTCTCCTAGCACATGTCATGCAGACAGTGTGGTATTAATGCTGTACATGAGGCCTTCAGGACTTACTCATCTTACAGAACTGAAACTGCACACCCTTGGACCCACCGTGCCCATTTCCCTACTCCCTAGCCCCTGGAAACCACCATTTTGCTCTCTGCTTTCATGAGTTCAACCTTTTTAGTGTTCACACGTGAGATCATGCAGTATTTGTCTTTCTGTGTCTGGCTTACAATCAGCTTAATGTCCTCCAGGTTCACCCACGTTGTCATAAATGGCAGGATTTCCTTGTTTCTCGAGGCTGCATCATATACCACTGTGTGTGTGTGTGTGTGTGTGTGTGTGTGTGTGTGTGTGTGTGTGTCACATTTCCTTTATCCATTGGCAGATGCTTAGGGTGTTTCCATCTGTTGGCTGCTATAAATAATTCTGCAGATAGTTTTCTTCTAATAACTTAAGTTAAAAAATACTGGATGTCACCACCTTCAAAGACACTTAGCAATTGTCCTTGTATAAAGATAGTTAACCATTGACAGGAAAAAGATATGGGACTCCCAATTAGAGGGAAGGCCATCAAAAGACAGCTGAATTGCCTGGCCGGTGTGGCTCAGTGTTGACCCAGGAACCAAGAGATCACAGTTCAATTCCTGGTCAGGACACACACCCAGGCTGCGGGGCTCAATCCTCAGTGTGGGCATGCTCGAGGCAGCCAATCAATATTTTCCTCTCTGAAATCAATAAAAATATTTTTTTAAACTTAAAAAAACACACAGCTGAATTGAGAAGCATTGAGACTGAGGCATTTGGCTACATTTTTACTGGTGGTGTTTGCACAGTCCAGTGAAACTGCTGGACAAGAGAGAGCTCAAAGTGTCTTTCTCAAGCTGTTCATGTGCCAGAACATTTATATAACCCTGAACTTCCCTGTTCCAAGCCTGGCACTACACTACATACTATAATATTAACAAAGACAAAAAGAATATTATTAACACCAAGATTAGGGCAAAAGGCTTTTCATAAACTAGTCTCTTTCTGCTTAAGTTCAATAGTACAGAATTTTATGGATACTCAATAAAGATTAAATCATAAAAATATTATCACAGATAACTAACCCCCTCGCAATTCAGTGTTTGGTTGTGTTCTCTTAAAGATACTTGCATTTGGGCTAAAATCTAGCTCACACTGAAGCACAGCACAGTTGATTAGTAGCCCTGGCTATGCTGCCCCTATGGAGATGAGGCCTCTCACTCGTGTGCTTGAGCTGTTTTCTGATACTAATGATAGGTTTCCGATGAACCGAGAAAATGCTCTTGCTCAAGGTGCTTTGAGGCCAGTGGTCCGCCCACATGTCCAAACCTAACGGGTCCTTGGCTCTGTATACCAGGGGCACTATGACCAAATTCTAATGCATCACTTCAGCCCTACTGTCTCAGAGGTCTGCTCCGAGCTCTGTGAAAATGAGACATAGACAAAGTCACGGTCTATACAGGTAAAGAGGTGCTAGTGATACATGTCATTTAAGGATATGTATGCTTATCACATACTATGATGCTAAGCCATCACATATGTCATCTCATTTAACTCACCCCCTGTGATTTACATACTTTGTTGTTCTCATTTTACACATTAGAAAACCGAAACTCAGAAAGGTTAAGTATTTTCCCTAAGCTCACACAGCTAGAAAGTAGCAGAGCCAGAATTTGAGTTCGGGTACAATTTGGCACAAAGGAAGCAACATTTGACCAAGCCAACTTCATTTCTCATTTTACGACTCAAGAAGGCTAAAAGGGGATGTGGCTGGATTCACGGAAGGAGGCTGCAAGTCCAGCCAGGCTTCTCCAAATGTCTGTTGCCAACACCTGAAACTGGTTCATATGGGAGCAGAGGGGTGAACTTCCCCCTTCTCTCTGAGACTAGAACCAAAACTAAGAATCTTGATACTTCCTAAAGATGTTTTCTGCCCCCTCTATCACACAGATCAAATCCAATAGTAAATTGGGTCGCTATCTCTCACTGTTTCCCATTTCCAAAAGATAGCCATCCATAGTTCAATGTACCTCTCTTTTCATATAATATAATCTATTTCTTTGGATAAATTGGAAAGCAGGAAGAAGCCATTTATAGTGGTTACACTGACAGAAACTCCAAATGTAACTCTGGACCCAAACATCAAATACGCGCATATGTGTAAATATTCATGTAAATATTGTATGCAAATATACATTTGAATACAAATTACTATAGTACATCAATTATTAATTACACTAAACATGTATATATATTTCTGTGCTTCTGGGTCTCAGGACAGCAGAAAGCGCAACAAGAAACAACCCTGTGTTGTGTACAAGCAGCTGATCTGTATTCCAAAACATACAGGGATAAAATTAAGAAACAAAAAAATGAAGAACAAGTCTCACTACATGATTAAGATACTGTTTTTGTATATTTACTGTACTCTGAGAATATTCAACCATTTACACTAAAATCACGAGAGATGTGAATCAGATAATGAAAAGGGATGCCTAAGGGGGGAAAAACTGCTAATCAGAATAAATTTACTCAATGCATAAAATATTCTGAGTTAAAACATTTGATGGTGAGATGATCCTAAAATATCCTCAATTAATCAGCGTTTTTACAATGAAGGGCAGAGGACTCAAAGGATGCACATAACTGCAATGTGTCATGTGAGCTTGGTGATTGTAATAACAGCTTCCATTTAGTTGCCCTCTGTGCTTCAGAACACTTTTCTGCACAGTGTCTCTGAAGAATAATTATATTTTGAATTCATATTGAACTTGTCTTCTGAAGTGCTGAGGGCACCTTCACATATAAAATTTAAGCAAGCAAAACCCTCCTGGGGAAAAGCAACATAGAGTCAATGAAATATAAGGAGAAATCATTTGCAATGTGTTCCAAGACTTTCTGAAAACCAAACTCATAGGGAAGTGGGGAAATGGGAGGTAAAAGATACGAATGCATGTTGGGGTGCATGCAGGGAACAACAGTGTAAACACACACACAGAAAACCAGCACCCTGACAGTTTCAAGGGGTTCGACGTTTCTGGCAGCCTCAGGTTTTCCTTGGCTGGTAGATGCCATTCTCCTTGTGTCTTCACATGGTCATCCTTCCATATTTGTCTGTCTTTGTGAGCAACTTTCCCCTTTTTATAAGGACTCAGTCATGTTAGATTAGGGTTCACCCTAATGACCCCATCTTAACTTGATCATCTGCAAAGACCCTATCCTATATAATAAAGAGGGAATATGCAAATTGAGCCTCACTCTGTCACGCCATAACAGGACGGCTGTGCCCACACTGGAAGCAGCGGTCCCATAACACAAGATGGCTGCGCCCACAGTGGAGGCAGGGTTCCCGTAACAAGCCGTAATGAGCGATCAGCAGGGACCTGAGGCTGTGTGGCGCCGGGCCAGGCCGGGCCGGGGGACCTGAGGCTGCACCCCCATCCGATGGGGCTTGACAGGGGACCTGAGGTGGCACCCCCACCCAGCGGGGCTTGACAGAGGTGGGGCCGGCCGGGTCTGGATCTTGCCCAATGGGTGTGGAGCTGGCCGGGTCTGGATCTCGCTGGATTTCGAGGTGCACGTGGGTGGGCAGGGACTTGACTCAGGGTCCCGCAGCGTGCCCCAGACTCTGACAGGTATAACGGGGCTGGGATCTGTTCACGTCCTGCAAGGAGAGAGAGACGTGAACCGGTTCGTATAAGTTAGGAGGTGCTTTTGGGATTAAAGAAAATTGAAATGACAGACACAAAATTAGATTAAAAGCTTGGGCTGGGTTTAGCATCTGCCCTCTCATGGAGAGACAGACAGAGAGAGAGCCAGCACCAGAAGGAGTTTATTATATACTCGAATTACAGGAAGTTACATCACATCTGGGTGGGCCTTGAATTTCTGGTGACATCATGAGATCCGTACCCTTAACACTGGGTGGGAAAATCAGACTGAGTGGCGTCCAATCTCTTGACTGGGTCCACCCTCAGGGCATGGCCCTGCCTTCGCTCTGAGTTTCAGCTGACATAATTAAACCAAGTGTTTCTTGCCAGCGGTCCTTAACAGACAGGAGGAAGATTTTCATATACATTTTACTAATTTTCTTTCATCTCTGACACTTCTATTATAAAAAAAAGGGCAAATAGCAATATGAAAATATTTCCTCTAATTAATTCACTTTTAATGTGCACAAATTTCATGCACCAGGCCATTAGTTTTCAAATAAAATCATATTCACAGTACAAGGGATTAGGATTGTAACCTTTTTGGAGGGATATAACATGTAATTCACCACCATGGTATGACAGGTGTCAATCACTCTGGGAGCTTTGCTTTTCTACCCCAAATATCATTGTACCCAGAAAATTGCTGTGATGCTTGAGTAACCTTCTGGGAGTGATGTCGATGCTCTAGAAATAAAGGGTTTGGTATATAGCACATGGTTTCTGCTGAATCCTTTTTAAAGAGAGAGACTTTGTGTCTGGCTGTGGTGGCTCATTGGTTGAGTGCCGGGGTCCAACCCCAGCAGGTCCAGGGGTCCCCAAAGGTGTGGACGGAGTCGGCGAAGAAGGAATGACACAGGGACTTCTCCAGCCAGGTTTGGTCCAGGCTTTCCAGCCAGGCTCAGTGTCCAGGTTCCAGTCAGGTTCTCCTGCCAATCTCTGTAGTCAGGTTCAGTCCAGGATCCCTTGCCATGTTCTCCTGCTAGGCTCTGTCTCTAGGCTCCGAGGCCAGTCCCTCTCCAGGATCCTCCGGCATGCTCTCTCCAGCGAAGTTCTTCTGTCTCTAGGCTCCGTGTAGGTTCTGTCTTCTTGATTCTGTTCTAAGTTCTGAGTGTTTCTGTCTTGTTACAACTGTATTTATACCAGTTGATTCAATCCTATCAATCTCTATTACAAAGGTTAGGGCGTTTCTTATCTCCATTCCAGGGAGAAAAGATTATGTAGTTTAAGCATGATTGTTCGTAGTTAAAGGGATTAATTACCTGCCTGGCACTTAGTTGAGGGGTTTTATTCCCTCCCTAACTTCAGGGGAAAATCCCTACCTGGGGATTCAACCTTTCTCGGAGAGGTGACTTTGGTTAAAACACAGCGCCAAGAAGGTGAGCAAACATATTAAGAACCATATGCCATATATGCCAGGTCCCTTGAAACAGCAAGGATGGACCGGCTCCCGGCAGTTGAGCACCAACCTATGAACCAGGAGATCATGTTTCAATTCCCTATCAGGGCACATGCCCGAGTTGGGGCCTCAATCCCCAGTGAGGGGCGTGGAGGAGACAGCCAATCAATGATAATTTCTCCTCATCGATGTTTCCATCTCTCTCTCCCTCTCCCCTCCTCTCTGAAATCAATAAAAAATATATTTTTTTTAAAAAACAGAGCCTTTGTAATAAACTTTGGTTTTAGTATTCTTTGAAGTTGCTTATTAAAAACAGGTTTTTATGTAGCTAACAAGGGAATTTACTTATACTTTAAACTGAACCAAAGTCTATGAGCCAAACAACTGGGACAAAGAGACGGACAATTGGCAACTTTGAATAGTATTCACCAAAAACAGTTTTGAAGTTATGAAAATGTCAATGGGTAAACCCCATTGAGTTCCAGAGTCCACTCATGTATCATTTACTCCATAGAAGTAATATATTAAAATGAAATACTGCCATTTGGGACAACATGGATGGACCTTGAGAATATTATGCTAAGGGGAAACATTTATAAGTTTTCATCACTCATATATGGGATATAAAACTGAAACTCATAGACACAGAAAACAGTATGGTGGTTACCAAAGGGAAGAAAGTGGGGGGTAGGGGACAAAGGGGACAAATATTTGGTGATGGAAGATGATGTGATGTTGGGTGGTGGGCACACAATGCAATATACAAGATCACATATCACAGAAATGTACACCTGAAATTTATATGATCCTGTTAACCAATGTCACCCCAATAAATTTAATTTTTAAAACATGTTTTCCTTTCACAAGACTTCTCACATATATTAATTTTAATGAAAAAGAAAAGATAACATAAGAAATTTAAAAGAATGCAAAATAGTATTTTGCTCTATTAATTTTATTTAATGATCCCATTAAGCTTCAATATTTAAACTATGTTATATTATAACTTTAATTGTTTAATGAAGTTATAATTTCATTTTATATTAGAAACCCTTAAATTAGTGGTATTCTGCAATGAACTAAAAATTCTTTTTCTCCAAGTATTTAGAGTCTCATTAGTAACTAACAAGAGCACTGGGCTTACTATCAGAGAGTATCTGATAGCAAAGAGCATTAGGACATATTTGTGTGCCCTAGCCAGTGGATAGAGCATCAGCCTGCAGACTGAAAGGTCCCAGGCTCTATTCCAGTCAAGGGCACATGCCCAGGCTGCAGGCTCGATCCCCAGTAGGAGGTGTGCAAGAGACAGCCAATCAATGATCCTCTCTTATCATTAATATTTCAATCTCTCTCTTCCTCTTTCTTCCTCTCTGAAATATATTTATACACACACACACACACACACACACACACACACACACACACACGCTAGAGGCCCGGTGTACAACATTCATGCATGGGCAGGGGGATCCCTCAGCCTGACCTGCACCCTCTCCAATCCAGGACCCCTTGTGGGATGTTCAACTGCCTCTCGTAATCCAGGACCGCTGGCTTCTAACCCCTCTGCCTGCCTGCCTGATCGTCCCTATACATCTCTGCCTGCCTGTCTGATTGCCCCTAACTGCTCCCTTACTGGCCTATTCACCCTAACTGCTCCCCTGATGGCCTGATCACCCCTAACCACCTCTGCCTCGCCCTACACCCGGGACCCAAGATTCCCTCCTCTGGCCAGTCGCAGGCACCCAGGACCCAGGCTTCCCTCCCTCTGGCCAGCCACAGGCACCCAGGACCTGGGCCGGCTTTGCCCAGGCCGGCCACAGCCACAGGGGACTGTGAAGCAGGTGGCTTGACCCTCTCCCAGACCACAGCCTGGCTGGCCCCATTCCTCTCTCCCCAGTGTTGAGTGTCTGAGCAGTTCCAGTGCGAGGGGGTGAGGGCGTAAGGGCGTGATGACCATTTGCATATTAGCTCTTTATTATATAGAATATATATATGACATATTTATGTGAATTCAAATAGTGTACTAGGTACATGGAGGAAAATAGAGTAGATCTTACTTCTCCTTCAGTAAAGGTGTCCAATCCCTTATTTGAGTTAAGATTTCAAAGTAAATATTCTTCTAAATGTGAAACTTAAAATTGCCCCCATCTGTCTATTTTTCTTTAGCCTTCCCCCAGTCTGTCTTCCTGCATATTACAAGTCCCAATCAAAGAAAAAATTATAACTCGATTTTGAGTTTGTAAAACAGAGTTTTCTGTCTTGTTCATGCCAAACTTCCCATAAACACTATGCCTAATCAATAAAATTTATTTCAACCTAGAGCAGTATTCTGAGGGATAAAGGCATTTTTTATAGCACATCTCGCCAACAGAGGGCAGACCCTGAATGCCCAGAAAAGTTGTGTCCTTCAATGTCCTTGGGCCCAGTTCCTTAGAAGCTCACATAGGATAAAGAATTACAGCTGCAAGCCCTTCTGGTTATTTCAGTGAGCCCAAGTCTAATCAACTTGCGTGAAATGTATTTCCTTTGCGTACACATCTTATCTCTCAAATAATGTCCTCTTGTTTTAAGAAAACAGTATAAAAAATCCAACAAATAAGCTAGCCAAATATTTCTACAAGTCCAAATCCAAATAACATAAAGATATAAACAAAACTTGATATATACAACTAGCAGGTCTTTCCAGTAAATCCAAGGAAAGATGTGTCTTTGATAATATCCAGAAATCTGAGTGCTAATTAACATAAAGATTTATATTTCAATTAAGATAAATAATCTGCAAACAAAATGATGGCCCAGGGAGGCCCACTTATTTGGAGACTGGCAGAAAGGACTTGCCTGCGTGCTCATGAATTCCTGATTTTTAAAAATTAAGTAAATTATGTAAGTGCTTTTTAAAATAGTAATCTTACATTGAGAAAGTCGCCTTTATTGAATAGATAGCAAGTTCCAAAAATTCAATTAATACAAAATTATTTGATTATGTTCAAAAAGTGAAATTTGCCTACTATTTTTTTCGATTTTTCTCAATCTATTTCCCACCCGCACATTTTAGTCAAGTCAAAACCAGTAGAGCACACAACCTACTCAACGCCCAGAAAACACAGATAACAAAAAGAAGCTCCTGCCCTAAAGGTGTTTGGAATCTATGTAAACAAAGCCAACTCTTTGAAAAGCTTGGGGAACATAAAATAAATTCCATAATGGTGGCACAAAGGAAGGGTTGTGGGGGAAGCAAGAAGAAATAATGCACCAGTTCTTGAAGTCATGGATGGTAAACAGAAGAAACGTGCTTTCGTGTTACCGTCATGTTTGTCAGCCCTGAATCGAGCTTTTCTCAGCAAGTGAGGACATTCTGACTGGAGTTTAGCAGAAGTTTTGGGACACTCGCAAATGAGTTTGTTCTGCATATGAGCCTTTTACATAAAGATGTTTTAGATGAGAAAGGGCTCGACATACATTACCGATGATGTTCCTGGCAAGACGACGAGAACTCAGTTCTTGTCTTCTTGAAGGAAAGATTTCAATCAAGAGACAAAATGCAGCAAAGCAAGCAAGGATTATTTTTTAATATGTTTTTATTGACTTGAGAGAGAGGAAGAAGGAGAGATAGAAATGCCGATGAGAGAAAAACATCAACAGCAATGGGCTGCCTCCTGCAACCCCCTTCCACCCCCCAGTTGAGCCGGGAATCAAACTGGTGACCTCTTGGTGCATGGGTCAACACTCAAACACTGAGCAACACTGGCTGGGTGCAAGCAAGAATTTATTAGCCACAGCAAAAACACACTCAGTTCAATGAAACAAGGAAGGGCATAGAAGAAGCAACAAGAGAGCCTAGGCTGGGCTGGTTTGGCTCACTGGGAAGTGAGAGAATAGGGGCCTTGGGGACAGGTTCAGGGGATTAGCCTGGGCCAAACTGCTGCTGCCCACTGCTCCCCTGGTTGCAGGTCTCATGGGGATCCTTAGAGTTTAGGAGATTCATGCCTGTGCGGGAAGAAGTGGAGGAAGAGGAAAGGGGAAGGAATGGCAGGGGCTGCTCCCCAGAGGGAGAGCAGGCACTGGGTCCTTTGTCTTGAGCCTTTTATCTCTCTCTTGTAGGTGGGAATCTTAGGGGAGGTCTTGGGGAAGGTTTCAATAGAATATTCACCAGTTTCCTAGATGTGCTCCTTCAGGGCTGTGGTCTTCTTTGATTGGTCAGTGCCAGGGCAGGGGGACATTAGCCATTGCAGCTGGTCCTAGAGTCACCCACCAGGTTTTGCTGCTTTCCTGGGTCTGGAGCTGAAATACAACTGAAGTCGAGATGTATCTCTAGGAAGGGGACCTTCAGTCTCTGCTGTAAATTGCTTTGTCAGTTTTTTTAGCTATTTATCTCAGTTTCCCTATTTCACTTGTCCTGGCTTACTGGCCTGTCTCATTATCACATTAAAAATCTGAACTTGGTCCAGCCAGTGTGGTTCAATGGTTGATTGAAGACCCATGAACCAAGAGGTCACTGGTTCGATTCCTGGTCAGGGCACATGCTCAGGTTGCTGACTCCACCCCCCATAGGGGGGGTACAGGAGGCAGCTGATTATTTCTATCTCTCTATCCCTCTCCCTCCCCTCTCTTTAAAACCAATAAAAACATATTTTCTAATCTGAATTTGAATTCTTAAAGTAACAATAGGAAAACAAATTTTAATGTGAGAAAATTAAGGAACATTAAAAGCAGTGTGTGCTATCTGTAGGGAGAGCATGAACACTGGCAATTTCAAATAAAATATACTTCTGTATCAATAGCATTTTAGATCCCTTTAGCCAAAGGCCTTGATGCAGGATAAAATGAGGAGCGGTAAGATTAAAGCTTCTAGGAACCTTCATAACTAATGAATGTGATCGACTGACTTTCCTGTAGTAAATTCCTTTAGGAAAAAGAGGTATCAGTAGGATGGGAATCCTCAGATCTTTATTTCTATAAAATTAAACAGAAAACGTTATTAATTAATGTCCTACCAAGATCAGACATGTCAATACACACACACACACACACATACATACACACACACACGCACACACGCACACACACACGCACACCAATAATGGCTAACAGGCATTAAGCCTTGACATCATGAAGCCAGGCACTGTTCTAAGTGCTTTACCATATCATATCACTTGGCCCTCCCAAGAATCTACTATCTGCTCTATTTTCCATAAGAGGAGGTTGAATATCACCCAAAAATTATACAGCCAGCAAACTGTGGGGCCAGGACTTGAACCCAGCAGTCTGACTCCAGAACAAGAATTCCTTCCCCTTGCCCAGGCAGAGCACTTCAGTCTCGTGACCCCTCCCATCCAAGATTCTGCTTTGATGCCTGCAGTTTCAGACTCAGGAAACTTCTCAAGCTATTTTGCCTTCCCAGGTAGCTCTCGCTCCCAGAGGAGGCTGGACTGGCTGTTGCAGTAGCAGTAGCCCAGGCCACGAAACCTGCCTCAGAGCTGTAGAATCAGAAAACAATGGGCTGGGAGTCATTTCAGGGCTACACGCACAGAATGGCATGAAAAGCTCAGTATACTTAGTTTTATAAACGTGTATAATATCAAACATAATATCAAATTAATAATTGCCTTACTTCCATTTTTTAAAAGTTGAGCATACATATTATATAACTTTGGTTGCTACAGTCCTGCCTCTGTATCTCCAGTCTCAGGGGCAAGCCAGAAAGTAAAGGAATCTCACTAGCCAAGCACTGGGCGGCCACGTGGCTCCTGAGGCCTGCCAGTTCCCAGGGAGGCTGCTTCCTGGCAGCCTGCCCGGAGGCATTGGCACTCCCGTGTTCCATGTTTATTCTTGCAGAGTCACCCATTGGTCCTGTACTTAGTCCCCTAAGGAGACTGACTGCATTTCTGGACTTTTTCATGTAAAAGGGAGTTAACATATCACCTGAATGCTGCTGCATTGATGGCTTTAATTTGGGGGCAGGAGTGGGGGGGGGGGGGGGGACGGGGGCAGGTGGGAGGTGGTTTGACTGTGAAACTTCAAACTTTCCCCAGGAAAAGCAGCTGAGGCTCAGTCTCAGCCAAACCTGCAAGGAGCTGTCTTAACCCTATGTTAGCAGACATAGCTTGGCAGTGTGAAGAACAGAATAAACACAAAATTCCTAAGAAAGGAGATTTGAGGAGAGGATAAGTAACTATGGCAGGTAGCCCAGGTGTTGGGCAGAATAGAAGGTTCATGAACTTTTAGATCTTGTCCCGACTCTACCCCAATGCAGCTCCGTGCCCTTGAGCAAATCATCTGGCCTTCTGAGTCTCACTTTCCTAATCTGAAATGGAGATAACAATGTCTGCCTTGCTGGTATAAAGATTGAAGAGATGTGAAGTGAAAGTACCCAGCACATGCCAACCCCATCATGGGGAAGGGCAGTACTTTGTAACTGTGATTGCGATGCTGGTTACTAAGTGTGACATTTGTTTATTTTTAAAATATTTTTTATTGATTTCAGAAAGGAAGTGGGAGAGAGAGAAAGAAACATCAATGATGAAAGAGAGTAATTGATTGGCTGCTTCCTGTACTCCCACACTGGGGATCAAACCCACAACCCGGGCATGTGCCCGAACTGTGGCCTCCTGGTTCTTAGGTCAACACTCAATCACTGAGCCACGCTGGCCAGGCAATTTGATATTTATTTTTAAAATATGTATTGAGTAGCTACCATGTGCCAGGCTCCGGACTAGTCACTAGGGACAGAGTGGGAGAAGGGCAGACCCAGTTTTCTGGCCCATTTCACCTCTAGGGAGGAAAAAATAAACCTTAAACACATAATGACATAGTACATTTATTCATTAATTACAATTGTGACAAATGCTACAAAGGGAAAGCATGGAATGTTAGGAAAATCCTAAACCGAGAGGTTGGCTAGAGCTGCTTTCCGAAGGCAGGTGGGGAACCGCCATGAGCTAGCATCGTTGAAGCTTCCTGAAATAGGAGAGGGGGGAGGAGGTGGGCGCCGGGACAGCTTCAGGCTGCGGGCCTGGGTGAGGCAGCTCTGAGGGCCTGAAATAAGCAAGCAAGATGGAGAGAAGGCAAGAGGTGGGGCCAGAGGACACAGAGCTTGCAGGCCATGTTGAGGAGCCTAGACTTTATCCCTGAGAAGACTGGGAAATCATTAAGAAGTATTCACAGGCAGGCCCATAGTGCTATGAACTTCCCTCTCAGAATTGCTTTCACTGTGTCCCATAGATATTGGATTGTTGTGTTTTCATTGTCATTTATTTCCAGGATGTGTTTTACTTCTTCTTTGACCTCTTTTGTAACCCAGACATTATTCAATAGCATGCTATTTAGCCTCCAAGTGTTTAATAGTCAATAAAATTGTAACAACTATGCATGGTATTCAGGGGTGGGCAAACTTTTTGACTCGAGGGCCACAATGGGTTCTTAAACTGGACCGGAGGGCCGGAACAAAAGCATGGATGGAGTGTTTGTGTGAACTAATACATGTTAACACTGCTGCTGGTGAAGGAGCGGAGGGGAGAGCAAGAGAGCCCTCCACTCTTTCGGCTCCGCGGGCCGGATAGAACAGCCGAACGGGCCGGATCCGGCCCGCGGGCCATAGTTTGCCCACGGCTGTATTAGATGATATGAGATGTATTGGGATAATCACTCTGTAAGTTATATAAATGTCCAATCACTGGGTTATGCACCTAAAACTATACTGTCCCTCAACTCTAATGGAAAAATTTTAAAAAATATTATTTTTTTAAAAAAAGAAGTATTCACAGGAGAATGGGTAAATGTGTCACTGGCTGCTCTGAGGATGACACAGGAGGGGGCCTGAGAGAAAGCCTTGAGACCTGGAGCCATAATTAAGAGGTTGTTGGTATCATTCAGTTAAGAGGTGGTGGTATTTTAGAAGAAGAAGAGCAGAGATATGTTGAAAGGATGCTGTGTGCTGTGGCTCTAGCCTATCTCCTATTACAGTGTTTTTCAAACTCACCTGATGATAGAAATCTATGAAGTTTGTTAAAAACACAGATTCCCAGGCTCCTCCTGTACAGATTCCATTTCGGTGGGCCTGGGGCAGGGCCTGGGAATCTGTGCTTTAAACAAGCTTCCCAGTGGCTCTTCTCGTCAGGCAGGTTTGTCCAGTGCTACCTTGCAGAGTACACTGGGAAGCACACCTCCATTCCGCCTGTAACATACATTGATCCTTAGGGATTGTGCTTCTCATGATCCCAACCAGAGAAGGATCCAGGTGTAAACTTTAGTTCACCGAATGCTTTCCCTACTTAGAACTAAAAGCCCTTCAGCTGTAACATGTCCAACATTCAAATTATTTAAATTGGTGTTTTTTAAAAAGTGTGTTCCTTCAAGTCTGAGTTGTTTGGAACATTAATAGGTGGATAGCTGTCAGGGAGACAAGAAGCAGGCCCTCCATGGCTGAGAACACTGCCAGGAGCAGCTGGAATGGAGAGCATTGGAATGGAGCGACAGCTGACTTCTGCATTTTAGAAAACCCCTGCACAGCTCAGGGACACCTCTCCAGCCCATCAACTGTTCAACTGGAGACTTTGTCACTGGGCCCCAACTTCTGCCAGTGCCTCCAGGGAAAATACCAAGACCTTACATGGATTCTGTCCTTGGCCTCCTTGCATATTACCCAGTTGGCGTAGGAAGGACGCTTCTTGCCTTCCAGTTGTCCCCTCCATCAGCTTGGCCAGGGAGAGGCAACATAGCGTGGTGGGAAACAGAGCAAGTCTGAGAATCGAACTCCCACTGCTCAACTGCTGGCTCTTTTGCTTATTAACTGGAGAGGCTACTTAATCTTCTGGTCCTTCAGTTTTCACATCTGATAAAGGAAATAATAATGGGATATTAGTGCACTGGGGCTTTCATAACAACGTATCACGGATTGGATGGCTTGGACGACAGGGATTTATGTTCTCACAATTCTGGAGGCTCCAAGACTGAGATCAAGGTGTTGGTAATGGTTGGTTTCTTCAGATGGCTGCCTTCTCACTGTGTCCTCGTATGGTCTTTCCTCTGTGCATATCCCTGTCCTAATCTCCCCTTTCATAAAGGACATCAGTCATATTGCATCAGGGCCCACTCTACTGATCTTACTTTAACTTTTCAAAGAACCTATCTCCAAATACAATCACATTCTGAGGTTTTGGATGTTGGAGCTTCAACATAGAAATTTAGGGGGACAAAATTCAGCCCCCAACAAATGATCTTCATACAGCAGGGTTATCATTGGGATTAAAAGATCTAATATATGTGCCTGCCTTATAGTAAGTGCTCAATAAATGTTGTCTGTTACTATCCACTCCTGCATAGTGTTACCAGTGAGATGATGAGACCTCAGTTCTTAGCTTCTTGAAGGAAAGTTCTCAAGGAAGTGATAACGTGTAGAAAAGCAAGAATTCATTGACCACAGCAATAAATTTATCTGACCCTTTTCACTTACAATGTCTTAGTAATCCTCAGTGTCTTCATTTTTGTTTACATGTTTTTTCTGATCCCGCAACAATGTAAGTTTCCCAAAGGCAGAAATCTTAAATCTTTTTTTCTTCTTCTTCTTTCTACAATTTTGTTTTTCATGGCATGCCCAGCATACTAAGGTACTTTGACCATGGTACCTTACAGATAACGGTTGTGCACTGTTGTTACAGGACAGCAAGAAGCTAGGAACATCCCAGGACAAGTGGAATAGGGAAACTAAGACAGATAGTTAAGCAGTAGTTTGCAGCCACCTAGTAAATCCCATCTTTCCTAAACCAGGGACACTTAAGAGTAAATGGTTTGCAGTTCTTCTCCCTAGCCAGAGGGTAAATAGCTTAAATCACCCTACTCAGGGAGACTGTTGATAGAAATACAATTAGTGCCATTTGCTAACCACCCAAGAACAGACAAATTAAGAGAATAAATCTCATTTTGGCACAAAAGCATAAAGCTGATGAATATTCTCTTGATCCTCCCCTAAAACCTCCCCTAAACACCCAACCTTTAAAATCCCTGAAAACCAAGATCCCAGAGCACTCTCCCTTCAGGGAGCACACTCATGCCATTCCCTTCCCCTCTCCTTCCCCCACAGGCATTCATCTCCTAAACTCCAAGGGACCCCATGAGACTTGCAACCAGGGGAACAGTGGGCAGCAGCAGCTCATCCCAGGCTAATCCCCTGAACCTGTCTCCAAGGCCCCTCTTGCTCTGACTTCCCAGTGAGCCAAAGCAGCCCAGCCTAGGCTCTCCTGCTGCTTCTTCGGTGCCTTTCCTTGTTTCACTGTCCTGAGTGCGTTTTGTCTGAGGTCAATAAATTCTTGCTTGCATTACGGTGCTTTGTCTCTTAATTGAAATCTTTCCCTCAAAAGGACAAGAACCAAGGTCTTCTCACCTTGCAGGTAACAGCTCCAGTCAGAACTGAGATGAGCCTAGGGAATTTAAAATATAACCTTATTCCACCACCACAACCCCCTCCCCCAAGAAGCCCTCCATTCCCATGCCCTACCACACACAAATACAGATCTGGAAGACTCCTGTGGACTTAGTTTTAGGGGGAAATTCAGGATGGAGGGAGGAGAGGAGTAGGTACATACAATCCTAATGTGCCATTGGTTTACAGCAGGGACACATACCCGCATATCATGTGTAGTTGAATGACTCCTTTAAAGTAGTTTTGGACTCCCAGGGATGGGAAGGCCTGTCAGGCTCCCCCGATGTGAATGAGGAGCTGTGTGAATAGTTATATGCACAAGCTGACATCAGTGAGTGTGGACTCCGGGGGGAAGTTAAGATGTGTGATCTGCACTCTCATGCAAGGTCTGTCAGGGACAAAGGAGACCCTTTCTGGATATCATGTGTCATGTCAGCAAAGCATCACACCCAGCATTTTTCCCAGATGGTGTGTGGTTTTCAGAACAGGCAAGTCCCTGTGAGAGGTAGGGTAGGTCAGGACAGGATAGGGTAACAGGAAATAGTGAGGAACTAATCAAATCCCCCCATTCTGTCTTGAGTACTGTATACTGTGGGGGAGGAACATACTTTCCTCTACCCTCAGAGTTCTTTTGGCTGGTCCAATAATCAAATAGGTCTGAGACAGATTAGCAAGAGAACAGAACCAAGCTTAATACATACGTATGTATGGGAACCCTGCAAACATATAAGAGTCAGAGACCCACATGCAGGAAAGGTTTGGAGATGAAAAGGTAACATGGGTATTCAGGGTGGGGCAAAAGTAGGTTACAGTTGTTCATATGGAAAATAATACAATAAATAAATAATAATCCTATCTAATAAAGAGGGAATATGCAAATTGACCATCACACCATCACAAAGATGGCCATGCCCACAGTGGAGGTGGTGTTTCCGTAACAAGCCTTAATAAGCAATCAGCAGGGGTCTGAGGCCACACACCCGGCTCAGCAGGGCTTGACAGGGGACCTCAAGGTGTGCCCCCTGCCCCGGTGCTAGGCCAGGGAACCTCAGGCTGCTCCCCCCGCTCCAGGCTGGGGGACCTGAGGCTGCACCCCTTGCCCAGCAGGTCTTGAGGGAGTATCTCAGGCCACATCCCCCACACAGCAGGGCTTTACAGGGGACCTCAAGGCGTGCCCCCCGCCCCAGTGCCGGGGGACCTGAGGCTGCACCCCCGCCTGGTGGGGCTTGACAGGGTACCTGAGGCTGCATCCCCACCCTGCAGGGCTTGATGGGGGGCCTGAGGCTGCATCCCCCACCCTGCAGGTCTTGACAGGGGACCTGAGGCTGTTGCTCCCCTGCCCTGGGGGCTTGACAAGGGTGGGGCTGGCCGGGTCTGGATCTTGCCCAATGGGGGTGGGACCAGCTGGGTCTGGGTCTCACGTGATTTTGAGGCACCACAGGTGGGCGGGGACTTGATTCTGGGTCCTGTGGGGCACCCCAGACTTGGACAGGAGGAAAATTTTCATATACATTTTACTAATTTTCTTTCATCTCTGACACTTCTATTATAGAGAAAGGGCAAATAGCAATATTAAAATATTTCCTCTAATTAATTCCTTTTTAATGTGCACAAATTTCATGCACCAGGCCACTAGTATAAGAATAAACTCTGTTCCACATACTCACAACTGTAAACCTACCTTTGTCTGCCCTGGATATGAGCTCTTGAGATAGGGAAGAGGTAAGATGTGTTGGGGACTTCAAAGGTCATTGCAGGATGAAAAGAAGAGAACACCTTTAGGAAATAGAAGTTTGTCCTGCCATATAGGTGGGTGAAGAAGGTCATCGCTGATAATCTCTTATGAGGAAGGCCTCTGATTCAAATTCTTCCAATCAATTAAGAGTGGGGGACAGCAGTTTCTCCTGAGCCTGTGGCTAAAGTTGCCTTTAGCTCAAAACAATCTGCATACCACAGAGGCACATCTTGGGTGACTTGTTCTGGGCCCCACGATGACAAGCTGGAGCATCTGTGTTGTTGGAACATACAGTTCACTCACCTTTGCAGGTTTCTCGCTGACAAGAACGCTAAACCTGCCATTCAGACTCTTCTCATGGGATTGTTGGTAGAAGTCTCACTGTCCCAAGCTAGAGTGGGCCATGCCATTTCATTTCAGTCATGCACAAGTATGGTCCGTCTGGCCAAGCCCAGATAGTTGAGAAATCTGTGAACTTCATGTCAGAAAAAACTCAGTAGGGTGAGCCAAACAATAGGGTTGGGAGCAAAACTTGAGCTAACATCAGCTGCTGGGGAGAAAAGGCCCCCCAGTGCCCACTCCTACCGTACAGTCATACAATGGAGAGGTTCATGAGAAAATGTACCAAAAATGCTTTAGATTTTGTTTTTTACAAAGCATTGTAGAAGGTGACCTGTCAATTTTTATCCATCTTTATTTCCATGCTATTGTGTCTGTTCTTTGCTTAAAGACTGTCCTTGGTACTTAGATAAAATTGTATGTTCCACATTGTGAAATAAGTTAAACAATGGGAAGTGGGCTTTTATGTAATAGTAATTTGCTTTCTTATAAAAGATAATGAGTCAAGCATCTCTCTCTAAAAAAAGGGTTATAAGGTAAGTTGACAGTCATCACATAAGTACAGGGAAAAATTTCAAGGGTTATATGGTTCATAAGAACTTTCATCTTCAAAACAAGGTAGTAAGTCCTAGAATGTGTTTCCCCTTTCAGTCAGTCAACAACTATTTATCAGTCTACCATATGCCAAGAGCTTTGCTGGGTTCACTGATGAACAAGACAGATAAAAACCAGAAGAGAGAATGAAGACAGAGGAACAGGGTAGGACTGGTTTGTTGTTGTTTTTAATTAATTGAGAACTATTGAGACAGAGTAGTCAAGAATGACCTTTCAGAGGCTGTCTGGAACAATTCAACCGAAAATGAAGCAAATACAAAGTCCTTGAAGTGTTGAGGACAAGGGAGAGGAGTATGGTTGTGTGTGTGTGCACAGTCTGGGTTGGCAGGGAAGGGCCCAAAATGAGCTGGAGAAGAAAGCTGGAGGTCACTGATGAGTTTTAGGGATGGAGAGGACTTGATCGGGCTGCATAGAGTGGAAAGGGGAAGCAAGGAAACAAGTTACAGAGTGTTTTGTATGAGTCTTGGGTGAGAGGCAGAAGGCTTACAAAGTGGTAGCAGAATGGGTAGCCCTAGCCGGTCTGGGTCAGTGGATAGAGCGTCAGCCTGTGGACTGAAAGGTCCCAGGTTCGGTTCCGGTCAAGGGCATGTACCTTGGTTGCAGGCACATCCCCAGTAGAAGGTGTGCAGGAGGCAGCTGGTTGATGTTTCTCTCTCATCGATGTTTCTAACTCTGTATCCCTCTCCCTTCCTTTCTGTAAAAAAATCAATAAAATATATTGAGGAAAAAAAAGAATGGGTAGTAGGCAGATAGACTTGAGATGTGTCTTGAAGTGGGGTACACTGGGCTTAAAAATAATTTGACATGGGAATGGAGTTGAGAAAAAGATAGGAATTACTCAGGACTCTTAGGTTTCTGACTTAGGATCATTTCCCTCAGTTTATTTCCTTCCAGGCTCCTACCACAATTAAAACAACTTAAGCCATTATCTTATTTATTTATTTGTTTACTTGTTTTTCTGTCCATGCTGTCCAATATAAAAGTAATGCAAACCACATATGTAATTTTAAATTTGCCAGTAGCCACATTAAAAGGGCAGTAAAATCAATTTTAATGATATATTTTACATAATCCAATATTTTCAAAATATTATTTGGACAAATTATATAAATATGAGTAAAATATTTTTTAAACTTTTCTGTATGAAGTCTTCAAAATATGATGTGTATTTTACACTGACAGCACATCTCCATTCAGACTAGCCACATTTCAAGTCCTTAATAATCACCTGTGATGGTGGCTATGTACTGGGCAGTGCAGGTCTATTCAGCCTAGTTCACTGTTTTTCTCCAGCAACTGGAGCATTCAGTGGCATACAGTGAGAATTCAGTATGTTTTAAATGAGCGAATAATGCCCAGTGATGGGAGGCTTATTGGAGGCAATAGTTTTGGGGGTGGGATCAAAGCTTCCATTCTAGACTCAGTGAGTCTGAGGTGTTTATGAGACTTCTAAGTGGAGATGTCAGGAAAGGAATTGGATTGGGAGCCTGGAACTGAGAAGAAAGACGTAGGGGGAGATGTAAATTTGGCACTGTGATTGTTCTAAATCCAAAGGAATCATCGTGAATCACCTTGGGAAAGAGTGCAGAGAAATGAAAGGGTCCAGAACCCCACCTTCAGATACACCAACATGAAAATATTGAGTGAGAAAAGAGGAAAATCAGAAAAAGTGTGGTGCTCTCAAGAAATCAAGAGAAAATGTTTCAAGAGGAAAGAAGTGGTCAGCTCTGCTAAGAGGTCAGATTATATATATATATATATATATACCTAAGTGACTGTTACAACCAGTCAACAGGTCACTATGATGTACACTGACCACCAGGGGCAGACACTAAACGCAGGAGCTGCCCCCTGGTGGTCAATGCACTCCCACAGCCAGCCAACCACCCAAGGGGACCTGCCCCCTTCCCCAGCTGGTGGGCCAGCCCCAATTGACCCCAATCGCCGGCCAGGCCGAGAGACCCCACCTGTACACGAATTTGTGCACTGAGCCTCTAGTAAGTAAATGAAAGGACCAAGAAGACAGGAGCATCGAGGTCAAAATAATCCTGACACATTCCACAGTCGTCATCTCTTTTAAGCCGTACTGGTAATGCTTTGAGTCAGAGAGTGATTCTGTGTGTGTGTGTGTATGTGTGTGTGTTTTAAATACAAAGACATTTGGCCTCCAAAGGTTAAGAAGCCCAGATAGTTTCTGGAAGAACCAGATCTGGAGTCCAAGATTCATTGTCCAGCAACGATATAAAGAATGTATTATAAAGCAATGAGATTAACAAAGGACTTTTGGAAGTTGATGGAGGAAGCGTGACTATCTGTGACTTCACCAGATCTAGGTGGTTTGAAATAGATGCGGATTTGGCGACATCTTTTAGGCATGCAAGTAGACCAAGATCACACGATTGAGATTTCATGCAATTCCTTAAGTGCCTCCTGCCCTTCATTTATGACACCTAGAATTTTTAGCATACTGCTCATCATAGGCCTCTACCTGTCTTAGACAATGCAATTCTACTACTTCTGCAGTGTGCTAATGTAAACTAACACTTTCATTCAAGAGAAAGGTCATTGAGTGGATAAAAACATTGTGGTACATATATACAATGAAACATTACCCAGTGGTCCATATATACAATGAAACATTACCTGTCCATAAACAAGAATGAAATCTTATCATTTGTGACTGCATGGATAAACGTGGAGGGTGTTATGCTAAGTGAGATAAGTCACCCTAACCGGTTTTGCTCAGTGGATAGAGCGTTGGCCTGCGGACTGAAGGGTCCCAGGTTCGATTCTGGTCAAGGGCATGTACCTTGGTTGCGGGCATATCCCCAGTAGGGGGTATGCAGGAGGCAGCTGATCTATGTTTCTCTTTCATCGATGTTTATAACTCTCTAACCTTCTTCCTTCCTCTCTGTAAAAAATCAATAAAATATATATTTTTTTTAAAAAGAATGAAATCTTATGATTTGTGACTGCATGGATAAACCTGGAGAGTGTTATGCTAAGTGAGATAAGTCACTCAGAGAAAGGCAAATACCATATGATTTCATTTACATGTGGAATCTAAAGAACAAGATAAAGAAACAAAGTTGAAACAGACTCATAGACACAGAGAACAAACTGGTGGTTGCCAGATAGGTAAAGAGTTAAGAAGAATGCATGAAAGAGGTGTCAGGATTAAGTACAAATAGGTAGTTACAAAATAGTCACAGGAATGTAAAGTACAGCCTAGAGAATGCAGTCAGTCATTAATATTGTGATAACTAAGTAGGGTGTCAGGTGAGTACTGGTAATATCTGGGGGAACACTTTGTAAATTATATGATTGTCTAACTACTAAACTGTACACATGAAACTAATACAAAATAACAATGAATGTAAACTATAAAAATAAAAATCTACACTAATAAAAGAGAAACATGGTAATTAGCCATTACCATTAACCTCTGCTACCCTTCCCATTGGCTAATCAGGGCGATATGCAAATTACTGCCAGCCAAGATGGCGGCCGGCAGCCAGGCAGCTTGAAGCGAACATGAGGCTTGCTTGCTTCAGTGACAGGGGAATCCAACGTTCCCCGCCTGCCGCTGCCGGCCTCTGAGCTTGCAGTTTGAAACATTCTTACAAATATAGAAGCTAAACAAAACCCCAGAAACCTGCTTTCAGCCAGCCAGGATCTCAGAGCTGGAGTTGAAGCAGTGTTTCGATTATAGAACCCAAACAAACCAGATACCTGCTTTCAGCAGCCAAGGCCTAAGAGCTGGAGCCAGAGCTAAAGCTGGCCCAGAATAAATTTTTAAAAAAGAAAAAAAGGAGCGGTTGGGAGCTTCAGTCACCTGCCAGCCTGAAAACAGCCCTCAGCCCCTCACCCAGACTGGCCAGGCACCCCAGTGGGGACCCTCACCCTGAAGGGGGTGTGACCAGCTGCAAACAGCCACCATCCCCTCATCCAGGCTGGCCAGGCACCCCAGTGGGGACCCCCACCCTGATCCAGGACACCCTTCAGGGCAAACCAGCCGGCCCCCACCCGTGCACCAGGCCTGTATCCTATATAGTAAAAGGGTAATATGCCTCCCAGCACCGGGATCAGCAGAGCCGCGAGGCCTCCCGGCACCGGGATCAGCATGACAGGGGGCAGCACCCAAACCCCATGATCGCCCTGAGGCTCTGTGTGTGACAGGGGGCAGGGCCACAACCTCCCTATCCGCCCTGCTCTGTTCATGACAGGGGAAGGTGCCCCAACCCCCAGATCAGCCCTGCTCTGTGCGTGATAGGGGGGAGCTCCCCAACCCCCTGATCGCCCTGCGGCTCTGTGTGTGACAGGGTGTGGCGCCCCAATGCCCCTCTCCCACGGGCCGTGCTCTGTGTGTGACGGGGTAGAGCCATAACCTCCCCATCGGCCCTGCCCTGAGTGTGACAGGGTGCAGCGCCCCAACCCCCTGATCCGCCCTGCTCTGTGTGTGACAGGGGGCGGTGCCCCAACTCCACTATCAGCCCTACTCTGTGGGTGACAGAGGGGAGCTCCCCAACCCCCTGATGGGCCCTGCTCTGTGCATGACAGGGGGGAGCTCCCCAACCCCCTGATCGACCCTGCTCTGTGCATGACAGGGTACGGAGCCCCAACCCCCCTGATGGGCCCTGCTCTGTGAGTGACAAGGGGCAGCGCCCCAACCCCCTGATTGGCCCTGCTCTGTGCGTGACAGGGGGTGGTTCCAAAACCTCCCCATCGACCCTGCCTTGAGTGTGACAGGGGGCGGTACCCCAACCCCCTAATCGGCCCTACCCTGAGCATGACTGAGTGTGGCATCGCAACCTCCTGATCCGCCCTGCTTTGTGCATGACAGGGGGACGTGCCCCAACTCCCCAATCAGTCCTGCTCTGAGCCCGACCAGGGGCTGCAGGATTGGGCCTGCCCTCTGCCACCCAGGAGCAGGCCTAAGCCAGCAGGTCGTTATCTCCCGAGGGGTCCCAGACTGCGAGAGGGCACAGGCCGGGCTGAGGGGCCTCCCCTCCCCCCCGAGTGCACAAATTTTTGTGCACCGGGCCTCTAGTCCTATATTATAAAAGGCTAATATGCAAACCGACCAAATGGCAGAATAACAGGTCACTATGTTGCACACTGACCACCAGGGGGCAGACGCTCAAGGCAGGAGCTGCCCCCTGGTGTTCAGCCAGAAGCCGGGTTCATGGCTGGCAAGCGCAGCAGTGGTGGCAGGAGCCTCTCCCGCCTCTACAGCAGCACTAAGGATGTCCAACTGCTGGCTTAGGCCTGCTCCCCAAGGGGTCAGTCAGACATCTCCCAAGGGGTCCCAGACTGCAAGAGGGTGCAGGTCAGGCTGAGGGACCCGCTCCCGCCCCCCCCCCACGAGTACACAGATTTCATGCACTGGGCCTCTAGTAAATAAATAAAGAAAAAGGTCATTTTCAAACATTTATTAAGTGTGCTATTATCATAAATTAGACTTTCTCTGTTGCTTTTCAAATCACAGAAAGAATGAAATGACCTAAATTCTATGGCTAAGTAGTTATGTGATCTTGAATAAGACTTTACCTTTGCCTCACTGTTCTTTATCTATAGAACAGAGTGGTTAAACCAGATTATCTCTAGTTCTTAAAATAATTTATGATTTAATGTTATAGTAAATTAGGGTTACTTCTGTCCGCATATTTAACTTCAAACTTAATCAGTGGGCAAAGATCAACCTAAGGAAAGTCAAGAAACCTAGGAATGAATTCCAACTTCACTACCAGATTGACTGTTAATCATAGAACAGGGAACAACCTCACTTTTCCCATATGCTAAATGGAGTGATACCTCTTAGCATTGTTTCTCAGATTGAACCAGATAAATCGTGCGAATGTCTTGCAATCTGTGTAGTACTAGAAAAAGCAGAAGTGCTGTTATTATTAAAGCAGATGTTTGAAATACTATGTTTTTCCCAGTAAATACCAGGCTGAGTCTGTCATTTATCCTTAGGGCATGCAACTTGTTGCTTTTTTTCCCCCCTACTATAAAGCATTGTCATTTTATTCACGATACTGAAAAGGGTGCATTGTCATGTGAGGAACCGTGTCATAATATCTTTGATCTTCAGCTGTGGTATGAATGCCTGAAGGAAGAAACTGTGTTTGCCCTGGCTGAGTGGCTCAGTTGGTTGCAGCATACACCAAAAGGTTGCAGGTTCAATTCCCAGTCAGGGAACATACCTAGGTTGTGGGTTCAATTCCCAGTTGGGGCAACTGATCCATTGTTCTCTGTCACGTTCCTATTTCTCTCTCTCTCTCTCTCTCTCTCTCTCTCTCTCTCTCTCTCTCTCTCTATATATATATATATATATATATATATATATATATATATATATCTCATCATCATCAATAAAAACATATCCTCAGGTGAGGATTTTTTTTTAAAAAAAGAAGCTGTGTTTGGCTATGAAGCTCTACAAGAATCATGAATGTCTTCATATCATGAATCTTCCAGTCTGTTGTAGGTAAGAGGGACTGGTGGGTTAGGGCTCTAAGGAGGAGCACTGTCTATTTTTGGTGCTCCCATACCCGGACTTGTTACTTTCCTTGAGTTATGGTAGGTTATGGTAATGGAATACTCTCAGTGCGAGAATGGAGACAACCGCTCAGTCTTTATATCTCCAAAGAGTGCCCGTCTTTGAATATTTACAAGAAAATAATGAGAGCCTGGCCTAGTAGCTCAGTTGGTTAGAGTGACCTCCTGGTAAGCCAAGGTCAAGGTTCGATCCCTGGTCAGGAACAACAAATCAACGTTTCTCTCTCTCCCCCACAAGAAAAGAAAAAAGAGAGAAAATAATGAGATACACACACACACACACACACACACACACACACACACACACACACACGCACGCACGCAGGAAGGAGGGGAATTCACAGCCAGAGGAGGAAGAAAGGCGAAGGCAAGGTTAGGGAAATAAAAGGCGAGTCCAAAGAAGAAGCAGGGATGGGGAGGGGAGGTGAGAATCAACAGGGCAGAAACTGGAGCCAGTTAGACTGCGGGAGGAGATGGGTGGCGAATGAGTGGATCGCCCGGTGACTTGCCAAGCAGGCACCAGGCGGAGGGGGGTGGGGCTTGGGGAAGGGTAAATGCAGGGCAAGATTTAAAAGGAGATGACCCTAGCTAGTTGATGCCACCATTGACCTCCGAAGCCCTGGGCAAGGACACCCGAGGCGGGGAACGGGAGGAAAGACCTGCCAGCGAGGCAGTGCGCTGACTTGCGAGGAGGCGCGCAGACAGGAGAGGGGAACCCCGGGGAGCGCCCGGCCGCCCGCCCGCCACCATGTGCGAGCTGTACAGCAAGCAGGACACCCTGGCGTTGAGGAGGAAGCACATCGGGTAAGGGCTCCCCGGTCCCGAGGGACGGCGCAGAGAGGGGGAAATCATGAGAGCTGGGGACGGAGAGCCGAGCCTGGCAGGGAGCGGGCAGCCAGGAGCGCGCCCCAAGCTCCGCTAAAGCGGCTGCTAGACCGGTGCGAGCCCGCCGCCCGCGCACCTGCGCAGGGCGCCCCCTCCCGCCCGGGCGCCTCCCGCCTCCCCGCGCAGCCCGGGCTCTGCAGCCCTGGGAGCCGGGCGCGGGGCGCGGGGCGCGGGGCGCGGGCCGCCGGAGGAGTTCCCCGGGAGGGGCGATGGCCCTGGAACACCATTCCCGGGACGGGCGCTGGGAGGAAGAAGCGCACCTCTCCTCCATTCCCACCAACTCAACTCGAAAGGTTTTCAAAACTGTGAACTCAGAAATATTTATTCTGACGACGATTATGAAAACTAATTCTGACAGCTTGTTTAAAGTGAGCTTTTTCTTATTGCGCCCTCGGTTCAGAGGTAGAGGGTTAACCCAGCCAGTAGAGAACTCTGAAACGGCCGTGCTAAGGGTGCGTGGCTACTTACAGTTCAGTTCAAAGCTGCGGTGCTCTCTCCCGAGTGCGCGGGTGCTGCCCGCGCTGCAAACCACTTGGCGATAGATAGACCGGTGAACGTGGTCGGGCCTCCGATCCTAGCAGGGTGTCCTGTTACCTGTGTGACCTCTGTCAAGTTTCCTCTTCTGTGAAGAGTAGGAATGACATCCTACTGCGCACGAGCGAGCAAATGATATTAAATAAGTGTGATCTGCTTTTGTTGTTGTTTTTGTTTGTGTGACTGTCTTTTAAGGTACATGCAAAAACGACCGATGATTGCGGCTATTCGGGCCCTGGATCCTGTAAAATCAAGGGCCTGCGATCCTTACAAGTAATTAGCAAGCGCTGCAGCGGGCTGGCTGGAGAGAGGCCTGGGGGGGCCCAAGGAAGAACAGAGCCAGGGCCCTCTCCTTCCGAGAAGTGCTAAGCCAGCGGTTCTCAACCTGGGGGTCGAAGGACCCTTTCACAGGGGTCGCCTAAGACCATCGGAAAACACATATATAATTACATATTGTTTTTGTGATGAATCACTATGCTTTAATTATGTTCAATTTGTAACCATGAAAATGCATCCTGCATATCAGATATTTACATTACGATTCATAACAGTAGCAAAATTACAGTTATGAAGTAACAACGAAAATAATTTTATGGTTGGGGGTCACCACAACATGAGGACCTGTATTAAAGGTTCGCGGCATTAAGAAGGTTAAGAACCACTGTGCTAGGCAGTTCGTCATACCGAGTTCCCTGATACCAACCCCGGGGAGTTTCTGAATGATTTCGGAGGCCGGTTAGCCTCACTGTACAAGCAAAATAGATTCCTCCTTCCCTGGTCACCCCTTTCCCTTTTCCCAATCACCACTCCATTCTGTTAGCTTTCAGTCCCATATAGTTAGGGTCCAATGAAAACCTAATGATTTCTGACATGAGCAGAACAAATTCTGTGAAAGGTGTTTAGCCATGAACTGACTGGAGAATTTTACCGAAGTCTGAAGGGCAAGGTGGAAATACATTATAACAAGGGAAGGTGAAGTCTGTAGTTTCCAGCTCTCATTCATAACAAAGGTTTTCTTTGGGTTTTAACTCTTAGCATAAACTAACAGCTGAGCATGAACCGATAAGAAATTCACATCACATACTGGTTTACTTAATGTAGGCAGTGTTAAAACTTCAGATGACCTATTGGCAATAATGAAAATACTTTCTAAAGAGATGCCTGTCAACTTAATATATAGGTATTTAAATAGCCTGTAGACTACCTTTAATGTGTGGGAGTTTTGGGGGTTTTTTTGCATGCAAAATCACCAAAATAAAAATAATATATTCAGTTTTCATTTCTAAGTGTCCATAGAACCAAGGTCAGAAACCCGGTCTTGTTGCTGTGTTGCTAACATTTATACTGCAGACATTCCCAAATAACAAAAAATGTTGGTGACTTTTTATGCTCAAAAGAGTGGGTTAAAGGGTTAGAATAGCCTTTAGTGCTGTTTATCTGTCATATAAATTAGGTTAGAAGGGGGGAGAGAGAAAGCAAGCACTAACTGGGGCTATGGCGTAAGACAGTCTACATACTTTCAAGTTCTGATTTTCTCTCTTACTAGCTGTGTAGCCTTGATCAAATGTCTTCATTTTTCTGTGCCCCAGTTTCCTCACCTATAAAAATGAGAACAATAATAACCCCTATTCATATCATTGTTGGGAGGGTTAAATGAGATAATATTTGTAATATCTGCCAGTTCCTGGCTCATAATAAGCCTAAAAAAACAAAAAAAGTTTGGTGAAGATTTTTTCCCTGGTAGAACAAAATTTCCCTAAGGAAAATTAGTTATTGGTTCATGTAACTAGAGCAATGGGAATTGACCTGTGTGCCTTTAAATAGCATTGTCCAATCGTGGCAAATTTAATACAACAATAAGAGATGTGAGCAGTGTCGCGAATGCGGGATGAAGATAAAAGGTTCCAGGCTGATATGAAATTTTTTTTTAAAGTATGTCACCCAGGTTGTGTTTTCCCTTTTCTTGATGTAATTGTAATTTTCCACTTATCATGACCTTCATTGAGAAGGAAAAACACTGAGCAGTCCTAGCAGACCAGAATGTTCCCTTTCATTATTTCTAGGCCGTCATGCAAAATCTTCTTTGCTGAGGACCCCATCAAAATAGTGCGAGCCCAGCGGCAGTACATGTTTGACGAGAAAGGGGAACAGTACCTGGACTGCATCAACAACGTCGCCCATGGTAACTGCCCTGCCTGGTTGTGTCTGGGGGGTACCTTCGTGGAGTAAGGCAGACGTGGCACCATTAATATTTGCCCCAGGAATTCCAGAAGCTGCAGTTCCTTTGCTGAACGGGGCCCCGTAGTCCCAGCAGAGAAAAGTTGCAGCAACATGTGGAACAGAAGACTTCTGCTTTGTTTTCTTGCTTCAGAATCCCCCTCACTTGCCAGGCATTTAGTGTTGTAACTTCTTTCTTTGGCTTTTGTCTCCTACATTTTAGTGGGACACTGTCACCCAGAAGTGGTCAAAGCTGCCATGAAGCAGATGGAACTGCTAAATACAAATTCTCGATTCCTCCACGACAACATTGTGGAGTACGCCAAGCGCCTCTGCGGGACCCTGCCGGAGAAGCTCTGTGTGTGCTATTTCACAAACTCAGGGTATGTCTCTAGGCTTCCCGCCCATCCCACTCCCAGCCATCTCTTTGTTTTCTCTCTCGCACAACCCTTTTCGTGGTGGAGCACAGATATTTCAGGCTTTGCCAACGTTCTTGCCGTTTACTAAATGACCATACACTGGGGACCTGACCAGTCTGCTTCCTGTGCTTTCCTCCATGAGCCTGTTGTACATACGACACCAGACAGCCTGTTCCGAGGCTCTTGAGCACAGCCTATAACAACAGTCTGATGGTTCATGTGCATGCCACTCAACTTTTTCTTGCCATGGCTTTCCTGGTGAAAGATGGGAAGGCATCCGTTTAAGTATCCCAAAAGGGTTGATACTTAGGCCATCCATTGCAAAAAATATTCAGGTCTGGTGCTCATGTGAGAAAACCTAACTCATCAAATGACACTCATCTCTTCCAGCAGTAGAGTAAGTAGCTAAAGAACCCACGGGCTTAGTCCTTTCAAAGCATGAATAAGGAAATTTATCAAAGAAAGAACTCTACTGAACAAGCTATTACTTTCATAAGATTTTTTAAAATCCTCACCCGATAAATATGTTTATTGATTTTGGAGAGAGAGGGAGAGAAAAAAATCAGTGTGAGAGAGAAACATCGATCGGTTGCTTTCCCTACACAACCCACCCAGGGACCACACCTGCAACCTTTTCGGTGTACAGGTTTGTGCTCCCACCAACTGAGCTACCTAGTCAGGGCTTTCGTAAGATTTGTGATTGATTTGTTTTCTTAAGCATGAGAACATATTTCCACAACACAAACTCAATGGAAAGGAAGAAAAAATTAAGGTGAATAGATACATTCTAACTTTCAAATTCTGTAAATTCTAATTATTACATATCTATTCTGGAATATTGTGCAGACATTAAAAGTGTGTTTTGAGCTAGCCAATGTTGTTCAGTGGTTAGAGCATCAGCCCACAGACTGAAGGGTCTTGGGTTTGATTTTGGTCAATGGCATGTAACTGGGTTGCAGGCTGGATCCCTGGCCCCCATCGGGGCAAGTATGCAAGGCAACCAGTTGATGTGTCTCTCTCACATTGATGTTTCTCTCTCTCTGCCTCTCCCCTCCCTTCCACTCTCTCTAAAACAATCAATGGGGAAAAAATATTCTTGGGTGAGGATTAACACACACACAAAAAGTATGTTTTGAAATTACATGCCTAGTGACATGTGAAAAGCTCATAATGCAATGTTATATTGGGAGGAAACTTGTATATTCAGCATAAACTTATATTTTTAAATGATTTATATGTGTTAAAATTAGCTATTAGAAATTCTGTACATGTTTAATTATATGATTCCATAATTCATTTTTCTCTTCTCAACGAGATATTTTAGTAGCAAATTTTAAACCAGAAGATCATTCATTTTTTTTTGTAAATAAATAAGATATTTAACCCTGAGCAGGGTGTCTCAGTTGAGCATCACCCTGTGCCCCAAAAGGTTGCCGGTTTGATTCCTGGTCAGGGCACATGCCCGGGTTTCGGGTTCAATCACCAGTTGGATACATGCAGGAGACAACCAATCGATGTTTCTCTATCACATTGATCTCTCTCTCTCTCTCTCTCTCTCTCTCTCTCTCTCTCCCCCATCTGTTCCTCTCTCTCTCTTTCTCTAAAATCAATGAAACATTTAAAAAAAAAACACTGGATAAAAAGGAATTAAGGTAGGTTGTTATAAAGCATTCTTGCTTTTAATAAACTAAATATCATAATTGACTTTTACTGACAAAGAATCCTATACCGTCAGAGAGGGATTAGCCCCAGAGAACACTGTCCTCAAAGAAGGCTGTTCCCACCCTAGCCAGCTTGGCTCAATGGATAGAGTGTTGGCCTGTGGACCGACCGAAAGGTCCCAGGTTTGATTCCGGTCAAGAGGACATGCCTGGTTTGTGGGCTTGATCCTTAGTAGGGGGCTTGCAGGAGGCAGCCAATCAATGATTCTGTATCATTATTGATGTTTCTATCTCTCTCTCTCCATCTCCCTTTCTCTCTGAAATAAATAAAAAATATATTTTTTTAAAAAAAAAAGAAGAAAAAGAAGGCTGTCCCCAAAGACTGGAGGCGATAGAGCCTGGGATAGTACACAGAATAATCTTGAAGTTAAACAGGCTTCAGTCTGAAACCTGACTCTACTTCTTATTAGCTGTGAGAACTCATTCTGGTCACTTACGCTCTCTGAGGCTGTTTCCTCATTTATAAAAAGGAGATGACAATACTAGCCTGTTAGAATAATTATGAGAATAAATACAAGCAAAACACACACCATGATGTCTGGCATAGACAGCACTGCACATTGATTATATTCCTCCCCTGTGTCTGAGTAGTATAGTTAGACTCTCTGAACCAGGTTGAAAAATTATGATCTTCATCTTATAGATAAGAAATTAATTAAATAGTGGGCCAGTACAACAGACTTTAGTGGCCAAGAATAATGGGCCCCCACACTCCCATTCCTCCCTGGGAGATCAGGCTTCTGAATGTCCTCAAAGTTAATCACCTACTGATGTGGCTGAACTCCGCTAACCTGTGAAATGGGCAGCATATCCCTCATTTGTACTGTTTCTTCTGTGTCTCATTCTTTATTGAAGATTCCTGGGGAACTTGTATTAGAAGGATATTGTTGGATGGGCAAGATCAAAGGTGAAGGAGAGGAGTTCAACTTATTTCTTAATACATTTCTGAATACAATGTTCCCCACCCCTTATTCAAGATTTCTCTTACTCCGGTTTCAGTTACCTGTGGCCAATCATGGTCTGAAAATATGGGCCATTCTGAGTAACATGATGAAATCTCGTGCCATCTGGCTCTGTCCTGCCTGGGACGTGACTCATTCCTTTTTCCAGTGTATCCACAGTGTACGCATCTCCCGCCCACTAGTCACTTAGTGCCCCCTCCGTGATCCCCCGCGCTGTCACGGTGTCAAGGAGCACTGATTTTACTGAATAATGGCCCCAAAGCACAAAGAGTGGTGCTGACAGTTCAGATATGCAAAGAGAAGCTGAAAAGTGCTCCCTTTGAGTTAAAACGTGAGTTCCAGTAGAGAGAGATCATATTCACAGAACTTTCATTACAGTATATTGTTATAATTATTCTATTTGTTAGTTATTGTTGTTAATATCTTACTGTGCCTAACTTATAACTTAAACTTATAAATTAAACTCTCATAGATATGTGTATATAGGAGGAAAATGGTATATATGGGATTTGGTACTATCCACGGTTTCGTACATCTGCTGGGAGTCTTGGAACGCATGCCCCGCAGATAAGGAAAACTACTGCAATTAGAATCTTACAACTTTTTAATTCAAATTTTGAAATATTCTTAAAAAGAGTTTCCTTGACATTGTTCCCTCTATGTTGTCTTATAGATCTGAAGCCAATGACTTAGCCTTACGCCTGGCTCGGCAGTTTCGGGGCCACCAAGATGTGATCACTCTTGACCAGTAAGTCTTGGACGCAAGATTTCTAAGCAAGAAGCTCCTTCAGAGACAAAACCGTATTGACCCTGCCCCTACTAATACCATAAACACATGTAGAGGAGGCTGGGTGTGTGGCACAGTGGTTTTTACTTGTATTAGGGTATCAAGCCCAGCCCAGGCCTGCAGGAGACTTATTTCCTTCTAAGTACCTACAAACTGGAGGCTCTATTGGGTGCTGTGCTTATGGTCTCATGGGCTTGCATGAATCTGGGCTTACTTTTCACACATTAACTATTTATTGAGCCACTTCATGTACAAATCTTTTTCAAAATAAAAATACAATTAGTTTCTTAAAAGTCCAAGCATTCACTTCACTGTTGTGATTATGCACTGTAATTAATTTAAAAGATAATCATTTAGAGCAAATTTTAAAGAAAACAAGGAGCCAAGTAGAAGTTAATGACTTTTAATGATCACTATTTAATTTTACCTGCCAAATGTAAATGTATTACATTTTAAACAAGCACTCCAACAGCTTCAACCTTTACTAAGGAGATTGTTTTCTTTTAAATTGTTTCCTACCTCTCCACCCCCCACTTCGACACAGAGCGTTGAATTGCACATGCACCTTATTTCTTGCCCTCTGTGGGCCTCTCCCATTCTATGTGTTGGTTGGTGTATTGGTTTTCTGTTGTTGCCGTAACAGATGACCACTAACTTAGTGGCTTAAGTAACAAATATATTCTCTTACAGCTCTGTAAGACAGAGTCCAAATGGTTCCCACAGGGCGAAAATCAAGGTGTCAGCAGGGCTGGTTCCCCGTGGAGCAGCGGTTCTCAACCTGTGGGTCACGACCCCTTTGGGGGTCGAACGACCCTTTCACAGGGGTCGCCTAAGACCATCGGAAAACACATATATAATTACATATTGTTTTGTGATTAATCACTATGCTTTAATTATGTTCAATTTGTAACAATGAAAATACATCCTGCATATCAGATACTTACATTACGATTCATAACAGTAGCAAAATTACAGTTATGACGTAGCAACGAAAATAATTTTATGGTTGGGGGTCACCACAACATGAGGAACTGTATGCATTAAAGGGTTGTGGCATTAGGAAGGTTGAGAACCACTGCTCTGGAGGCTGTAGGGGAGAATCTGTTCCTTGCTTTATGCAGCTTCTAGGGGCTGCCTGCATTCCTCGGCTCCCTTCCTTCACCTTCAGAGCCAGCCTTTGCATTACAGCAGCCTCTGCTTTCATCCCCACATCACCTCCCATGTTTCTGATCACCATCCTCCTGGCTCCTTTCACTTACAAAGACTTGTGATTGCATTGGACCCTCCGGGATTATCTCTCCCTCATGATCCTTAATTCAATCACATCTGCAAAGTCCCCTTTGCCATGTAACATATTCTTCGGTTCTGAGGCGTCTTGGGGGCAGGGTGGCTACTACAGTTGATTTTTTTGTTCTATTTTATTCCCACTTATAGACAACTATTCTCATACATCTAATGTATATCTTTTATTTTTGTAAAATGTGTATTATTTTATGTGCTTCTGTTTTACTTTTGCAAACATTGCTATAGATCTCTTTCTGATTCTGACTCTTTTCCATCAACACTGTTTCAAGATTCCATGTTGATGGCCGTACCTCTATTCTAATTCAGTGCTGTCCGATAGAAATATAATTTGAGCCACATAGGGAATTTACAATTTTCTATTAGCCATTATACCCGACATATCATTTCAACAGGTGATCATTATGAAAGACATTGAGCATTCTCTCTCTCGCTCTCTCTTGGTATTGTCTTTAAAATCCAATGTGTGTTTTACACTTACAGCACATCTCAATTCAGACTAACAGCATTCCAAGTGCTCAATAGCTGCACGTGGGTGTGGCTGTCATGGGGGACAGAGCAGCTAGAACTGTTGCACACTGTTCCCCCCAGAAATGGACACTGTGAGTGCCCTTTACCCCCAGCTACCACAAACAGCGCTGCAGTGGGCATCCTTGTACATGTGCCCTACGGACCTTTCCAAGAATTTCTTAGGAATAAATGCGCAGAAACAGGATTGCTAGATCATAGGGGTACTATAAACATTGCTGATTTACTAAATACTGCCAGATCCACCTCCAAAAATGGTTGCAACACTACACGATGCATGAAATTTTCCATTTTTCCATATCTTCAACAAAACCTATTCTGCTTTCTAATTTTTTTTTCTGATGTTTGCCTGTTTAATAGGTATAAAATGACTCCGAAGTTTAAAACAATTTGCAATTTTCTAATTATGAGTTTGTGTGTCTCTTTATATATCTATGCCTTTGTGAATTCTCTTCTGAAAATTACTGTTCATATTCTTTGCCCATTTTTTTTATTGGGATTCCACCCTTTTCTTGTTGGTATGCAGCTGCTTATATGTTAGATCAGAGGATCTAAATCTTGACTGTGTTTTAAAATTACCTGGGGATTTTCTTTTTTTAATACCAATGTCAGGCTCCATGCTGGACCGATGAAAGAGAATCTCTAGAGTCAGATTCTAGAAAATATTGTTTTAAAATTCCCCAAGTGTTCCTAATATATGGCAAAATTAATTTGGGGAATTAATCTGAGACATTAGTTTGAGACAATTCAGATATGTTTTTTCCTATCTATCATATGTCTTTTAACTTTGTCACTGGAATTCTTCCACAGAAATCTTTAATTTTGATCAAATAGATAAAATTTTCATCTTGTGCTTTGTGTTTTCTTAGTTTTATTAATATCTCTTTCTCAACTCCCAGGTCACAAAGATAGTCTTTTTTGTTTTAATAATTACTCCTCACATTGAATCCTCCTGGAGTCCCGGTGTGACCATTTCTGTGCGGATGTATCTCCGAGGTCACCTTCTGGCCTAGTCATCTCCCTGGTCTTTTTCCAAGGCCATGCTAATTGTATTACCACCGCTCTGTAGCAGGCTTTAAACTATGGTAAAGAAAGCGCTCCCTCTTTGCTTTATCTTTTCATGGGCCTTTTATAATTTCTTTTGCAGATCTCTCAATTATATCTCTGGGCAAGAAACAGCAAAGAGAATATCAGAGCCACCTGTATTTTAAGTGAAAGAAAGGAATTTCGTAGCCACTTGATCACCTCTCAATCTTAGTCCTTCTGTTCCTTATCAACTTGTATTTGCCTGATATATGCAACTGGACATCCTTTGGAAATCATCCCAAACAGAAACATCGCCCATTACATGATATAGTGTTCCTTTTTAAATTTACTGAAATGTAACTATCAAATACATTTAAGAAGTTGTTCATGAAGCTATAGAAAATAATATTTTCGCATATGGACTATCTAAGCTAACAGATACAATTTTAAAGTATTGAGTTCTTTTCTGGCTAAAAAGAATTTTTTTATGAGGCTACATATTTGGCTTTCCATGTATTTTATTACATGAATAAAAAGAATTGGACAAATAAATGGCCAGTCTTGCCATGAAAAATTAGATCCCATACTGTTTAATCTGGCACCAATATTGAGATGCTCCCTGGATGAGATGTAATATTATTCTTCATATGCTAGATAAACAATCTTCTTTGAGCAATTTAGTTTACTGGGTTGTTTTTTTTTTTTTTCTTTTCAGTGCTTACCATGGTCACCTAACATCTTTAATTGAGATCAGTCCATATAAATTTAGAAAGGGCAAAGATGTCAAGAAAGAATTTGTGCATGTGGTAAGTATTTAGAATCCAAGAATGAGAATATTAGTAACTGGAAGAATGCCTAGTGATAATCCAGTCCACCCCTTTCATTGAAATGAAAAGGAAACTAAGATCTAGAGCAGTTAATGAGAGGATGTGGCTTAAAATCCATAGATGAGTACCACAATGGGCAAATTAGTATGGTGGTAGTGATAGCTGTTATTCACAGCTACCGGTTTATTTTTCTTGCCCTTTGGTCTTTAATTAGTTTTTCTATCATTGATGTCACCTTGAAATTCAAAGTTCAATTAAGTGTGTATGACTGTCTCAAAATTAAATTGCTCTATGCTAAATTATTACCTATATTTATTAAGTAAAATAAACCAATTAAATTGGCTTGTTTCAACAAACAGTACATTTCATTTGGCTTAATTAAGGATCAGTAGACTTTCTCAAGAGAATCATCAATACCTTCTTTCAAAATTTTAAGATCTTGAAGCAGTGCTAAGACACTTGCGTTTTCTGAATGATTTCAGTTTGCTATATAATTGGTAAATGTTAGTTTATTTTATCTAAAATAGTTAATACAGTTCCCATTCATTGAAATTTTCCAATAATATAATCACACTGTTGATTTGAATTTTGTCCCTATGTGAATAGTTGTGCAGTCATAATTTATAAAGTTCTAGGAGCTAATCCAAGCTCCCGTTCACAATAAAAAGATTTCATTACTCACACAGAATTCAGAAATGCTGTGGGAAAAGAACAAACGAACCTAGAGTCACTTAAATCCACATGGTCACCTTCCCAATATGCTTTTGTGGGGAAAGGCCAAATTTTACAAGCTCATTTTGTGCAAGAGGCAAATCAATAGAAACTCTATCATTTGATGTTTTCAGGCACCAATTCCAGATACTTACCGAGGAAAATATAGAGAAGACCATGCAGACCCAACCAGTGCTTATGCAGATGAAGTGAAGAAAATCATTGAAGAAGCTCATAAGAATGGAAGGAAGGTGTGTATTTACAGCTTTGGAACCATGTTAACATCTTTATAAAAATGGATGTAAGTCATTGTGATACTTTGGAGAGATAGAAAAGAATTAGATCTCAATTCCCTGTCTGTGCTTCTCTGGTTACATATTTCAAAAAGTGAATTATTATAGTCATGCCTCTCAGACTATTTTTATTTATCCTGGAAATGCAATCACCGTGCCTGTCCCAAAGCTGATGGCCTAGCTCTGACTTTCGTAGTGGGAGGCAGGCTGTGGTCCAAAGGGGCAGGGAAGGGGGGATGAAGGCAGGTGATGGGCCAGGGACAGATTACCCCAGTGCAGAGCAGCAGGAGGGCTAGCACACGGTGACAGGATGGGACAGACAGGGCGTCCCTGGAGCATCAGACCCACAAGGGAACCTTGGTGCTGCCCTTGAACTGATTCAACTTTCTCAAAGGCACGGAGCTTGGGTAAGTCACGGCAGAAAAAGATTCTTCCAATCTGGGCCTGGCTTCTAAGACAGAACCACAAGAAAAAGACTTTCTGTTTTCTGAGTCTTCACCCTACCTTGATTCTCTCGACTTGATATCTCAATAGTTCTATGCTTTCTCTTCTTAGTTCAGTGTTATCTATTTTCTACTCCTTTCTTAGCCTCTAGAACACTTTCTCTGTAGTTCCTGTTGTGACTTGCCTAAGTCTGTTGAGTTAAGTCTGTTCAGGACAAGGACTAGAAATATAACACAGTAACTTGTGTGCGGCCTCGTCATCCTCCCAGTTCATTAGGTGCACATTCCAGCCTCAGGCAGTCTCATCTCACCAGGCTGAGGAATAGGCACCACAGTAATGTAGTTAGAACCTGGGTCATTTTTAAGAGATTCGTATCAAGACTGAGCAAAGAGCATCAGTCTTATTCAATTGATCCTAATGAAAACAGTGTTTAAATTAATTATAAAGAAATGGAAAACTCCCTCTCCTCCATTTCTCCTGGTAGTTTCATTGATACCCTAGGATTTCAGAAACAAAAGCTTGCTTTTTCATCATAGACATCTTTTCCTTTTAATTAAATGGCCTATTTGCCACTTGCCACAGATCCATTCCCAGCCTTTTTTTTAAAAAACCTGCTCTATAAGAAGTCCTCTTTTTCAGGTGGTATGAGGAGGGCCTAATGAACTTTGACCCCATCTTCTCTTTTGTAGATTGCTGCCTTTATTGCTGAATCCATGCAGAGTTGTGGCGGACAAGTAATCCCTCCAACAGGCTACTTCCAGAAAGTGGCAGAGTATGTACTTGACACGGGCATTCTTGGTCACACTGAGGGCACCATGACAGTTCTATGGGGCCATACTGGTTGTGAAAATATTGAAGTACTTCCAAACCAGACGTCAATAGCCACTTCGGAGTGCCTGCCACCCCAGGACTCCTGGGTTCCTTCAAACTCCCAAGATCCAGCAAACAAAGAGCTTACACGTGGGTGCTCGGCGGGGGCCTCCAGGACTCTGCCTCAGCCCTTTGCCTGACATGCTTTCTGATTGGCCCGTGCCTGAGCCTGAACAGTTAGCAAAAAACTGAAGATTAATCCTGCTAAACATGACTTCTTGTTCACGTCTTAATTTTCCCACTTAAAATACTGCCGTAATCTAGCCCGTTTGGCTCAGTGGATAGACCATGGGCCTGGAGTGGGTCCCAGGTTGATCCCGGTCAAGGGCAGGTACCTCGGGTGCAGGCTCCTCCCCCGCCGAGGCCCTGGTGGGAGGAGGCAACCAATCCATGTGCTTCTCTCGCACGGATATTTCTCTGTCTTTCCCTCTCCCTTTTCTCTAAAAAGCAACAGGGAAATAGCCTCAGGTGAGGATTAAAAAAACAAAAAGCAAAACTGTGGTAGAGTTTACTTGACCACAACCCCCAATCTAAATATAGAATAGATATAATCTGGGGATTATGTGGTTCTATTTCAAAGCCAGTGACAACATAGGTGTCACTCGGGGTTCTGAGCACTGAAATATTTTTAACAGCGATTCCAGGCTTCCGATTAGCAACATTTTTTGTAAGTGCTCAATAATCCGCATCTTTGTGGGCGGGGGTGGGGACTCGCGGCGACCTGAGGGCATTAGACTGTCCTTTTGCTTTTCAGATATGTACGCGCAGCAGGGGGGGTGTTCATAGCCGATGAAGTTCAGGTGGGCTTTGGACGCGTTGGGAAGCATTTCTGGAGTTTCCAAATGCATGGCGAGGACTTTGTCCCAGACATCGTCACAATGGGGAAACCCATGGGCAACGGCCACCCGGTGGCGTGCGTGGTCACAACCAAAGAAATCGCGGAAGCCTTCTGCAGCTCGGGAATGGAGTATTTCAACACGGTACATCCTGGTGCCTGGCTTTAATGCTGAGAGGTTAAATAATGCCTGTTCTTACACTTCTTGCCTAGATAGTGAAAAATAACGCCCAGTATTGCCAGCTAACCACCCCGGAACCCTAGCTAAACTTTGGTCTAACCCGGTTTCATTCTATCTGACATAATGCTTGCATTTTTCCTTCTGAATCTTTCCCTTCCTCACATGTTATTATTAATTATTCCATTAATAGATGGCTATCCTGCTATACTCAAGAGGTTATGATATTTCACTAGCAGAGGATATTATTTCTTTGTTTTTATCATACTTTAAGTTCCAAAACATCTCTGTTTAGATGAGTACTATAGATGTTATATGGCTCTTGTAGGAGATACTAAATTTTTATCTGGGAAATCTTATTTCCTTGGTTTTACCCCCAAAAGTAATAAGCTTAAGCTTGGAAAAAGTACTATAGTTTATACGTTATGGGTAATAGATTTGGCATAGCTAAAGGTAAGATTCAAATCTAATGACATAAATTATTTGGAGAAAATGTCATTGCTTAGCTGTTGTCACACAACTATTCAAGGGCAGAAATCCATATCCCCCTCACTGAACCACACTCTGAAATCCTTAATTCCCAACACATTGTCTATTTTTTTGTTTGGTTGAATCAACACATTTCCTGATAGCCTTTCTGCAACATGGAAAATATAATTTGGAATGAATTTCCCTTTAATCCTGAATGAATAGAGTCATGCTATGTTCTAACTTTATGAAATGAAATCACAAGAGAATGTTATTGAAATTATATCGTTACTTGCTTATGTATGAGACACGTTTCTCATGGATGAAGTAATACCGCTAATTTAACTATTATGTTTTCTCATTTATCTTTTTTTCTGAATGAAGTATGGAGGAAATCCAGTATCTTCTGCTGTTGCTTTGGCTGTCCTGGATGTAATTGAAAATGAAGACCTTCAAGGAAATGCCACAAGAGTAGGGGGTTATCTTACTGAGTTACTGAAGAAACAGAAGGCTAAGCACACTTTGATAGGGGATGTCAGGTGTGTTTATCATGGCGCCGTTATGTAGTTATTCATTTTTCCAAATGAAATAGCTTATGTCTATCTTATAAAATTTAAAATAAATTACATAAAATTAAATCTAGAAAACCCTGAAAACAGAAAACACAAAGCTCATTCTTAATCTAGAACCCAGATATCATTGTTCCTGCTAACTTTTGGGTATATGTCTTTTATATTTTTTTAAAGATAAAGTTGGGGTAATTTCAGCACTGAAAAGATGAAAAGAAGGAACTTAAAGTAACTTTAAGTGATCTATTCAAAACTATTTTAAATGCTACCTGGGAAAACTTGGGATTTTGCATACATAGATATAAACATGTATCATCATTAATGTCCTGAGAAACTAAATGATCTGAAGAGGTTGTTTTTAAGCCTTTTACAAATAAGTGAGAGAGGGGTGGCATTGGGTGACAAAAACTAACTTGTTTCAGAAACTGAGAGGAGGCGTGGACACTGGGTTGGTGTCTTGGATTAGTCAGAATCAATTACAATGACCCTTAAAGGGAGTCACAGTCAACTGAAGTGTGGGGACCGTGTTAACTTGTTGCGACAACATAGGCTTTGGTAGAGTGTGTGTCAAGTTTTCTTTCTTCACCTCCCTCAGGGGTGTTGGCCTTTTTATCGGAATCGACTTAGTGAAGGACCATCAGCGAAGGACCCCCGCCACAGCCGAAGCGCAGCACGTTATCTACAAGTAAATGCACTCCCAGCTGTTTGGTGTCTGGGTCCTGGGGTGCCCACCCTCTTGAAAGCTTCTTTCACTTCCTCCCACCCCTCCAAATAAGGAAAGTTTAAGACATACAACTTATAAGTGTGGGCTTCTTGCGTGCAGAATATTATTCTTAAAGAATCTTACCATCATCTGCGTGCACTCACACGTGTTTCCCGCACCCCACTTAGGATGAAAGAAAAGCGAGTGCTGCTCAGCGCCGATGGGCCTCATAGAAATGTGCTTAAAATAAAGCCACCGATGTGCTTCTCTGAAGAAGATGCCAAGTTTCTGGTGGACCAACTCGATGGGATTCTAACAGGTGTGTTCCCAGATTTTTAAGATTCCTCCTTCACCCCTACACGCCATGCTCTCCTCCCCTAACCCCGGCCTGGTCATACATGACTGCATCTTGTTATTCATGAAGCAAGTGAAGGAGGCAGAAATGAATGTTCACTTCATACTTATAGAACTAGGAAAAGAGAGCTGAAAAATGACTGCATCATGGGCTCTTCGTTAAATCAAAAGTTTCTGTTTGCCCTCACACAACTCCAAACCTAAGCTTTTACTGCAACAGTGCAGTTTAATTTTTATCATTTATTTTCCCTTTTTTTAAAAAAAATTGCATGTCTACATTGTGCCATGCACCGCAAATGCTGCAGTGTATACTATGTCAACATTGCACTGTGAAAATATGTAAAACAGTATTGACACAAATTATAAACTACAGGTTAACAAGTATTTGTTCTATGCTGAATCACTTGATTTTATGTATTTCACTTATTGCAATATAATTTTTGAGGACTTTTGTTTGTCATTTATAATTATAGCCTATCATAGGAATTTATCTTTTGTTTACCTATAGTATAGAATTAGGTTAATTTATTTTTCTCTCATGAGCATAAATTGAGATTAGAAAGTAAGCCAACAATATGAAGCCCTGTTGGAAAACATAAAGCCCTGTCGAATGTTAGCGTTTTTGTTGTTGCTTTAGTTGTATTTTTAAGATTCAACTTCTCTGTTCCCTTCTCAGTCTTTCAGGGGTGAGACAGGCTGAGAAGCCAGGACTCGATGTAGCAGACAGGTAGATAATGTCTGGCAGCTTGAGGGTCAGCCCAAGTTCTTTGTAATAGGTCACTGCCTTTGGACCAAGAGTATGCTGACACCCAAACCTGGCAAGCTGTCCTCACACAACTGCTGTCCGCTGGTCCCTTGAAGGGCCAGGCAGTAGAAAGAGTAGAGGTTGGGGCAAGCCCATCACTGTTACTTAAAATTCATCTCGGAACTGAAGCATTGTCAATGATGAGCTGAAGAATTTCTTTTGAATAAAGTGGCCGAGGCATAGCTAACACAGGCTCACATGCCACTTGTAAATGACACTAATGAAACACTACAAAAGCTTAAAAGCAGCCATTTGCTTAGTGACACAGTCTTTTAACAACTTATCTCTCTATTCTTAAGAGTATTCCTATAGATACCAAAAAGGGTTTTTGAGATTTTTTATGTTCTGTGCCCTCCTTAACATAGTTTTAGAAGAAGCCATTGGAACCAACTCTGAGGGTGTGACGATCTCTGAGAATACACCAGGCAGAACAAAGGTAAGAATCAGCTACTTTATTTTTTAGGGGGAAAGTGGAAAACTTTAGGAATTTATGAAAAAGGGATGCAATTTTTTAAAAAATTGTACACTGACCTATAGAATAAAACCCACCTTTGCTAGGGTGGGCTTATTGCAGTTTTGAGTACACAACCGAACTTCAAGTGTGTGTCAAGCCGCTTGAAAGGAATAAACCACAGAACCAGCCCGCTAGGATCATTCCCATAACAACCACCGAAACCTCTCAGGGGCATAAAGAGGGCCTTCAGATTTTATAGAGATGATTTCTCATCCTAAACGCCTTCTTGTTTGCTCTGAAGACCGCCTGACGCTGCCTCAGATTCCCACACACCACTCTGTAAAATCAGCAGAAGCATTAGCAGCGTGGCGCCAACATGCCAGAGCTTGGTCCAGAGGTAAACTAAAGTCGAAACTTCGAATGGCCTCCGGAGCCTGGGAACTGCCTGGCAGCCAGTGGCCTGGTTCTGCCTTGGAGGCACTTCCAGCGGAGGGCCTTTCCACTCCCTCCCTGAGCTGCCAGGCGGGAGAAAGAGCTCCCCCAGGGCAGGAAACAGTAAGGCCAAAACCCTGAGAGGCTTTGTTGCATAATCTGTTTATGAATAAAGATCCATCAGTGCCTTGAGCCCGCCTGCACATCCAGTGGTCAGCAACGTCCTTTTCCTCAGTGAAAAGCATTAGGCCGTTTGAATGAGAGCAAATGATTTGCTAATAAGATCTGCTTCTGCCTCTCAGTACAGCACAAACTAACTCTAGAAATCAATGATTACCTGGGGTTTGAGAGTAGCTAATCTGCCTAGGACAGAGCGCAGGTGTAAGTGCTCAGCAAGCATTGAAAAGGAGCTCCCATAAGGCGTTCACCAGGGGACATCCTACTTTGGAGCCAGCAAAGTTCACACACGTTTCTGAAATGTTGGCTTGGAATCCCAGATTTTATGTTGACATCCCATTTCAAATGTCTATGGAAGATATTTACCAGGGGGAGGAAGGAACAACCTGTGTTGTGCTATGTGTTGTGTTGTGTTGTGTTGTGTTGTGTTGTGATGTGTTGTGTTGTGTTGTGCTATGTGTTGTGTTGTGCTATGTGTTGTGATGTGTTGTGTTGTGTTGTGATGTGTTGTGATGTGATGTGTTGTGATGTGTTGTGTTGTGTTGTGATGTGTTGTGTTGTGTTGTGCTATGTGTTGTGTTGTGATGTGTTGTGTTGTGCTATGTGCTGTGTTGTGATGTGTTGTGTTGTGCTGTGCTGTGCTGTGCTGTGCTGTGCTGTGCTGTGTTGTGTTGTGTTGTGTTGTGTTCTGTGGGTTGCGTTTGCCTGTCGGCCTGTGGGTCAGCCTTTGGGAGCTGGGCTGGTTGGAGGTGGGTGCCACCGCACTTTGCACGCCTGTCTTGCAGAAGCCTAAGGAAGCCCACATGCAATTGCTCAGTGAAGGGGCCCCGGAGCAGAAAGAAAATCCCAGCCAGAAGAGAAATGGGTTGTGCGCAGATAAGCAGTCACTGCTCAGCAAGAGGCTCAAGACATGACAGATTTGTGTTTCAAAGCAAGATAAACGTCCTGAGTTACGGAGAGCGAATGGAAGTGTCTTCTTAACAGCTCTCTGTACTCTCGAAAAGTAAATTTTGCATTCCATATAGATTGGTCAATAAAAGAAAGGTAAATGAGTAGAAAAAATAAACCAAATGATGACCAAACCATGTCAAGATTATTAGTTCAGCCTCCGGCCTGTTGATTCCTTACTTGAACCTCCTGAATATACTTAATTTATTCCACTAAATTTAAGGTTTAGGTTGAATGTTATGTTGGCAGTTTTACTTCTGATGTTTTAATGTTTGGAATGAGAGAGCAACGTACAATAGGTTCCTTAACTTTGGAGACTTTGTGCCTTAAAATATGAATTCTATAATGATTCCTTTGGTATATATTTATGGACTATAATTAAATAAAAGATGATGTAAACCAAACATTTTTTACTGGCAAAGTGTTTATTCTTCTTTTGCAAAGAATATTAAGAGTTGGGGTGGTAAACTCAGTCATTTGGGGGGAAATAACATACAGCAAATGTTAAAAAGTGAATGAATAATCCAGACCTCCGGCGGGGAACTGGGACTCAGTGAATCATGCTCCTGAGGACTCGGGTCAGGGGGTCAGGGGACAAGGAGCACGGCAGTGACGCTCTCAGGAGGCACTGGAACCGCAGCAGGAGCCAAAGCCCTGTTCACAGTCAGCAGACTTTGTCTGCCCCGGTTGTGTCACCCTGGCAAGTGCCTTACCTGGCAGGTAAGAAATTAACTTTGAACCAAACGTCCTTTTCTCACCATCAAGTTTGTCACACACACACACACACACACACACACACACACACACACGCACACACACACACACATTTCTAACCAGACATGAGGAAACCTGGAACCTCAAGAGACTCCAGTGCGTGCTGGTACCATGAGACATTCAATGTACTGAACTGGGAGAAATGCGACCTTTATTATAGACCTCCCATTGTCTCACTATTGCCTTCCTAATAGCTATTGAACTTTGTTTTCTTTGTTGCATAAAAAGGAGGTAATAATTTTGCTATGGCAATTTTATGAAAACTGAGAGGGATGTTGGGAGGGAAATTAATTGTAAAATGCTTCCTTTCTGAGTTTATCATAAATAAAAATGCTACAAAAATGCTATAAGATCTCATTACCATTAATCCTTTTTACTCCTAAAATTATAAATGATTCTGGACCCTGGCTGGGTAATGCTTCCAAATCTGACAAAGAGGAAAGGGAATAGAGGGCTGTGAAGTTTGCTTCCAGTGAACAAGGTCACTTGTGTGAGCGCCCCTTGTCGCCTCTTACTGGAGCTGATACAGGCGCTCAAGGAAGGAAGCAGAAAACCCTTACCTATGTTTGTTTTCCAAGTATAAAATAATAGAAAATTAAGAGCTTATTCTTCAATACACTCAACTCTTCATTACCTGAGAATTAGGTTTTTATAATAAGCAAGAGAGATACAGAAATAGAGTCCCAAGGCGGATCTAACACCAAGATAGAAGTGCAAGAGATCGATAGGGGTACGTCCTGTAAAAGATAAAGGAGCGAGGAAACAGTAGTCAACTAATTAAGAGGAGAGATGATAGGAACGGCCACCCCTGCACCCTTTATATTAAGAGTGGACTAATGTCCACGGTCAATACCCAGACTGTGACATTGTCTTTGCTACATCATCTTGATCAGAGAGCGTGAGAGCAGGTGTGCGGAAGGGCAGTTTCAGGCTTCCATCTGGCCTTCTCCACTGTGATAGCTCTTACTCCACAGGTAAGAATCCCACAAGGGGGTTACTCCAACTGCCAAGTGTGTCCATCCCAATCGTACACTTTGGAACTGGAAAAGCAACCACAGATGAACTTCACAAGTGAAGTCTTGAAGAGCAGTGAGTTTTCCTACCTACATCCTTCTAACAAAGCTTGCACTCACCTGATACCTGGGAAAACTTCTTTGGGGGCAGTATAGGCTAGCAGATATAGAAACTTTGTTCTGATCTCTTTGTGAATAGGAGGTAGAGGGGTATTCCTCAAGGAGAGCAAGAGAAAAAGGGCTCTTTTCATGATAAGACATCAGGCTGAAATAGAAGGGAGGAAAATTCAAGACCTTCTCCTGATTGTTCTAAAATGAAGAATCTATGCCTTAATGGGACTGAGGTTCACTGTTTCTAGGAAACTTCCAAGGTGATTCTGATGCTATGGTATCAGACCATTTTTGGAGTAATAAAACTCTAGAGCAGGAAGAACTTTTAATAAAACTATTCCTACAAGCCCTAGCTGGTTTGATTCAGTGGAGAGAGCATCGGCCCTCAGCGCTCAGCCCTCCGCCCTCAGCCCCGAAAGTGTCCCAGGTTTGAGCTAGGTAAAGGGGACATACCTTGATTGCAGGCTTCTCAGGGCATGTGCGGGAGGCAACCAATTGATGTGTCTCTCTCACATTGATGTTTCTCTCTGTGTGTATCTTTCCCCCTCTTCCACTCTCTGTCTCTAAAAAAATTGATTCATATATTATATATGATTATGTAAAATTGTACTACATATAACCCTAAATACTGAAACTTATTTTCCTATTTGTCTAAAGTAGGTATTTTAGGTCTGTATTTTCTCAAAGTTTTCTTTGTTCTGTGTCCATAGTAGGAACATTATTCAAGACAGATAATGTTAACTTGGCACTTTGAGCATACTTGAGATAACTAAATGGGATATTTATTAGAAAAAATAATAGCATGGAGGGGCCTGGAGAGTATTATGCTAAGCTAAATAAGCCAGTCAGAGAAAGACAAGTATCACATGATCTCATTTATATGTTGAATCTAATAAACAAAATAAACTGATGAACAAAATAGATTCAGAGACTTAGAAGCATGGAATAGACTGTGGAATCACAGAGGGAAGGCGGGGGAGGGTGGGTGAATGGGAAGAGATCAACCAAAGAACTTGTTTGCATATATGCATAACCCATGGATACAGACAATAGGGTGGTGAAGGCCAGAGGGGTGGGAGCTGAGGGGACAGGGGATGGAGGCAGGCTAGAAGAGGTCCATGGGGGTGGGTGGGGGGGAACATATGCAATACTTTCAACAATAGGTATTGGGGAAAAATAATCCTATCTAATAAAAGAGAAAAATGGTAATTGGCGTACGACGATACCCTTTTCATTGGCTAATCAGGGCTATATGCAAATTAACTGCCAACTAAGATTGGCAGTTAACTGCCAACAAGATGGCGGTTAATTTGCATATGTAGGCACAATGCAGGGAGGCGAAAGGGAAAGCAGGAAGAAGCCCCCTGCCACTGACAGTGATCGGAAACCCAGGGGGGAGCTAAGAGCCATGATTGGAGAATCAGGTGCCTTTGCCGCCCTGGCCAGTGATAGCAGGAAGTAGGGGTGGAGCCAGCGATGGGAGCTGGGCACAGTCGAAGCTGACAGTCCCAGGAGCTAGGGGTCCGTTTCCTGGGCCTAAAGCGAAGCCCATGATCACAGGGCCGCTGCAGCTGCGGGTCCCCGCTGCCCGGCCCGGACGCCTAGGCCAGAGGTGTTAGGCCTGGGCAGGGGCGGAGCCTGCAACCGCGGGGAGCTGGGGGTCCCCTGCCCAGGCCTGACACCTCTGCCGGAAGCCTCAGGCCTGGTCAAGGGGCCGATCCGGTGATTGGTGATCAGAGGGTGATGAGGGTCAACTCCTCTGGCCGAGGCATCAGGCCTGGGTGGGGGGCGGAGCCAGGGATTGGGGGGATATGATGGTCCCCTTGCCCAGGCCTGAAGCCTGGGTCAGAGGCGTCAGGCTTGGGCGGGGGGTGGAGCAAGCGATCAGAGGGAGATGGGGGTCCCCTGCCCAGGCATGATTCCTGGGCCAGAGGCCTCAGGCCTGGGAGGGGCCAGAGCCAGTGATCAGGGGGAGATGGGGGTCCCCTGTCCAAGCCTGACACCTTTGGCGGAGGCGTCAGGCCTGGGCAAGGGGCCGATCCTGCGATTGGAGGGTGATGGGGGTCAACGCCTGAGGGCTCCCAGTATGTGAGAGGGGGCAGGCTGGGCTGAGGGACACTCCCCCCCCACACACACACACACCCAGTGCACGAATTTCGTGCACCGGGCCCCTGGTAAATAATAAAAGTGTTGGAGGCATAAAAAAGTAACAACATAGATGGTAGAATCTACTAGTCAAATGTTATAAAACCAGTTATTTTGATGAATTGGCTTTGGCCTACAGCAGGTGTAAGGGTTCAGAACAAGTCACCTCTAGATGTGCCTCTGTAATATGCAGATTATTTGGAATTAAAGTCAACTAAGACCCTGGGGTATCAAGAGAAACTATTACCCTCCCCTTTAACTACCTAGAAGAATTTGATTTAGGGGCCTTGCCCATAATAAGAGATTCTCAGAGATAACATTTTTCAACCTCTGTATATGGCAAGGCAAACTTACTAATTCCTGAACATCTGCTCATCTTATTGTCCTGCAATGACCTTCCTCCCCTCCAAAGCCCCAAGACACCTTACTTTATCCTTTGCTCAGAATGCCATACCTATCTCACCTTGACTTTCTGCCTCTGAGCCTCTCATGTATGTGGGGCTCCCATGTATCTGTATGTAATTAAATGTGGTTATCTTCGCTTGTCTATCTGTTTCACATAAATTTAATTATTAGCCCAGTCCAGTGGAAGAGCCTAGGAGGGTAGAGGAAAGTTTCTTCCTATCCCACACAAGCAAAAGCAAAACAGTTAATCAATCAGTGACAGATACAAAAATATGAATAAAGAAAACTCACTGAAGTGACACACTAACAAATACACAATAATTCTACGAGGTAATATGACCTGAACATAATGAAACATTGGCTACCAAAAGCTGACTTGTGCATCCTTGCACTTTTTATACCAATAACAATATCATCTGTGAATTGAAATAAATAGCTATGCTAAGGAAAGTTCAAAGGATATTTTCTCCATCTGGAAAGAAAACAATTGCAACAGTAACACAGTATTTTAAGTGAAAATGGGACTGTGGGAACAGAAAGTGCAGATTTAGAAAGCAAGAGGGATTTGCAGAGAGCCACAGTCCCTTCACATTGGTCCCCCAGGACACCCCGAGACCCCCTGATTTTAACCATGCCCCCTCACGCCTTACATCGACTTTATGTTCTTTTTGGTGTGATGATGATTTTTTTAAAGGGAGAAAGAGAAAATATTGAGAGATAAAACTAATCACTCAGTCCTTTCATATATTCACTAATTTGCTTTTATTCTTCTATTCCCAAGGTATTGTTTTGTGATATTTCTGAAATCCCTAACCTCTGCTGTCTATTTTGGGATTTCGAATTTGTTTCTTCTCTTTTTCCTTCTTCTTCCTGAACTACTTCTTTACTTAATCCCT